>NC_061511.1:142101323-142236337 GCF_022539505.1 Lolium rigidum | reverse complement strand
TAGTTTTATGTTTTGTTGTGCCAAGTAAAGTCTTTGATAGAAAAGTAAGTACTAGATTTGGATTACTGCGCAGTTCCATTAAGGTGGTAGATCTCTCTTACTTCAGACAAGACAGACATGCATAGCAACTCACATGATATTCAACAAAGAATAGTTGATGGCGTCCCCAGAAACATGGTTATCGCACAACAAGCAACTTAATAAGAGATAAAGTGCATAAGTACATATTCAATACCACAATAGTTTTTAAGCTATTTGTCCATGAGCTATATATTGCAAAGGTGAATGATGGAATTTTAAAGGTAGCACTCAAGCAATTTACTTTGGAATGGCGGATAAATACCATGTAGTAGGTAGGTATGGTGGACACAAATGGCATAGTGGTTGGCTCAAGGATTTTGGATGCATGAGAATTATTCCCTCTCGATACAAGGTTTAGGCTAGCAAGGTTATTTGAAACAAACACAAAGATGAACGGTGCAGCAAAACTCACATAAAAGACATATTGCAAACATTATAAGACTCTACACCGTCTTCCTTGTTGTTCAAAACTCAATACTAGATATTATCTAGACTCTAGAGAAACCAAATATGCAAACCAAATTAGCAAGCTCTAAGTGTTTCTTCATTAATGGGTGCAAAGTATATGATGCAAGAGCTTAAACATGAGCACAACAATTGCCAAGTATCAAATTATCCAAGACATTTTAGAATTACTACATGTAGCATTTTCCAATTCCAACCATATAACAATTTAACGAAGAAGAAACTTCGCCATGAATACTATGAGTAAAGCCTAAGGACATACTTGTCCATATGCTACAGCGGAGCGTGTCTCTCTCCCATACAAGTGAATGCTAGGATCCATTTTATTCAAACAAAACAAAAAACAAAAACAAACCGACGCTCCAAGCAAAGTACATAAGATGTGGCCGAATAAAAATATAGTTTCAGGGGAGGAACCTGATAATGTTGTCGATGAAGAAGGGGATGCCTTGGGCATCCCCAAGCTTAGACGCTTGAGTCTTCTTAGAATATGCAGGGGTGAATCACCGGGGCATCCCCAAGCTTAGATCTTTCACTCTCCTTGATCATATTGTATCATACTCCTCTCTTGATCCTTGAAAACTTCCTCCACACCAAACTCGAAACAACTCATTAGAGGGTTAGTGCACAATAAAAATTAACATGTTCAGAGGTGACACAATCATTCTTAACACTTCTGGACATTGCATAAAGCTACTGGACATTAATGGATCAAAGAAATTCATCCAACATAGCAAAAGAGGCAATGCGAAATAAAAGGCAGAATCTGTCAAAACAGAACAGTCCGTAAAGATGGATTTTATTGAGGCACCAGACTTGCTCAAATGAAAATTCCCAAATTGAATGAAAGTTGCGTACATATCTGAGGATCACTCACGTAAATTGGCTTAATTTTCTGAGTTACCTACAGAGAATTAGATCCAGATTCGTGACAAAGAAAGAAATCTGTTTCTGCGCAAGAATCCAAATCTAGTACTTACTTTACTATCAAAGACTTTACTTGGCACAACAAAACTCAAAACTAAGATAAGGAGAGGTTGCTACAGTAGTAAACAACTTCCAAGACTCAAATATAAAACAAAAATACTGTAGTAAAAACATGGGTTGTCTCCCATAAGCGCTTTTCTTTAACGCCTTCGCCTAGGCGCGAAAAGTGTAAATCAAGTAACATCAAGAGATGAAGCATCAACATCATAATTTGTTCTAATAATAGAATCATAAGTAACTTCATTCTCTTTCTAGGGAAGTGTTCCATACCTTTCTTGAGAGGAAATTGATATTTAATATTACCTTCCTTCATATCAATAGTATCACCAACAGTTCGAAGAAAAGGTCTTCCCAATATAATGGGGCAAGATGCATTGCATTCAATATCCAAGACAACAAAATCAACGGGGACAAGGTTATTGTTAACCATAATATGAACATTATCAACTCTCCCCAAAGGTTTCTTTTTAGCATTATCGACGAGATTAACATCCGGATAACAGTTTTTCAATGGTGGCAAGTCAAGCATATCATAGACTTTCTTAGGCATAACAGAAATACTTGCACCAAGATCACATAAAGCATTACAATCAAAATCATTGACCCTCATTTTAATGATGGGCTCCCAACCATCCTCTAGCTTTCTAGGAATAGAAGTTTCAAGTTTTAGTTTCTCTTCTCTAGCTTTTATGAGAGCATTTGTAATATGTTTTGTGAAAGCCAAGTTTACAACGCTAGCATTGGGACTCTTAGCAAGTTTTTGTAAGAACTTTATAACTTCAGAGATGTGGCAATCATCAAAATCTAAATCATTACAATCTAAAGCAATGGGATTATCATCCCTAAGGTTGGAAAAAATTTCAGCAGCTTTATCACAAGCAGCTTCAAAGCAGTTTTAGCAATTTCGAGTGCTTTTGCGCGCTT
The DNA here is from genome assembly GCF_022539505.1 of Lolium rigidum. Taxonomy (NCBI): domain Eukaryota; kingdom Viridiplantae; phylum Streptophyta; class Magnoliopsida; order Poales; family Poaceae; genus Lolium; species Lolium rigidum. The sequence goes on along the minus strand of NC_061511.1, from coordinate 142,233,880 downwards.
TGCACTAGGAGTAGTAACATTGCCAACACCAATTATTTTATCATTGATAGTAGGAGGTGCAGCAACATGTGAATCATTAGCATTGCTAGTGGTGGTAATAGTCCAAACTTTAGCTACATTTTTCTCTTTAGCTAGTTTTTCATTTTCTTCTCTATCCCACCTAGCACGCAGTTCAGCCATTAACCTTATATTTTCATTAATTCTAACTTGGATGGCATTTGCTGTAGTAACAATTTTATTTTCAATATCCCTATTAGGCATAACTTTCGATTTCAAAAGATCAACATCAGAGGCAAGACTATCAACATTAGAAGCGAGAATATCAATTTTATTGAGCTTTTCCTCAACAGATTTGTTAAAGGCAGTTTGTGTACTAATAAATTCTTTAAGCATAGCTTAAAGTCCAGGGGGTGTATTCCTATTATTGTTGTAAGAATTCCCATAAGAATTAGCATAACCGTTACCATTATTATAAGGATATGGCCTATAGTTATTACTAGAATTGTTCCGATAAGCATTGTTGTTGAAATTATTATTTTTAATGAAGTTTACATCAACATGTTCTTCTTGGGCAACCAATGAAGCTAACGGAACATTATTAGGATCAACATTAGTCCTATCATTCACAAGCATAGACATAATAGCATCAATCTTATCATTCAAGGAAGAGGATTCTTCAACGAATTTACCTTCTTACCTTGTGGAGCTCTTTCCGTGTGCCATTCGGAGTAATTAACCATCATATCATCAAGAAGCTTTGTAGCCGCCCCCAAGGTGATGGACATAAAGGTACCTCCAGCAGCTGAATCCAATAAATTCCACGAAGAAAAATTTAGTCCCGCATAGAAGGTTTGGATGATCATCCAAGTAGTCGATCCATGAGTTGGGCAATTTTTAACCAAAGATTTCATTCTTTCCCAAGCTTGAGCAACATGTTCATTATCCAATTGTTTAAAATTTATTATGCTACTCCTCAAAGATATAATTTTAGCAGGGGGATAATATCTACCAATAAAAGCATCCTTGCATTTAGTCCAGGAATCAATACTATTCTTAGGCGAGAGATAGCAACCAATCTTTAGCTCTTCCTCTTAATGAGAAAGGAAACAATTTCAATTTAATAATATCACCATCTACATCTTTATACTTTTGCATTTCACACAATTCAACAAAATTATTGAGATGGGCAGCAGCATCATCAGAACTAACACCGAGAAAATTGATCTCGCATAACAAGATTCAAGAAAGCAGGTTTAATTTCAAAGAATTCCGCTGTAGTAGCAGGTGGAGCAATAGGTGTGCATAGGAAATCATTATTATTTGTGGTTGTGAAGTCACACAACTTAGTATTTTCAGGGGTGGCCATTTTAGCAGTAGTAAATAAAGCAAACTAGATAAAATAAATGCAAGTAACTAATTTTTTTTTGTGTTTTTGATATAGAGTGCAAGACAATAAATAAAGTAAAACTAGCAACTAATTTTTTTTGTGTTTTGATATAATGCAGCAAACAAAGTAGTAAATAAAATAAAGCAAGACAAAAACAAAGTAAAGAGATTGGGAAGTGGAGACTCCCCTTGCAGCGTGTCTTGATCTCCCCGGCAACGGCGCCATAAAAAGAGCTTGATGGCGTGTAACTCACACGTTCGTTGGGAACCCCAAGAGGAAGGTATGATGCGCACAGCAGCAAGTTTTCCCTCAGAAAGAAACCAAGGTTTATCGAACCAGTAGGAGTCAAGAAGCACGTTGAAGGTTGATGGCGGCGGGATGTAGTGCGGCGCAACACCATAGATTCCGGCGCCAACGTGGAACCTGCACAACACAACCAAAGTACTTTGCCCCAACGAAACAGATGAGGTTGTCAATCTCACCGGCTTGTCTGTAACAAAGGATTAACCGTATTGTGTGGAAGATGATTGTTTGCAAGAAAACAAGTAAAGAACAAGTATTGCAGCAGATTTGTATTTCAAGTATAAAAGAATGGACCGGGGTCCACAGTTCACTAGAGGTGTCTCTCCCATAAGATAAAAGCATGTTGGGTGAACAAATTACAGTCGGGCAATTGACAAATAGAGAGGGCATAACAATGCACATACATGTCATGATAAGTATAGTGAGATTTAATTGGGCATTACGACAAAGTACATAGACCGCCATCCAGCATGCATCTATGCCTAAAAAGTCCACCTTCAGGTTATCATCCGAACCCCTCCAGTATTAAGTTGCTAACAACAGACAATTGCATTAAGTATGGTGCGTAATGTAATCAACAACTACATCCTTAGACATAGCATCAATGTTTTATCCCTAGTGGCAACAGCACATCCACAACCTTAGAACTTTCTGTCACTGTCCCATATATCAATGGAGGCATGAACCCACTATCGAGCATAAATACTCCCTCTTGGAGTTAAGAGCAAAAACTTGGCCAGAGCCTCTACTAATAACGGAGAGCATGCAAGATCATAAACAACACATAGGTAATAACTTGATAATTAACATAACATAGTATTCTCTATCCATCGGATCCCGACAAACACAACGTATAGTATTACAGATAGATGATCTTGATCATGTTAGGCAGCTCACAAGATCCAACAATGAAGCACAATGAGGAGAAGACAACCATCTAGCTACTGCTATGGACCCATAGTCCAGGGGTGAACTAATCACTCATCACTCCGGAGGCGACCATGGCGGTGAAGAGTCGTCCGGGAGATGAATCCCCTCTCCGGCAGGGTGCCGGAGGAGATCTCCAGAATCCCCCGAGATGGGATTGGCGGCGGCTGCGTCTCAGTAAGGTTTTCCGTATCGTGGCTCTCGGTACTGGGGGTTTCGCGACGGAAGCTTTAAGTAGGCGGAAGGGCAACACGGGGGGCCACACGAGGGCCCCACACCATAGGTCGGCGCAGCCAGGGCTTGGGCCGCGCCGCCCTAGTGTGGCGGCGCCTCGTGGCCCCACTTCGACTCCTCTTCGGTCTTCTGGAAGCTTCGTGGCAAAATAGGACCCTGGGCGTTGATTTCGTCCAATTCCGAGAATATTTCGTTACTAGGATTTCGAAACCAAAAACAGCAGAAAACAAGAATCGGCTCTTCGGCATCTTGTTAATAGGTTAGTTCCGAAAATGCACGAATATGACATAAAGTGTGCATAAAACATGTAGATATCATCAATAATGTGGCATGGAACATAAGAAATTATCGATACGTCGGAGACGTATCATCGCCCCCACCACAAGGCTTGGAAAGTCCCCATCACGTGGTGCTTGACGATATGCCAACACATGGTGTAGAACCTGTCAGAGAAACAATTAGGAGCCTTGTCCAGTTCCTATTTAATGCCCCACACCTCCTCTTTTGTGAAAGGCATCCCAAAATCGACAGGTCATGCGATTGCATCCCTAGGAAATCGAAGTCCATAGTAAATCCACACTCCGGGGAGGAACCCCAGAGATTTCCATAGACGGAGTCCACATCGTTGACCTTCTCATCTTGGTCCGAAACGAGCACCCCATCCAACGTTAGTTGCACGATGATCTTCTTGTGACGTCGATGGCCGGCATGCAAGTGAAAATTTTGGTGCATGCATCTTCCTCAGAGAGCCACATGATTATGGATATCTACCTAGCAACAATCCGCTCCAACGAGGCAAGACCAAGGAATTTGCGCTTGAGGAGCAACCTGAAACCATGCTCTTCCTGAGAGAGCTCCCTAGATTCTATGGCGATGTCAAGTATGAGAATGAGTTCATTGGCTAGAAGTGATGAGGTCTAAGACCCCGTTTGTGGCCCGATCTTGCGGTTGACCCGAAATCCAAAGGGAAAGAGAGGGAGAGCGCGAAGAACACGAGGAACTCACGCACGCACACCAACCCGATACAATCGATACTTACCCCCGTGGCTCGATGGACCACGCCAATAGAATAAACCCGGAAGAGACGCGCGGTAGAATTCCGAGGTGAGAGATCGGTGAGGGAGATGAATCAAGGAGTGGGAGAGAGAGTGGGTAGCACTAGAATCTCACACACCAAATCCATACATCCAACAAGGGTAGCCTAGATACAAAGGGGATGAAACCCTAGGGAGACAAAGGTCATATCCATGTCTAAGCCTAAATCTTGTCTAAGGAGCTAAGGGGGTGACCTAGTTGCTTATATAGGCATACAAGGAAGCTTGGGTCGAACAGGTAAGTGGTGGACCGACTCGGGCCGTTCCGGTCGAGTCGAACCCGTGCAACCCGGTTTGGGATCCGGTCAGACCGGGCCTGTGACCGGGTGGTCCGGTCCTGGGTCCGGTCGACCGGGCGCCAACCGGGAACTAGCGAAGTTTCCGGTCGCCTTCCGGTACGAGGCAGGGAATCCGCTTGGGCGCCCGGTTGACCGGGCTCGGGACCAGATGACCCGGTTGTGGGTCCGGTCTGACCGGGTCCTGGACCGGCCAGGCTGGGCCTCTTCCTCCCGCCTCTTCTTCCTCTTCCTTCTTCTCTTCTTTCCTTGCACCATGGGAGTTCATTCTCTCTTGGTCCTTGTCGATGTCGGCACCTATAGACACAATGATGATAGGCATGAGGTAGCATACCATTCAAGTTGGTGTTGAGGTCGACCATAGAGAGGAAAGAGTTCACCTTGACATATATGGCGGGGTTTTGTGTTGTTGGTCCACTTGGGGGACTCCGTGGCCATGGTGTAGCGTCGACGATAGGCGGGGCTGCACTTGACGGTCTTGAGGTGGAGGTGTCCGAAAGCCACCCCGCATCATCTCCCCCCCCTTGGGGAAGAGTCGTCCTCGACTCTTGTTCCTCCTCATCGATGATGTAGTCCATGACGGTTCTCCCATGTTGTGGTAGAGGGATAAAGTCTCGGTCGAAGAAGAACTTGGGGAAAAACAACTTGCAAATGGAAAGCTTGTGGATGCCAATTTTGTGATCGGCGAACAAGAGGCTCTTAAGCAAATACGAAGCATCAAGTCGTTTCTCCAAGAGGCATTTGGCAAAAATGGGAACCAAAAGAGTGTGGATGTATCCAAAATGTGGTAGGGCAAAAATTTGTGCATGTAAGAGTTGTAAGGTGTCAAAAGTGTGTGGTGTAGCATTGTCCCAAACAAGTGGAACAAACAAAAGGCAAGTGTCGGCGGCAAAATTTGGGGCAAAATTGTTATGTGCAATGGAAAAACAATGGAGACTTCGAACTTGGGAGAGCATGGTTGGCTTGAGCCGAGTATGAGTGTCCTCAAGTGTGAAAGAATCCATTGCAATTGCCAAAGATGAAATGAGAAATCCAAAGAAGAGCAACTTTTTGTGTGACATGTAGCACAAGGTGCATAAGGTGTCTCTCTTATGTATGACATGGTCCTTGAGAATCTCGGAGTGTATGATGATATCATCACGACATACAACAACCATTGTGCCAACAAGATGTGTCAAGATATGTTGCATAAGAAGCAAAAGAGGTGACGAGGAATTGGACCAAACCGGAAACTCGACAAGGCAAGTCGGAAACACACGAGGGCGAAGGCTTGTGGGAACATACCCTTTGGTGTGGTTCCCGCGGGTGAGGTCCTTGTTGGGGTAGCTCTCAATTGCGCGTTTCGTCAACTCATGTTCCGTGGCGGTGGTAGCGGTCGTCCGTGTACCTACACATGGAAGAAGCAAAACAAAAAGCGTGTGTGCATGGTAGAGGAACACATCATCCATCATGATGGTCCAAGTCTTGTGCACATCACCATTAGTGTCAATCAAGATAGTATGGAATGCATGGCGATGGTGCATATGGCAAGAAGGTGCATTCATGGCATGTGGTAACTCATGATCATCAAAAAGTGAGAAGGCTATGGGGGCCATCTCGTGGACAATGAAATAAGCATTCTTGCATACCAAGCATAAGAAAGAGAAATTGTTCGCAATCTTGGATGCAAGGATCATGGAAGAATGTAAACATTTGGGGCAAAGCATGCGGAAGCTAATGTCATCCTTGTCATTATCATTGCAAGCAATACATGGTAAAGAGCAAGTGATCGACATATTGCAATCAATGGTGGAAAAATTGAAACTCTCATAGCATGGCATGGTCATGGTATCACAAGCATTCACTTCCACATGATCAACGATGTTATCAAGCAAAGTATCGCATGGGAAAATGAAAGTAGCATGTGACGTAGCAAATGTATCATCAAGATCATGCATGCACTCATAAGTCATCATGTCCACTAGTGGGATCATGGCATCATCAACACCTATGTTGTTACCTTTGTAGGCCGACTCATTTGAGGTAGGTGTTGTGGAAGTAGGAGGATCCATGTGGTCGACATGTCCGTCTTGGAGCAAGCATGGTGAGATATCATCATCTTCATGCACCATGTACATCGTCTCCATGATCGGGAACTCGTCCTCCGGGGAACCTAGTGCAACATAAGAAGACACAAACGAGGGAGAGGTTAAGGTGTTAGCCAAAGCGATGTCCTCCGTGGACCTATCATCTACCTCTCTCAACTCACTTAGTGTATCACTCATGTCCTCCAAACGGAAGCACTCAAACTCACATATGGGGTGGAAGTCACTCAACTCACTATCACTCTCACTCAAGTGGGCTAAGTGGCTCTCATGCTCACATGGGATTGGTACCAACTCATCGATCAAGCATATAGGAGTAGGCTCGACTTTCTCATCTCCATGCGCCTCCTTGGTTGAAGGGAAGTTCCCATGCTCAACCATCTCAACTCCATCCGCCTCCGTAGGTGAAGGGAGAATCCCATGCTCACCCTGCTCAACTCCCTCGCCTCCTAAGTCGTCCGCAAGTGGCGGCATCTTGGAGACTTGTGTATTGAGCTCGTCGAAGTAGAGCTTCTTGGCGCTTGGCGTTGTGCATTGCCATGCCATGTGACCTTTTGCCTTGCACACCTCACATAGGAGATTGGGACATTCCCGTGGAGGATGACCTTGTTGCTTGCACTTGTAGCATCGGAGTCCATAGGCGTATGGCGAAGTAGGGGCCATTGTGGTGGTGGCACAAGAGGTAGAAGTCGCCTTATGAGGAAGGCCCTCTTGATGTGCCCTCTCCATCCTTGGAGTGGTAGACACCCTAAGATGGTGTTTGTCGCCTTCATGTCGAGGCTCTCGTAGTCGTGCTTCATCACCATGTCTTGATGAGTGTCGTCGAAGATCCTTGGGGGATGTTGGTCGATGGCGATCATGAAGTGACTTGTGGCGGTGAAGCTCATGTGGTGACGTATGTCGATGTAGACCATGAGGTGGTAGTGGTCGACGACTATCATGAGATGGTGTGAGTCGATGACGGTCCTTGCCATGCCGAGATGATGGCTCATGCGACTTGGCATGTTGCTTGCGGCGCCTTGTGGAGCTTGGAGAAGAGTGTCGATGACGATCATGTTGTGGACGCTCTTGATGCTCCATATGATGTACTTGAAGTCGACGATCTTGTGCATAAGCACTCTCATGGTGGCGCCTAGTGGAGCTCGGAGAAGTGTGTCGATGACGCTCATGATGGGGACGCTCTTGATGATCCATATGATGGTGCCCTCGTGGAGGTCCTCTATCTTCATATGTAGCTCCATTGGCCAAGTAGGTGACTAGGTGAGGCTCCGCCATGGTGTCGATGTCGTAGGCGTGGCGTTGCTCCACCATGTCGTCCATGCTTGATGAGCCATTGTCGATGTAGAGCTCGTCGAAGTCGTCCTCAAGGTGGTGCTCCACCATGTCGTCCATGTCGATGATGCTTGGGGAGCCATGGTCGTTGTCGAGCTCCTCGATGTCGGAGATGTCGGTGATGCTTGGGGAGCCATAGTCGGAGTAGAGCTCCACATGTTCCTCCACATCCGCGGTGCTTGAAGAGGAATCCTCCTCGAAGTTCTCCGTGTACTCCTCCGTATCTTCATCTTCGCTATCCATGTTAGCACGATGGTATCTATATGGTGTATGTTAGTGGAAGAACGCTACCTCGCAACCTTACCGTGGTATGACAAGATTGGGGTGATCCAACAAACCGAGAGTTAGAACAATTGTATCGGGCACTCACACAAAAGCACACGCAAAAGCTAGCAAATATGGTGTTAGGTGAGTATGGTGGAAAGCCAAAAGACGAAATCCAAAATCAAGTGTATTGTCAAGAGTGGGTGAAATCCAAAAATTCAAATGTCAAAGCGATGATCACTATAAACACGGAAAAGATGTGGAACACACACACGAGATAAGCGGGGTTAGTGCAACCAAAAGTGAGCGGAAAAGTGTATGTAAGGGTGCTCGGCGTCACACTAACACAAGGAGAGGCAAAGCTTCGGTTGCAAATGGAGAGACAACTAGATTCGCACGCGGCCTCTCTTCTCTTTTCTCTCTTTTGCTTAAAAGCTTTTTCTCTTTTTGTATTTGGTGGCACTTGCACTCTTTTGTATCTATGGTGGCACTTGCACTCTTTTGTATGTATGATGGCACTTGCACTCTTTTTGTGCTTTTCTTTCTTTTTCACGCTCTATGTTAGCGTTAGCTCGCTCTTGCTATCTTGCCACACGAGTTTTGCTTAGAAGCTTGACTCCACACTACACACACACCTCACAATCGGGGCCACGTGCAATGTCTCGCAACACTCAATAAGCAATGCTCGATAGGATAGATCGCAAAAGAAGAGGGGTTACAAGGGGTGAGGGGGCAAGTTATACCTAGTGAAAAGGTTAGGCGGTGTCAAGCACACGAACTTGCGATGGTGTCGACGATGGCGGTGTCGAAGTTGCGCCAGAATCCGGGTGCCGAAGGTGTCGCCGCGGTTGGTGTAGGCGCGGAAGCGGTTCTCACGGACCAAAGGCACTCCAAAACGGAAACCGGGCAAATTAAGTCAATGCCCGAAAAGTTGGGTCGAAACGAGCGGTCAAAAGTTGGGCTCCAAAAATCGTCAAAAATTGAGGGTAGACTATGTGGAGTATTTGGGGGATGCTGTTAAAATTTGGAGTCAAACGGGCTCCGAAAAGTTGTCAAAATTTGGGGCAAAAAGTGGAGTCAAAATCGGGCGAAATTTGGATCAAAAACGTCAAATCCAGTCAGGAGGCCGGTTTGACCGGATCCTGGGCCGGACATCCGGCGTGCGGCCCGGTTTGCCTCCGGTCCGAGGGATTTTCCCGGTTGGCGACCGGTTTGGCTCCGGTTTGGCGGAGGTGGTGGTGGAGGTGGCGCCCGGTTGGCGCCCGGTTGACCAGGCCCTGGACCGGCCTGCCCGGTTTATAGCCCGGTTGACCGGGTTCTGGCCCGGTTGGCGCCCGGTCTGGCGCCCGGTTGACCGGCCCTGGCGCCAGGCTGTCCGGTCACTGGCCCGGTTGGCGCCCGGTCGACCGGATTTCGCGGGGCACAGTTTTTCTCTCTCCTGTTCTTGAGCGAAATCAAGCCAAATCGACCAAAACGAAGGGAAATGATGGAATTGGGGGCTAAAAGTTGGGGAGATAGTAGATCAAGCACTCCAACACCAAATCCATGGACCAAAACCACTCAAAACGCAACCTAATCGCAGATCGGTCAAGAGGCAAATTAGAGCTATTTTTGGGGATTTTTGGGGAAAATTTTTAGAGACGAAATTGGATGGGTGGGGGGTCAAATCCGCGGAAACCAAAGGCTGCTGATACCATATGATGAGGTCTAAGACCCCGTTTGTGGCCCGATCTTGCGGTTGACCCGAAATCCAAAGGGAAAGAGACGGAGAGCGCGAAGAACACGATGAACACGAAGAACACGAGGAACTCACGCACGCACACCAACCCGATACAATCGATACTTACCCCCGTGGCTCGATGGACCACGCCAATAGAATCAACCCGGAAGAGACGCGCGGTAGAATTCCGAGGTGAGAGATCGGTGAGGGAGATGAATCAAGGAGTGGGAGAGAGAGTGGGTAGCACTAGAATCTCACACACCAAATCCATACATCCAACAAGGGTAACCTTGATACAAAGGGGATGAAACCCTAGGGAGACAAAGCTCATATCCATGTCTAAGCCTAAATCTTGTCTAAGGAGCTAAGGGGGTGACCTAGGTGCTTATATAGGCATACAAGGCAGCTTGGGTCGAACAGGTAAGTGGTGGACCGACTCGGGCCGTTCCGGTCGAGTCGAACCCGTGCAACCCGGTTTGGGATCCGGTCGGACCGGGCTCGTGACCGGGTGGTCCGGTCCTGGGTCCGGTCGACCGGGCGCCAACCGGGAACTTGCGAAGTTTCCGGTCGCCTTCCGGTACGAGGCGGGGAATCCGGTTGGGCGCCCGGTTGACCGGGCCTGGGACCGGATGACCCGGTTGTGGGTCCGGTCTGACCGGGTCCTGGACCGGCCAGGCTGGGCCTCTTCCTCCCGCCTCTTCTTCCTCTTCCTTCTTCTCTTCTTTCCTTGCACCATGGGAGTTCATTCTCTCTTGGTCCTTGTCGATGTCGGCACCTATAGACACAATGATGATAGGCATGAGGTAGCATACCATTCAAGTTGGTGTTGAGGTCGACCATAGAGCGGAAAGAGTTCACCTTGACATATATGGCGGGGTTTTGTGTTGTTGGTCCACTTGGGGGACTCCGTGGCCATGGTGTAGCGTCGACGATAGGCGGGGCTGCACTTGACGGTCTTGAGGTGGAGGTGTCCGAAAGCCACCCCGCATCAAGAAGGATCTTCAAATTGTTGCTGCCAATGAAACCTTGAGTCATAGTGGAGCAAGACTTTTTATCCCTTCAAGTCATGTCGTTTACTTTGCTTATTTTAACTTTGTGTTTTCTTTTTTCCATTAAAGTGCACATATGTGGATGGCACGGAACATGACAAAACATGAAGATGGGATAATCATTTGCAACACGACAACGACTAAATAATAAGAATAGTTGAGACTAGCTATCAATTTATCTAGACGGAGCATGACAAAATATGAAGGCACAATTAGATGTTTCCAAATTGGTCAAAGCCATAGAAAAAAGTGCTCTTGACATGCCGTTTGATAAGCCATTTGCACACTCATGTATGGGCACTTCTTACTTTTCCAACTTCTCTCCTGAGCACAACCAACCGATGGTTGGTTGTGCTAGGAGGGTGGTTGTACCATCAAAGTTCAAATTTTGAATTTGACACTTGTGTGTCTCTTAAAAGCTGATTTTTTTAGTAGGAGACGATTGACCCGTCGATAGCGAGATGCTCCTGGTGATTCGTCAATCTCTAAACCCAACCCGCCAGCCTAGTTTTTTGAAGGTACTCATAGATTTTTTTAGTAGGATGTATGCATGCGTTCGTGGGAATAATGGTTGCGCGTGTACCGAGAGGATCTACGTTTGTAGTGTGTTCCTAAAAAAAAAAAAGAGACCTTACCTCTTTGGAGGATGTATGGACAGCTTTATATTTATTGAGAATGTGATGCAAACTGAGTGAAAACGACTGGACAACAAAAAAGGTATATGACCTTTTGACGAGCACTCCTAAAAATACTTTACTCTCTTGGTTCCACAAGGCGATCCTAGAAAAAATGCAGTTAAATATGTAGAGCATGAAAATCAGGCAATTAAACTTATGGCGACGGTAACACATGATTATTCATAGTTCTCACAAATTATAAGTTGAGCATATTGTTCAAACTCTTGGTGAAGAAGACTATGTTGTATGCCAACATATGAGAGCAAAGCAGATTGCACAGTTAATATAAAAAGCGCCGATATTGTTTGGTTAATGTAATAAAATAAACAAAAAGAATTTCTCCTCGTTTAGAAATTTATAACATTTTAGTGAAAACATAAAAACCCCATGGAAATTTGTATGTTCCCAGACCAAGAGGCAAAGAACTAACGGCCCCAGCAGTCCAGCGCCTTGTGCTCCCTTTTCCCACCACTTCCACCTTCCTCCCCGGGCATATCATCCATGGCGGCCTCCTGCGACCTCCTCGACGTCGACCCGCCGGAGCTCCAGTTCCCCTGTAAGATCCTCGCTCCTCTACTACCTCGCCTTAGTTTCAGACCACTTCTCTCCCGATTTCCCCTGCTGACCCCTCTGCAATTTCTTGTCATGCACAGTCGAACTCGACAAGCAGATCTCCTGCCCCCTGAAGATGACCAACAAGACCGATAGAACCGTCGCCTTTAAGGTGATTCTCTTGTTAACTGTGGTGTTTAACCCTACAAAATCCTATCTCTTCTTGAGGGATTGTCTTATGTTTTTTTCTTGGTGACCCTGTGGTGCGTGCGGGTAGTAGGTTAAGACGACGAGCCCAAAGAAGTACTGCGTGCGCCCCAACAATGGTGTCGTGCTGCCGCGGTCCACCTGCGAAGTTGTAGGTAGCCTGTTGTGTTCACTGAACCAGCTAAACTGCTCAATTCAGGCTTTAAGAGTTTTTCTTCTCTCGATTATAATTGACATGTTTCAATATATTATCTGTGGACCAGTCACGATGCAAGCGCAGACTGTTGCACCTCCCGACTTGCAGTGCAAGGACAAATTCCTGGTACAGAGCGTGGTCGTCGGCGACGGCTTATCGGCCAAAGACGTCACCCCTCAAATGGTAATGGTGCTACTAGAGTGTAGTTTGATGTACTACTAGTTCACAGTTTTTTGTTTTTGTTTCATAATGAATTTGTGGCTTGGTGTTGGTTGCCCAGTTCTTGAAAGAAGAGGGCAACCTTGTTGAGGAGGTGAGGATGAAGGTCGCTTATGTGATGCCACACGAATCACAATCAGAGATCGCCGAGGAAAGCGATGGTCCACAGCGAATCTTGGTGCCTATGCAGCGAACTATGGATAATGGGGGGAGTGCTTCGGAGCTGTCGAGTGGCTCGCTCTCCTTGAGATCAGCTGAGCTGGGGACAGTAAGTCTACTGAATTGTAATGCTTGTCTATAAATGTGACTCTGTAACGAGATGATTGTGTATTTTCAGGAGGTGGGATCACCAACCGGACCAGTTGGAAAGACTGAAGAATTACTCATGCCTACAGGACGTGCTGCGGTATGTGCTATATAGGTTATTTGCTCTATAATTTTGTTGTTTGTATAATTTTTAACATGCTGGTTGTTTGCCTTTCTGATGTGGAACTATAGGAAACAAGAACATATGCAGGACCTGGTGCACGGTCCCTTGATGTGAGTCCATTTGTCTTCCAAATTTCAGTTCGAGAGTTTTTGTTTCATAGTTGTTATTTTTTTGTGGAATACGACAGCTACATCACAGGGCTAGTAAAATATTACTAGAGATGCTTATTTGACAGAAGAGAGATGTAGACAAAAGAATACATTTTGATCTTTCCAGATTCTACTCATTCATTGTTCTATAACCTGGGAAGCGTTATTGTCTAGGAATAATATTGAAATAATAGTAGGTTTTCTTGACCAACAATAATGCATATGGTTGATTTTTAGTTGCTTTATATTGGAACTGTATGACCAAGTGTACTTGTGATTTTTAACTGTGCAAACATTGCTACTAGCAAACACTTATTGTTGTCCATCCAGTTAATTTGCTTAACAGTTATTGGGACTGTTTGTTCTTAGATAGTCCAGGCCATCGTTCTCCTTCACAATAGAAATCATAGAACTGGCGTTCGTAACATGGACATCTTTTAAATTTTAGTTTGTTTTATTGTGTTCACTAAATGATTGTCCCAGCCTTCCAGGTTCCATGTTACTTGTTCAATAAAAAAATGGAATTTGTTTTGTCATTTCACTTGTAGAAGGTTTTTTTGCGGGTATTTTACTTGTAAGTTTTTTAGAGGAAATTGTAATTGTTATTTCTGAGCTGAATAACTACTTATCCATTTCTCTAATTTCAGCTGCGGGCTTTAATTGCAAAATTGACTGAGGAAAAGGATTCTGCACTTGAGCAAAATAAAAAGCTTCAATATGAGTTGGTGAGTATTAGTTCTGTATTGTATTAGGCTTGAAACTTCAAATTATGTGCTCTTTCCATGGGCTACCGTTAGCAGTTTAGTACTCAAAGCCGATATATTTAATAATGCGATATTTCCTTCCTCATAGTTAAAATACTAGGAAAAAATCCATATCTTCTCCGAAGTATTCCGGTTTGTCGCATAACCCAACTATCATGAAATAATTAAATATAGATGTCAGTACAGAACTTAAATGAATCAATCCATTTGAAGGGGCTCCAAGCTGCATATTTGTAGCAGTATATGCCATCAATTATTGCAGTTTGTTCATTATGCATTACTTTTATTAGATATTCATATATATCAACACAAAAAAATTCTGGCTGAAGTAGAATTTTCCCTAAAGAAGAAAATTTATTTCTTCTCTGAATGGAATGCTGCAGGGCTCTCCCTGCTCTTAGTAGATGAGAATTATTGCGTAGAAAGATCAAAGCTGGTGCATCTTGGTGATGTATCTTAGAGCATCTCCAGCCGCGTCCCCAAAGCGTCCCCCAAACCGCGCCGGATTGAGCGTTTGGGGGACGTCGCTCCCCAGCCGCGTCCCCCAAACGCCTCCCCCAAACATTTAAAATACTTTTTTTGACATTTTTATTTCAATTTCCACAAACTAATACATAATTGGGAACGAGGTTTACACGAAGACACAGTTTGGAACATGGTTTTCCACAAACTAATACATAGTTTGAACCATGGTGGACACAAATATAAAATTTTGCAAAGAAACTAAACCTAACTAGGCCGTGCATCGAAGGTTTCCTGTGTTCGCTGCTAAGAAAGAACACTCGAGGGCACACCCAGTCACCTAAACTGGAAAATCCAGCGGGAGGATGGTGCCCTTGTTGGTTCTACCGATGAGACGAACATCCAGAAACTTCCGTGCACGTGTTCGCTGCGAAGAAACAGCACTCAGTTGTCCTCCTTGTCGGTGCTGTCGCCGTGGTAGTCCCGGCGGCAGCGCGTCTCGTCGAAGACCTTGACGCTCATGTCCCTGTCGCTGAAGTAGGAGAACAGGAGGATGAAGCCGGCTTCGAGGTTGTGGTGCCGCGCGAACTTCTCCCAGCCGATGTTGAGGTACATCTTGCCGCGCTCGTCGTAGATCACGTCGACGATCCACCGGTAGTAGCCGCACGCAGCCTCCCGCAGATGCATCATGCTCGGGCGGTCATCGCCGGCGACGTAGTCGGCGAAGGAGTCTGGCAGCCTCTGGATGCCGCGCGGGTCGCCCTTGAGGACGAGGACGAACTCGAACATCACGTCCGGCTCCACGTCCATCTCCGACGATGAAGCCGACGGCGTGGGAGGCGACGGCGAGCATTCAACCTGCCGCGGCCATGACCACGACCACGACCACGGCCGCGAGGTCGGCCTCCGCCTCTACCAGACATAGCGTCGAGTCTTGTTGAGATGGTGGCGGCTAGGGTTTGGGAGAGAGGCGCTAGGGTTTGTGTGTGAGAGGGACGATGAGAGGCGGCCCTTTTATAGGCCGAAGGGAGGCGGAGGAGCGGTGGCGCTTAACGCCGGCACGCAGAGCTAGGCGCGACGGGACGCATCGGCTGCGGCTCGCGGGAAGCTGCACCGTCGCTGCGCGCCAATAACTTCCGTCGCGAGGTAGGCGACGGTTAGGTTAAAATTTATTGTGCCGCTGACGAGTCAGCCCCGCCACTCCCCGCCTCGCTTTTCGGTGTGTCCGGTGTCCCCGGTGCGTCCCCTGTGGGACGGGGACGGGCTCGGGGCGCCGGACACCGTATCGGGGCGCGCCGGACAAAAATGGGCTTTGGGGGACGCGGCTGGAACGGTTTTTTGGTCCGGCGCGCCCCAAATCCTTTTGGGGGACGCGGCTGGAGATGCTCTTAGTTGATTTCTGTAACCAGAATTAAAATTCTTTGCTAGCGGAGGGGACACAAATTTCTAGCTTCTCCACTTCAGTTTTATCTGAACAATCAAGATGCAAAGTTTAGGTTACAAATTTAGTCAAAGTCCTTAGGAGGAATTGATCTGCCAAATATTCATATCCGCGCCCCCATTGGTCCTTTTACGAACTCAATGTGAAATATTCGTCTCTTCAACATGCAGGAGCAGGTAAAACGTGAAGCTAGCAAGCAAGGAGGCTTCTCGCTGTTATTCGTACTGGTGGCTGGGCTGCTTAGTATCATTCTGGGCTATCTTGTAAAGAAATGAGGATTTCAGTTTCCAGTCTTGTCCAATGACATTACTACAGTAAATAAAAAGCAACACCTTGTGGTGTTCCAAGGTTACACGGAACAGATCAGACGGAGTTTTTTTTTTGTTCTTTTTGAAACTCCAGATCAAACAAAGCTTGTTGAAGTTTGCAAGTGAATCATCCAATTGATAGGACAAGTTGGCATCTAATTTGATCCATGATGTATTTTAACTAATATCATTAATACTATTGATTGTAGTCTGTGGTTGTATGAATTGTTGATTGTCAGTTTCAGTGTAACCATGTCGTTAATAACCAACAAGATATTGTCCGAATCCAAGTACATTTTCTCGAATTAGTTAGTTCCAAAAGGAAGCACCTTAGCTACAGGATTTTCGCTGATACATAAAGCATCGGTTAACTTGGAACATTTGTTTGAATAGTGAAATTCAGAAACTCAAACCAAGTATGTACAGCAGGAAAGAGTTGGTAAAATTTACAAGAATAGTGGATATGCAATCACCAGCTTGGCACACTACTAATACACTTGTTGGTTTACAGAATTAAATCACAAACAAACTAATCTCTAACAGATCTTAGGCTGTTCACTGAGATGATCTTAAACTGCTTCAAAGTTCATGCAATGGCACCTGAGCAGCATGGCTCTTGGCCTCCCCATTGATCTTTCCCAATCTTTTCGCTTAGGATAGTCACGACATCTTCTGTTTCCTGGGGAAGAGATAGATCAGCGGACAGAGAAAATGATGTGGAGACATGTTAAGTAATTTGATTGTTCTTTCTCAAGTGGAATCACAATAATAAGCCAAACTATCAACATTCCATAGAAAATTTCAAAGACTCCCTATTTCTAGCAAAAGCCACAAATTGCATATTGCTGTAAGCTTATGATGCTTAAGATTGCAAAACTAGCTTACAGACGAAGTTACAACACTCAATTTCTAGGAGGATGACTATCTCACTATGTACTACACTCACGATCTAACATTTGTTCTATAAGTGGAGTGAAAAAATAAATTGTGCATGAAACATAGGAGCCCACAATTTGCATGTAAGAACTCTTTATTTTATTTTATTGTTCGGAGTGGCATATTTACACTCTCAAACGAACATTTTGGAAGGCAAATCTTTTTGTAAAGTGAAATATCAAAATATATAAATGAAAGGTAAAAAAAATGAAGATTCAACATAGGAGATAGATCACTGGCAAATAAGATAAGCTGTTAAGGCCTAAGGGGTGGAGTGGATATAAAGCTCTTAAAAACAACTTATTAACCAACAAAGAGCTTCTTGACAACATAGCCAACAAAGAGGAATGGCACAGTAGCAGTA
Source organism: Lolium rigidum (assembly GCF_022539505.1). NCBI lineage: Eukaryota > Viridiplantae > Streptophyta > Magnoliopsida > Poales > Poaceae > Lolium > Lolium rigidum. Next base: position 142,216,485 of record NC_061511.1, on the reverse strand, counting down.
AAACATAAATAAGTCACTACAATTGCATTTCTGTTTGTACAAGTCCACATGATCATGCTGTTCCATGAATTCATCAAACTTAATGCTCAGTACAATACCTAAGAACAGGGTCACCATAAACCACGAACAAACTGACGATTCTATATAATTTTGGTGTGCACCCTTTGCAACCAATAAGAAACTAACTATCCATGCTAGTCGTTAATCCAAAATTAGAACCTTAACATGTATTGCACTATCGTACCTCCAGCGAATATCCGTTGCAAATCCTTCACACCAACACACGAACCATCGCATCAACGCACATACCTGCAGCCGAGGAATACACAGACAACAATTACAATGGAACCGCAAACAGAAAATTAATGAAACCACAGCAAAAGCCTTCCAATGGCGCTACCTTGACGAGTACCCCCGGTCCGGCTGCCTCTCCTTCTTCCTCGATGTAGCAGCAAGCAAGGCGCGCTCGCGCTCCTTCTCCTTGGCCTCCCTCTTCCTCCTCTCCTCTCTAAGCTCCTCGATGCTCTTCTTCCCTCCACTCCTCTTCTCCCCGCTGCCTTCAGCGTAATCTCTCCGATCCTTAGACGAGGAAGCCAAGGGCTTGGACGCGTACCAGGGCGCCGCAACGCCCTTCCCGGCGAGGCCGTAACCCAGCCTGTACTTCTCATCGTCGGGCCCCGCCGTCCTGGTCTCCTCCTCCTTCTTCCGCTTCTTAGGGTTGGGCTTGGAGTCGGCCGCAGGCTCCCGCTCCCGAGCTGCGCCCCTCCCGCCGCTAGCGGAGGCAAGCGCGGCGAAGTCGGCGGCGGGGCCGGAGAAGAGGTTGATGTGGTCGCCGTCGGAGGCGACGGGTAGTGGATCCGCGGGCCGGGCGGCGGGGGGCGGGGGCGGGGCGGGCCGGACGGAGGGCGGGGGTGGAGACGGGGCGCGGGGTGGGGAGGGCGAGTTCGCCTGGAGGCCGCGGTTGCGGCGGAGCGCGACGAGGCGGGAGTGGGACTCGCGGCGGCGGGTGGCCTCGCGCTGGAGCTGGTCCTGGCGGGCGGCCTCGGCCTCGTCGACGCGGACCTTCTCCTGGTTGTCGAACCTGTAGACGTTCCAGCGCTTCTGCGGCAGGATGTTCAGCCCGCCGTGCCCGCCCATCGCCGCCTACCGGAGCGGGTTCCTCGCCGGCTGCCGATGCGCTCGGGTGGGGTGTTCCGGCGACCGGAAAAGATTGGGGATTTCTGCCGGTTCTCTACGGATTTTGCTTTGCGCCCGTGCCGGTGGAGAGAGAGGAGAAGATGGGCCATGTATGGGCTATTTGTCACTATACTGGGCCACATTTGTTGCCAGATTCGATATGTGAGGCCCAACAGCCCGACGGGCCGACCTGGGGGTTCAAGGCTGTGACGTCACCCGCTCTCTTCCTTCCGCCCCGCTTTCGATTTCCATGGAGCGGCTCAAATCGGCGGTGCCGGCCGACCTCCGGCGAGCCGTCGGCGAGGGCACGACCCGCGACCTCCCGTCCACCACCTCCCTGCTTCTCACCTTCCTCGACGGTCTCCCTCTCTTCCACCAGGTAACTACCCACCCCGCCGCTTCGCTGTACTCTATTTTGTGCTCCTGGCCACCAGCCAGCGTAGCTAGCCGTCTTGCTCTGTGGTCTCACTCAGTGGCTGTGTCTTTGCTGCGCTGTCGAAAAGGTCATCAGCGAGCTGACCGACCCGGAGCTCGCGCTGTGCAGCAAGGACAAGGGGAGGGCGGTGGAGCTCAAGGGCCAGGGCAATGCGTGCTTCTCCCGGAGGGAGTTCCAACAGGCGCTTAGTTTCTATTCGCAGGTAATTTTTGTGACCACAAGATTGATAATTGCGGCTAATGATTTGCACACCACACCTTGTAACCGTGCTGCGAAAAGGAGAGTTTTGTTCTAACCCATATGCAAAATGGGGGATTTTACAATTTGCCACATTTTTCTTTGCACTTTTATCATCTCATGCAAGAGTAACTCAATCGTTCAGCAGAGTGAAAACATGTGGGATTGTTCACTTGTTTAGTTACTCCCTAAACTGATTCAATTAATTTGGGCCGGAGGGAATATTAAAATAGTGTCACCTTGATTTAGACCAATCCACCACACACCATTTTTAGTGCCATTTTGATTTAGCTCATTGATTAATATTCTTTCTCGGCGATAATAAGTTCTTTTTTGCATTGCATTTTACAGGCGCTACGTTACGTCCCGATTAGTTCTGATGTCACTGATGAGATTTTGCTGGCTACATTATATGTCAATCGTGCCTCCACTATGCATGTGAGTCTTCTATTTATCTGTTTGTTTCCTGCAGTTTTCTCATTCTAGGACTTGGAATAATATCTTGGAAAATAGTGAAGATATTGGAAGGTGGCTAGTATAATTGTTTCGGCTATATTTAAGTTAGATTGCTAACAATGATTTTATTTTATCCTGTTGAATGAGGTGTCCTTATGCCACAATGATTTTTGTCAAACTTTGCAGAAATTGGGCCTCCTGGAAGAGTGTTTACGGGATTGCGACAGGGCCATTTCCGTTTCACCTAATTATGCCAAGGTAGTAGGATCGTGACAGCTATAAGCATGCATCTTATTTATACTGCGTGCGTCTCTGTTTTTTTTTTTGGAGAATTCAAGCTACAGCATGGACTCCAAGTTACTGTTTTGGTTTCACCTTATTTCTATGTTTCAGGCATGGTACAGGAGGGGAATGATAAATGCATCATTGAAGAATTATTCATCTGCCATGCATGATCTGGAGGTTGCATTGAGCATGGAAGCGACTTCTTCTGGAAAGAGCAACATAGAGCAAGAATTGAAGTTGATTTTGCTAAATCATCGAAATGTGAATGAAGTTGGAAGACCAAGCAGTGATCGCAAGGATGCAGGGTTGCCACATACAGGTTGGAACCTTGGGTACGCATAAGCCTTTTTTGTGTGATTTGTAATTAATACTAATTCATAGATAATATGTGGTTCACTCGCAGCAGAACCACATATGTCTGTTCTAGAGTGTGTCTCAACACCCGACAAAGGTAGAGGAATGACATCTCCAAATGATATTTCTCCGGCCTCCTTGATTCATGTTGAGGATCCTCTTGCTGCGGTATGATTCAGACCTATCTCTTCAATTGCTTACACAAATGTTGTGTCTCAACCTTCTGTAGTTCTTTGTATTTTCTGTGGCCACATTAAGTTGCCAACTTAATTTGTGTAGTTCACATATGAATAGGGCAAGTTATGTATTTATTTGAGGTGCATACAAAGATTTTTTTACGAAGCCAGGAATCTATCTATCCTCTATGTGCTTTATTTGCAATACATGTTTTTTTAATCGTCTTTTATTGCAAATCTGTCAAAAATCTTGAGCTGAAGTTTTGTGTGTCTCTTACTTGCAACAGTTTTATGCAGATTATCCTGAAACCGTGCCGGGAGACTCATTGCCATTATTGCTTTAGTGAAGCACCCGCAGATGCTGTGTTTTGCCCATTGTGTACAATACCAGTTTACTGTTCAAAAAAGTGCCAGGAGCAAGCTGTTGGCGGAATTTCTTTGAATCAAGATACTTTTATTAAATCTAACAGCAATGGGATTGATCTTGGAAAATTGAGCCTAACTTCTCCAAAGCACAAGGCTCCAGACTCTAAACAGATTGCTGAACATAGGCATGAATGTGGTGGTGCACATTGGGCAGCTGTTTTGCCAGCTGATATAGTTTTAGCTGGGCGAATTATGGCACAATACATAGATAGAAGAATGCTGGCTGGAAAGAACTCTACCATCTCTGGGCCAAATTTGGTAAAAAAATCTAATTTTCATTTGAGCTTAACATTTTCTGGTATTGTAGCATTTAAGTATTATACCATAAGTATCTCTATAAAACAAGATATTATTTCACAAGTATTTTAAGTACTGCTAGGCCAGGAAATAATGAACTAAACTGCATATTGCAGGATCTCATTCACCACTATGATATAGATTCTCCTACTAACAAGTTGGAATCACATATATATGCGATTGTCTTGTTATTATGCCTCAAAAAGTATTATAGATCAGACCTTTCATGGAAGGAGGAAACTTTATCTCAGGTATATCTGACATCGTTATTGCTATCGTATTGACTCCATAAATATTTTCAGAGTTTTCCTATTTATGTACATCGTTATTGCTTTGATATATGTCCTCAGGGGTTACTAAGCATTCTTTGATCTTATACAGCTTGTTCTTTTGATCTGTCAAGTCAAAGTCAATTCAATTGCTATCGTTCGTATGAAATCCATGGATGAAGGCCAGGGACGTACAGAGAACAAAGGGTACTCTGCAGCTGGTGATGCAGTTATGTGTAGTGTGGAGCAGGTATATCCTTTAGTTCTCTTTTCTGGGATCAACATACACCATGCTATAAAAAATGAGGGATGTTTTTTTCCTACTATTCAATGTAATGTTCTTGATTATTAAATGTATCATCCACTTTTAAATATTAGTAACATTTGTTAAAGCATGCTGTTACGCTGAAAGTTTAAAAAACTTGATAAGATCCGCGAAGAAAATTTAAATAAAATGTTTAAATTCATAAAATTGAGAAATTCTGTGGAGTGTTGGTGTTATAGCTTGTTATGTCAAATAGGTACTCGTAGATTGCACTACCTGACACTGTTGGATTGGTATACATTGCATGTTGCTGCTAACTGCAATTTTGCTACAACTAGTTTAATGCCCGTGCGTTGCTACGGAAGACATAACCAATGCTCGAAGTTTTTATAAAAGACTCGTACTCTTAGAACATATATACTCCCTTCGTCCTCAAATAAGTGTACATCTAGCTCTAAACTTTGTCCACAAAAGAGTGTATTCCTATCTTTCCAATGCACTTTAATTGTTTCTCTCTCATCGTACGGAAATCAAATCCAATAATATTGACCATATGTTCTTTGTTTTATTCATAATTTATCTTGAAAAACCTGCATGTACACTTATTTGTGGACGGAGGAAGTAAGTGTCAAGCATGGTTTTTAAACGCCAGAGAACAAATGTCAACGTCTTTCTCTCGATTCTTCCACTCAGATGATCCCAAATGCCGGCGATTTACACAAAAATAACCCAAAAGTGGAAGAAAAGCACAGACTAACCCTCCGGCGAAACTATTTCACCAATCTAACCCTTTTGTGTGGCGCCCCTCCCAGGGGCGCCACACATGCCCATGTGGCTCCCTCCTGCCGGCGCCACCGACCCGGCTCGACGTGGCTCCATCGACGCCGAGCCGGGTGCGCCCATCCGACGTGGCGACATGTGTGGCGCCCCTCCCAGCGGCGCCACACATGCACTTGTAATCCCCCAAAACATACTTGTAAGACAATTCCTCCGGGACTTAGCCGTTTTGCGAGGCTCGATGTGTGGCGCCGATGCCACGGGCGCCACGCTAGCATGTGTGGCGCCGATGCCACGGGCGCCACACATAGAGGCTCGCGAAAACGGCTAAGGACTTATCGTCCGAAGCCCCTGGATGTTTTCGACCCAATAGTTCATATAGGTTGGCATGTGTGGCGCCGATGCCAGGGGCGCCACACTAGCACTTGTGGCGCCAGAGTGGAGGGCGCCACACACTGACTTTTGTTAAAAACACGAAAAATCCTACCAAACTCCAACGATTACGAGTACAACATTGGACACAACAAGTAGCAATTTCATGACATACACATATAACACTTCATAGGTCACATTGTAGCACGTAGATTCAAACAACAAGTAGCATTACGGACCATGGTTCGAAATGACATAGGGTTCACAAATCGATACTTATGAATATAGAGTTCACAACAACACGTAGCACATCCTAGTTGCGTCCTCGACGTGCCGTCCTCGTGGGGCCGCTTCGGACGGCCATCCTCTTCGTCCGCTGCCTTGGCTGCTCTGCTGCTCGCTCCTGCTGCTGCTGCTCCTCGCTCGCTGCTCCTGCTGCTCGCTCCTCGCTGTCGCTCCTGCTCCTCCTCCTCCTCCTCCTCGTCCTCCTCCTCCGAAGAGAACGGCTCGTCGTTCCTCATCCTCGACATAGCTGATCTCCGCGGCGGCCCGTCATCGGTGACAACCTTCTTTCCTCGGTTGACATAATCTTCCGGAGTGTACCGGTTTGGAGCCTTGCCCCTTGGCTTCAAGCGGTAAGCTGACCGTTGCTTGGAGGTACGCTTCGGAAGTACGCCTTGACTCGGAATTAGGTCGTCCTCGGGAGGAATCTGCACAAACATGAACACATGAGATTACAAAAGTTGAAATTAGTAAGAACATGTTTCGCAGACAACAAAATAGTCCATACATGTTCTTCGAAGAGGAGGATGTAGGGATTTCGCCTTCGCGGCAACCTAGCAAGTTCGCTAACCGCCGCATCTTTCGTGCGGTGTTACGCGTCATGGAACTCACGGTTACAAAGCCACCGGCACATAATTGCGTACATTCAAAGTTGCTGATCATACCTTAACGAAATTCCGCAACGGTCCGACGAGCTTTTCATCCGTGTGGCTCTGCTCCCACACAACCTCGCACTCCTCAGTCGTTTTCCGGATCTCCTCCCGCTGTGACAAACATAGCATACACAATTTAAGCGAGCACATGGCAATCTAGATGATGTACTAGTTAGTGAGAGAATCCATTACCACGAAGTTCAGCTCGGAAGCAATAGAAGTCGATCTCCTCTCGCGAGCAAAAGTGTCGTGCTGGCTTTGCCCAACCTCATCGAACCGGATGGGGTCGTCCAAGATCTCTTCACGATACGCGCGCTTCACTAACTCGATACGCGTGTTCGATGGAACCACTCGAGGTAGTTGTTGAAAGCGGTGAAGTCGTGAGGCACAATCCGCTCGGGGCCGGCATTCGTGCCGCTTCCAAGCGGTGTTGGAACGCCGTGATGTGGCCGCTATGATGGACTGGCCAATTTGTGATCTTCCTCTGCCGCTGCCTATCAAGCACTGCAAGAATCAACAAGTTAGTTTGTACCTCTTCTATCAAGAATCTTCCATCGCATGATTCCGAAGTTTACACGTGAAGCGCCTTGTCCGTGTCTTGCCACGTTGGTGGGCACTCACGATACGACCCAAAGCTGTCTCATCACTCTTTGCGGCCGGTGGTGTTCAACAAGCCACATGCATATGAGTGGGCAGCGCATACGCCGAACCGCGCCTCCTCCGTGCACTTGGGGTTTAGGTCGGTCATCGCCGCGCCAATACGGTAGTAGGTACCATATGGCTCCCATTCCACCTGCGACGATACAATTATTTAGTAGATGCCAGTAGAATCAATCAAAACTAGGATTGCAACTCCGCAGGTGATCGGTTACACCGCTCGGCGGTAAGAGTGTCCAACTCCGCGATGTACTCGCCCGTACATGACCATTGGATCGCTCGTCATCTCCGAGACATTGTCCCAAAGGTATGCCCAAGTGGGCTCCCGATCGAGAAAGTGAGGGAAATGAGGCCATGGCGTCTCGTTGAGTACCACGGGACGCCCAACCGATAGGCGGTCCCGGCTCCATACGGAAAGTAGGAGCATGCATCCACCAATACCGCCGCTCCCGGTCTTGCTCCCGATCCCGCGACAAGTCTTGCTCCCGATCCTGCGACAAGCTTCGTCCAACTGCGTACATAATATATTTGGTTACTACTTTGTGTAGCGCACTACTATAGGAAAATAGTACATAGAACAAATCATCACCTGCTAGGTAGAGGTAGGCAAGTGCCGCTGTTCCCCAACTCCACCGGGCGTCCAACACCGTAAGCGCCTTCGACCAACACCAATGGGCCGACTTACCCCAGCTGTCGGAAAGAGAGTCCTGGAAATCATGTACCATAAGTACACGCGGGCGTACGTCCTCCGAGTGTCCTCGTCGGCCTCTATGGGGCATTCCGCAAAGTTAGTTCCGATCCAAGTGAAAGACGCGCCGGCGGGAACTCTCTCCTTTGGATTTTCTGGCGGCGGAGGAGCCACCGCCAATAAGCCCCACCATCTCGCTGGCGCCACCCATCGGAAGTCTGTGTTCATACACGGTGGCTCGCCACGAATAGGTAGTGCAAGGATCATGGAAACATCCCGCGAGTAGGGGCCATCTCGCCGGCCCTCAAGTGGAAGGTGTGAGTCTCCGGCCTCCACCGGTCGACAAGGGCGGTGAGTGCCGAGGGGTTCATGTGTGGCCCCCCACGGCTTACAAGGGATATGAACGGCATAAGACCGGTAGGCCGGATGAACTCCGTGTACCTCTCGTCATAAGGTATATCCGGTGTGCCATGGTAACGAATCTTCAAAGGGTGAAGATCCGTTCCCTCTCCGTCATATGAACAGCCCGGTGCTCCCTGTCGTACTCTTCATCCGGAAGCCACACCATCCTACATGTATGAGCAACACATACAACATATTATGAGCCATTCATACCAAATATGAGCAACACATACATGAGAATATATCCAAATAAGCCATCACACATACATTCCTAACAAATATGAGTTATTCCATCAAGAATACATGAGAATATATCTAACTTTCGAATCACATATACATCACACATACATGAGAGTTCATATCCAAATACATCACACATATGAATTTCGTAAGACATACCATTCCTAGGCACATAATAGACATATGTAAGACAATAGAATGCATTTGCTAAGCTCCAATTTTGCCTTTCACCACATACATACATAAGGATTTCAACACATACATGTAAAATTTCATTCAACACATCTAGGGTTCCTATATATCTAGGGTTCCTACATATCTAGGGTTCCTACATATCTAGGGTTCCTACACATACACATTCAACACATACATAGCCATTTCAAATCTAGTTTCCATGTCTAGGGTTCATGTGTAAATCTAGCAAGATCTATGAAATTAGTGGATGAATGTGAGGGATTCGAAGGGGATTACCTTGAGGAATGGATGGGGAAGAGATTGGCCGGTCGGATCCGATGAATTTGTGGCCGATTTGTTGGGGAGAGAGAGAGGGAGGAGGAGGAACCGCCGGCCGCCTTGGGGGAGAGAGGGAGAGAGGAGAAGAAACGAGAGAAGAAGATGGTCGGGCTGGGGGCGGGCGCGGGCGCCACACTTAAGTGGATGTGTGGCGCCCGTGGCATCGGCGCCACACATGCTAGTGTGGCGCCCGTGGCATCGGCGCCACACATCGAGCCTCGCAAAACGGCTAAGTCCCAGAGGAATTGTCTTACAGTATGTTTTGGGGGATTACAAGTGCATGTGTGGCGCCGTTGGGAGGGGCGCCACACATGCTGCCACGTCGGATGGGCGCACCAGCTCGGCGTCGATGGAGCCACGTCGGCTGGGTCGGTGGCGCCGGCAGGAGGGAGCCACATGGGCATGTGTGGCGCCCACGGGAGGGGCGCCACACAAAAGGGTTAGATTGGTGAAATAGTTTCGCCGGAGGGTCAGTCTGTGCTTTTCTTCCACTTTTGGGTTATTTTTGTGTAAATCGCCCCTCTCAAAACTTACATGTTCCCATGTAGGTGTTGACTTTGTTAAACTATTACTCTGTACAGAATATATCTTACTACAATACCGAGAGAGTTTCAAATACACATCGCCTTCCAGGTTCGAAACACCAAGCACACACTTATTAAGATGAAGTTTCGAATAGAAAAGCTATCTGAAGTATGCATTTAGCATTATTAAAATAGTATCCATCCTACAAAACAGAGAGTACCGAAAAATCAGAATTGGAATCGCCCATTATAGATAACAACACCCTCCAGTGAGCAAACATGCAACCCTTTGATTTAGAAACTCCAGACACGAATAAGAAATAGAGGAGTGTGAATCACATACAAAGATCCTTATGACGGAACTTAATATGACAAAACGCTTAGCTTGAAATAATTGAGAACATATGCAATTAGTACCATGTTTACTAAATATATGAGAATATGTATATCTTAGAAATTGTGACCGGGAACTTCAAAATGGCATGCTTTACATGGAAAAGTCAGTAAGGAAAATATTACTTCCATGATTGTATGTCTTGCATAGCTATTAGAACAAAAGAGTTGAAAATCATTTCAAAATTGACTACAGTTTTTCCCAACTATGATCCTCGACATTTGTGTGTCACACTAAAATTTTCACTGATACTCTAGAATAAACCAATTTTCACAACTATGATCCTCGAAATTCGTGTGTCACACCCAAATTTTCACAATGACATATTATATTTTTTTTGTTTATGATCAATGGCTACTGATTTTTGGGTAAATAACCAGCTTTCCTAATAATTTATAAACATGGATAAATGTGCGTATTAAAGTAACCACATGACAAAAAGGTGTTTTTTCTTGATTCAGAATTGGCTATACTGCCAATTCACTGAACTTTATGTTTTTTATGAATCACAAGAGCAACTATTGAGGTTCAGATCAACCAGTAGCCCTTACTGAGGTTCCACAACAAAATCAGTTCTCGCAACGGAGACAACAGCCTTAATTTCATCATGCTTTGAGGAGCTGATCACTGGAGGAGTTGCCCCAAGCCAAGCAGCTTGTCCATCTCCTTGAGATTTTAACGCTCTTGATCTCCGAGCATACTTATTCTGCCCAGAGCACACATACACGCTATTAAAACGAACTCAATTTAGCATGAGTGTGTCATATAGTTTTACGTGAGTTTATTTATAAGTAAAATGAATTAGAAATTATTATATCATGACGAACACAATATTTATCATTGCAAAAGGCTTCATAGCAATGGAAAGCAACAAAATCAGAAATACCTCTTTTCACAAAAATAAATTTAAGAATACTAATATATATCTACCATCATTCGTCAAGCCGACATAAAAGCATTAAACACGATAACATAAAATATCCAATGCTTAGAAAGGCGAGGGTTTTTTGGACTGAAAAAATGTAAACGTTAGTAAGCACCCTGTCCAACGCTCAACAATAGTGATCATCCAGGTGGAGTTATCAACATCTCATCTTAGGAGGGGGAGGGGGGGGGGGGGCGCTTGTCATTCTTATCTTGCGTTGGATACACTAATATTTGAAAACAAAATATGCATAATGGCATTCAGTCAAACACTCCTTACAAAGTCAATATGAAGTGGGGTCAAGATATTAGCCGTCAAGAGCAACGTCAATGCCAGTGTTCTATTCGGAAAAAAATAGAGCAACGTCCATGGACTTGGGCAAATGGGGGTCGTTTCCTTTTTCAAAGAGTGTGAGTAGTTAGGCAGCTAGTTTGCTCGAGTCAATCATCTTCCTTTTATTTTGTTTTGTTTTTTCTGTAGCCTTCTTAGTTTTGGTAATTGGTCTGTCTTGGTCGTGAACTCCGCCTTTGTGGCTTTCTTCTCCTAATATATTACATGCAACTCTTTTGCATGGTTAAAAAAAGAGCAACTGCCGAGGCACTGGAGAACGCACCTAGCGATATTGAAATCGCGTTGGCCAGCAGGTGCTCGCGATAGAGGCGGTGGCGAAATTGGTACCCGTGAGGTTCCATGTTCTTTAAGTTCTCCCTCCGCCTCAGTCTCTAGACCTGCTATCGATGGCTTCACACATCAGGCGATGGCTGGCGGAGGAAGCATGCTACACTTCCGGGCAGGGAGGCGGTTGCGAGTACAATATCTTACCTTGTGGGACTTCAGCAAGTTCATCGCTAACCTCCAAGGGCTTTCCTGATAAGAGAAAGTTAGCAATCAGTCAATAGCGTGTCTGCTAGAATTATGAAGCGTGTATTTATTCATATACTGAACTTCGGCAATTCCTAATTTCAAATCCAAAACTCTAGGTCATCCTTGGTTCTAGCCACAAATACAAATCCCATGGACGATGTGCATCTTGTTTGACATCACCGACAAATGTAACATCCTTTTCTGTATGGAGATGTGTTGTTTTTGACCTGAAAATCACTGCTGGAAGGAGAAATAGTTGTGATACATCCCGGATTAGATCACTGCAAAGACTTCAGTGTGGAGTTAGGAATCAGTCGAAGTGGTATCATACCTGTGCTAGAGGTTGGTGATTTGTCCATAAGAAAAGAGGTTGGTAATTTGTGCTGAAATGCATAATGACCTGCAATTGACTGTGACTGGAATGTGAGCTTAAATTGGGCATTCAGCTTCTTCCTGGAAATCAATACTTAATGCCCAATTTTATATTATGCTCAACAATTTGGCAGCAGAACCAGAGTCACTTTTGACTGTTATGTTAGTCTTGAAAATGTCTCTGGACATTAAATCGTTTGAAGACAGAAATATGTTTTCCAATCCTTCTAATCCATGAGACATGAACACGTCTAGTTTTTTTTTCCACACGATCCACCAGGGGATCGAATTTCCATTATCAGAGAGATAACGAAAATACAGACGAGTTCAGCAAAAAAAGACGGAACTTACAATCAAGACGGAGGTCAAGTCGGGTGGCCTTGCTATGGGTGTCGGGGTTGGGATAGGACAGTCCGTGCCTACATGTTATCGTGCACGCACGGTCCTCAACATGGTGAGCGGATGCCGATGCTAGAGGGTGCGTCGCAGTATGAGGCCATGTGGGATCCAGCGCCGTGGGGCACGTGGGAAGGCAACATCGCAAAGACATAGGAATGCAACATCGCCACGGTGTAGGAAGCACACGACGAGGCGGCGGCGCAGCGGAACCTCCTCTCCTTCCATCTGCACCGTACGAGCAAAAGATCATAGAAATGAAGAGATACATGGGCAGATATCAGATAAAAAAGAGAGGAGAGGCGATGCGGTTCAGCCACAACCGAACAGCCCCCTGTGCGTTCTGGCATTGCATCCTCATGCATGTTCGCCCTCATTCCCATTGGCCTGTATTACGTGCCCTCACCACGCCATTTGACCGGAGAGGATAAAAGCGAGAGGACGGAGGGCGATGCGAGAGAAAAGGGGGTAAATGGGATACCTCGGACGTGTGAGGGCCTCAGCAATGGAGGGAATGTTGTCGCCTTCTATCCATCCTCGTCATCATCGTCAACGGCGCCATGGCGTAGAGGTGTGAGTGGCAGGGCTATGTAGTGGTAGGCGGGCGAATGACATGGGCATCAGCAACGGCAGGAACGGCGAAGCCTGATTCGGTCCTAGGCAATTGGCCATGATTGCTTTCCATGCTACTCCCTTGCCATCTTTCCATGTTTTTCTAAGTTTCCGTGATTGTGGACATCCTTATTTTTGGCAATTACTTTCCCTGATTGTGGCAGCGCCCGAGTAATTGTTATTGCTTTCCATGTTTGTGACACACGGGTAGAGAAGGTCAGCAGAAGATCGGACGGTACTGATTCTTATTCGGCATCTGTGAGGGTGATGGGACGGTCAAGATGTCTCTAATCTTTGATATCAAACATTTTTGACGACGTACGAACTCACATATAATAGTAAAGATAGCGTGTATTCCATAGATCAAGGGGATAGACGGCATCATGTTCTGATTTTTTAGATAGCCCTACATTTGTTAGCAAAAACTACGGATCATGCTGTAATTATAATAGGAAAGAGAGGATTCTGTCCCAATTTTCTGGTAGGGGCAGGATTGGATTAGCAGCAAGAAAGGAAGGTGGCGAGGCGACTTAGCTTGAGAAGCCATTGGACGATCCTAGTGCGATGGTTCTGGGGTTTCCAAAGAAGGAAAAATATCTTTCCTAATCAGTTAATTGCGGGATTTATGACACCATATCCTAGTGCGCCGGATCTGGGGTTTTGAAGCAAGGAAAAATATCTTTCCTAAACAATTGACTGTGTGATTTATGATTCCATAATTAATATGGTGAAATTAAATCAGACGAAGCGGTGACCGTGAGATTGATTGGACGGACAGGATGCTTCCAATGACGACCACCAAAGTGCGTTGAGTGTCAAACGACCAACTCCCATTTAATAGTAAAGATGTCTACTTTGCTTTCTGTGGCTTCTGCACTTGGTGCTCATTTGTTCTTTTACTACTTATTACTTGTGTTTTGTTTTGCTTACTTCTAGGTCAGGGTTGCTCAAGCTATTTACATGTCTGGTAGCTTCTTGAATCACTCGTGCCGTCCAAACGTACACACATACTTTCATTCCCGCACTCTCTTTCTGAGATCTACCGAATACATAGAATCAGGGAGGCCAGTCGAGCTATCATATGGTCCACAGGTCTTTCCCACCCTTCCTCTCTTGTGTATGTGTGACATTCTGAAAGTTAATTATGAGTTTATGCTTTGCATTGTTTGTCCTTCTCATTCTAGGCTGGCAAGATGAATCTTCCGGAGAGACAGAAGTCACTTCAGGAGAATTACAAATTTAGTTGCCGGTGTTCAAGTTGTTCAGAGCTACATCTGTCGGACCTTGTCATTGATTCATTCCGTTGTCCACAAAGTACCTGTCTTGGTGCCGTATCAGAATTAACTTACTCCAGATCCAAAGAGAATTTTATGCATGTTTCCCTACAAGAATCTGATGTTTGCAAACTATCGCTGCCTGTAAGATGATTATTCCCTCCCAACATTTTGAACCCAAAATCTCCTAATTAGTTAGTTTGGTGGCATCAACCTGATTTTTTTTTCAGCATATATCCAACGTTGACGAGGATACAAAGAAAGTTGGGAAATTGTTTTTCAGAAATGATCTTGATTTGAAGATAGATCCTGGATATTGCATGAGCTGTAGATCACAACTTGACTTGGCTTCTGCTGTTGCTACATCAGACAGGGCAGCATCAAAGATCAACAGGTATGTCATGCACTATTGCATGTGGCATTTTGGAATTTGATGCATCTTTCATCAGTGGATTTTTATTCATAGCTAAGTTGGATAACAATTACACTCACAGGTTTAAGGAACTTACAGTTATAGACAAAGTCTCTGAAGTTTTCGTCACAGATGCATTACAATCCCTAGAACAGATAAAGAAGCTGAGGCACCCATATAGCAAGGCTCTTGCCCAGGTTAGGGTGCTCATGTTACTTTGATTTTTATAGAAATTTGGCTCCAAATTCTCCTTGCAATTGCTGTTGAAAAATATGTTTTGAAACTGAAACATGCAGGCAGAAGACATGATCGCAGAGGCTTTTGCAAAGATAGGAGATCAAGGACAAGCAGAAAAGCACTGTGAAGAATCAGTTAAGGTAGTCATTTCTCATCCTCAATTATCGCTCAAATCTTTAACTGGTCTATGTCGAAATATAAGGGGAGAACTGTACTTCGGTCTCGAGCCATTGTATTCTCGGGACGCATAGTGCTCGCTACTCTCTTCTCTGACAAGCAATAGTTAAATTATCAGCTAGGTTCTGGGTGCTGATGTGATCACAAATTCACGATTGAAGACTTCGTCGTGCAACTTTGCAATCATAGGAAGCCTCTGGAAACTTGTTCTATCCCTAGATAAACTGCCAAATTCATGCTAAGAAGCGCATTTACAGCTTCAAATAATCCACTTTTGAAATTTTCACTTGTTCTGAATTGCATCTTATGATAATGCAGATCCTCAAGAAGCTGTACCACCCCAAACACATAGCCATCGCGCATGAGCTGATCAAGCTCGTTTCCATCAAGCTGTCCATGGGGGACATGGCAAGCGCAGAAGCTACATTCGCCCAGGCAGAGGCGATATTCTCGCTTTATTATGGACCTGATGCTCTAAGGATTTTACCTTATATCGATGTACTGAAAAGAACTGTTAGTGAAGCTCCTTGACTATCTCAGGAGCAGACGAACCGCACAGATATGCACCACTTTGCTTGCTTGGTGCAGTTTTTTTTTTTCTGTGAGCTAAAGATATAAATCTAGGACAGGCAGATTAGTTGACCCATTATGTATTTTGCCAGTGCTATCTACGATTCCGGGCTTTCTTAAACTTCTGAATTTCAGTTTTTCTAATGATTTCCTATAATTTAGAGCTTACAAAATTTTACCATCTGGCAGTGTAAACTGCTCAAGGCCAGTTAAAACTGCCTCCATGAAACAGTGGCATAAACTTCATCTACTACACTTTATTATGTGTATCACTTAGAACTTTGTGCATAAACACCTGCTAATTATTGGTCCATAACCAAGCCTAGAAGTAACCATTTTATGTACCCGTTGTGTGAGGAAAAAATAGTTCCATTTGGCAGAGCACATTTCCAAATGTATATTCTCTCACGTACCAACCAACAAAGTGCCCAAAAGTGTAGTCACACAACATATGCACAATTTCTTCCAATATGCAATAAATGATTTGAGTGAGGTCTTCTACATGACGTGAGCATGTCTTCAGTGATGTAACTATGGGAGCTAGTGTATCAGGTTGCAGAGGATCATCCTTCTAAAATGCGCGTAAATCAGATTTTGCAGGACTTCAGAAGATTTGAGTCACAAAACATCATCAGTTGTTAGCATCCAGTTTACTCTCAGCTTCACTGATGATCTCGAGCTCCTCTAATAAAGAAGCAAGTTTTTTCATATCATCATCCTGCTTGCTCTGAGGGGCCTTCTCACGGTAGCCTGAAGCATTCATTTTCTGTGACAAGGTGTCATGTTGCCTGCATTGGTGATGGATAACAGAGCATGTTACTATATTAAAAAAAACGAATAGAAGTTCAAAAGGAAAATATATGTATTAACATAACTGGTGATTTGCTAATTGAACAAGACAATGATCGGGTAATTGAACATACTTTTGAACTTCCTCTCTCCTCTTCCTAAGCTTCTCATGTTCAGCTTCCGCGTTGAGAGCTCCCCGGAGCTGGAGATACACTGCTAGATCCTTGTTTACAATATTTGTGGCACAACCAGGTGGACTTGGATCATCCCCTATCAGGATCTGGAAAATTGCAAAAAGGGTCAGAACTTTGCCCTTTTATTCAGGGGCTTTCAACTTCGCTGTACTAAAAATTTATGCATATTGCACATTACTGATAAAGTAAGGTGAGTTGAAACAGGAAATGTGCATACAGCAAGAGCAAGGCAGATATCATATATGGTTACTTGTGGTACATAGATCTTATCTTCATTCCCAACAGATCCTTTTACCCTTAAAGAGGACAAGAAAGTTCAAGAGAAGACAGAAATAAAGCATAGAAGACACATGATCTGTCAAACCTTCAGAGATGACACGGAAGCAAGCGTTGCAATTTGAGCCTGGTAGTACTGAACAGTGGCTGCAATCTCTTGGTTTCGACAGAGTACAAAAGACGGGCGCCTGTTGAAGTGTAAACAGAAAATAAGGTATCTGCTAGAAACAAGCAAAATTCTCTTTCTACTGAAGACGAGAAAAAACCATATGAATCAAGACTAAATAAAATGGCAATCTTAGTGCATTTCAGCATAGCATCTGTCATACAGTCTGTAACTCGTAGAAGAACATATTTGTTGAAGAGAAACACACCTTTCATGTATATCTGTTGGTGGCCGGAGAGATCTCAGCTTACTCACAGCATCTAACACAATCTCCATTTCATTCTCAACTTGATCATTTTCCCATTCCTGTCATCACAGGAAACTTCTCTCAGGTAAAATAGTATTTCAGGATACAATATTGCTTAAACATATGATTTGTCAAATTGAGATATCACATCAAAAAAATTATTTGTCTTCTTTTGTATATTGTCATCATCAAGTGGATTCCTTTTAAATTCATACATAGGCTCTACACTGCTGTTATCCGGAAACTATCAAATCCTCTGGTTCATTTCTAAGTTGTCCTGAAAATAAATATTTACCTGTACAGTTGAGGGATATTCTGATATCATAATGGAATCTTTCCTACAAGCCTCCTTAGGCTGAGGAAGGCGCTGCCAAAGCTCTTCAGTTACATAAGGCATGAATGGATGGAGCAGACGCAAACCAGTGTTCAGGCATAGCCATAATGTATCTCTAGAAGCACCTCTTGCAGCTTCGAACTCTTGAGAGTCATTGAAGTAAGGTTTAATTGCTTCTATAAATACATCACAAAGCTGGTATTGCCACCAAGAGTATATAGATGATGTTGCCTCAGAGAATTTATACGCTTCTAATGATGACACGGTCTTGCCAACAGATTTATTAAGTACTGATAGTATCCATCGACAGACAGGTGGCATAGAATCCACCACAACAGTTGTTGGGGGAGTGTACTGATCTCCAAGCTTGATCATGGCAAAACGAATTGCATTCCATAGTTTATTGCACCATTGTCGGTAGCCATGCACTCTCTTGATATCAAGATTTATCTTGTCAGACTGGCAAATACGAGAAATTTTAGTAACAGAGATTTGCAATGACAATAAAAATAATGATAAAACTAGCGATAAGTATAACCTGAGAAGTGTAGGATATCAGGGCAAAACGAAGGGCATCAGTACCACACTCAGGAATACCATCAGGGAAATCCTTCTTCAGGCCTTCTTTTGCCTTTTCTAACTCGTCTGGGTCCAGGTTGCCCTGTTCCAACTTTTTCTGAAGACCCTCTAGCGTTATACCATTTATTACATCAATGGGATCAATGACATTTCCAAGTGACTTGGACATCTTACGGCCATGTGCATCACGAATAATTGGATGCAAGTAAATCTGGGAAAAAAAAGATGAGGCAAGGTTTAATCAAGTAATTTTTGAGTTACAGCATCATGATTCACCAAGTTTGGATGAAGTTTCCAGTGAGAACTCGCTGAAGAATTGGTGTGCTTCACTTTCAGTGTGAGTAAAGTTGCCATAATTGGACTAGGAACCTAGATGTCTTTATTTATGTCAATGCTATGTTATCATATTGATGAAATTTGCTGCTTGCAAATGGATGATGCGCCATAATAGCTATTGACAACAATTTGGCGTAGCTGCAATTCCATAAATTGGAGCCTGAACTATCTAATAAAACTGTAACCTTCATATTACCTTTTGAAATGGCACATCACCACCCAATAGTATTCCCAACATCACCATCCTTGCTACCCAAAAGAAGAGGATGTCCAATCCAGTTTCAAGGACAGAAGTAGGATAGAAAGTACTAAGGTCAGCTGTATCATCTGGCCAACCGAATATGGATAATGGGAAAAGGCTTGATGAAAACCACGTATCCAACACATCAGGATCTTGATCTAACTGATATTTCTTCGCTGGGTACCTCTCTTCTGCCTCCAGTATTGCATCATTTTCATTCCTTGCGATTATCCAGTGGTCAATGTATGAACCCATGTCTTTCTCTTCGTCATCTTCTAATGTTACATACCAAGCAGGCACACGGTGTCCCCACCAAAGTTGCCTCGAAATACACCAATCGCGAATGTTTTCAAGCCATCTGCAACGCTCAGAATAGTATTGATGGATAGATTATTCGTCTACTCATTTTGTAGAAATTGTTTAGTGTAAAATGACCTAAAGTGTACATGCCTAAAGTAAAATAAATAGGATGTACCTGTACCAGTCTTGCTCATATTGTGGTGGAATGATCTCGATCTCTTTGGATTTCACAGCATCGAGAGCTGCCTTTGCCATTGTATTACAATTAACAAACCATTGGGGCTTGATCATTGGCTCCACGATATCATTAGTTCTTGAACAACGGCCCAATTTCATCTCGTTATTTTTCATGCCTCTGTATAGACCCTTCATCGACAAGTACAAATTGATTATAGTTTGGCAATTACTAATACAATATCAGTCTGTTCCGAATTATAAGATGTTCTAACTTTTTCCTGAATCGCATGTATCTAGACGTATTTCAGTGTGTATGTCCACTCATTTCAGTCCGTATGTAGTCCACATTAAAATATTCAAAACATCTTATAATTCGGAACGGAGGGAGTACATTACAGAAAAGGATGAGCAACAAAGAAAAGTAAATAACCAGGTCAAAAGGTTAAACTTTGGACTTAAGTAACAATGTAACCAATCATCTTCACATAGGTATCTTATGTAGCATGAAGGACTGATATATTATGGAAATGCCAGCTCAAAAACAAAGCTGAGGCACGCTACAAGCTTGAACAGAGCCAGCTATGTATATACCACACATAGTATGCAAACCAAGGTATTATATTTCTAAGGATGAAAACTGTTAATGTAATGTTTTCACACTGTGAAATGGCTTGTCAATAGAAATTGTTGCTCATACATGCACAATTAAATTTAGTCTGAAAAATTGCCGAACTTTGTGGAAACCAAATCATATCAGTATTACTCTTGATGTTTCAGAACATAAGTTAACAGTATTCAACTATCATACTAGCTTTTTTCTAATGAGAAGTTGTCATCGCATTATGACAAAACATTGATAGACCTTTTCCATAGTATTGAAAGATAAGCAACAAACATGCAACTACCATAGCTTTTTGTAATAAGAAGTTTTATCGCATTATGAGGATACATTAATACAACTTTCCATATCATCAAAAATAAGCAATAAAGTTGATTGCACATTGCATGAACACCACAGAATCAATTAGATGGAAAAAGGTAAAAACTGAATATTAAAAATACTACCTTTGCCTTCAGTGCATCAATAACAGCAGCTCGAGCAGTGAAACGTGGCATTCCTTCAAATTGTGAACCTCCATTTTCATTTATGTTCCCATCGTCAGTGAAAATATTGATAAAGTCAAGGTTATGCCGTTTCCCAGCTTTGAAGTCCTCGGTATCATGAGCTGGTGTGATCTGCATACAGACAGCAGTGAAAGAGAAATATATATAAGAGTGAGCGCTGATTGCTGAACGTAATTAGCGCAAATACTGAACTATGGATCAGGATATCAAAACAACCTCTTCAGGTGAGCATACCTACCTTTACAGCACCAGTACCAAAACTGGTTTTCACTAACTCATCGTCACAAATTATTTCAAGTTTTCTGCCATTAAAAGGATGGATGGCATATTTTCCATGCAAATGCTTATATCTTTCGTCCTGAGAATGAACAGCTATAGCGGTATCACCAAACATTGTTTCTATTCTTGTTGTTGCAACGATAATCTCACCCAACCCTTCTTCCAGAGGATAGGCAAAAGATATCAAAACACCAAACTGAACTGGGATGTTATAACCAGGGACCACTAACAGAGTCTCTTCCTTAAGTTCCAAATAGTCAACCTGAAAAACAGTGATTGAAATGTAAGATATAGTGCTGCATTCTTAATTTTTTATACACATGCAAGAAAATAAACAGTTCAGCATAGTGCCAAATTGCATGTCTCATGCACCTCAATATCAGAGACTGCTGTACGAAGTGTGCAATCCCAATGCCCAATCCGGATATCCCTGTAAATTGATAGATCATACAAGAGGCGATAAAATAAAATGAGAGGATACCAAATAAACACAAGGTCATGATACCAAGAATGGCGTCACACTCTGTTATGGAAAACTAACCTATATATTAAACCTTCCTTGTAGAGCTTGACAAAAGCTTCTGTTACAGCTTTTGATCTCTGTGAATCCATTGTAAAACACTGAAAACAACAGGGAATTGAAGAGTTAGAAAAAAAACATTGTTCAGACATAAATGTTGCTTTCCCTAGCTATATGAATGGAGGCATCAGGAAAGAACTTTACTTCACGTGACCAATCAAGCGAGGCTCCAAGCATACGTAATTGTCTCAATATTGTGCCACCATACTGATCTTTCCAGTTGTTGACCTGCCAAAATGATTATTGGAACAAGAAATGAGGAAATGTGAAAATCAACCAGAATACAAAAGTATGGGATGCCACTGAACAAAAAATCGTCTCAATTATTTAAGTTAACGAGGCAATTCATTTCATGGCACTGTAAGGTTTTGGCCTCATTGGCAGTGAGCTACCATTTGTAGCCTCATGACACAAAATTTCAGTTTTTTTACTGGTATATAGATAACTTCCCCTTGAATTGAACAAAAGACAGAGTTGACCACTAAACTTGAGAAAACCAATAATCACTATGATTATTTACTCTGTTAACAAACACGAGCTCATTCTGTTGAGACAATATGAGTGGGTCAGAAATCAAGTGCTTACCTCAGATAGAAATTTCTCACGCCCTAGATCATGCCTTGACAGCTTTCTCTCACGCATGAGCTTCCTTTCCACCACCACCTGACATGGAGGGAACAATTTTGTTAGATGAAATTTGCTACTGTAAAACATAGTAACAAAGGATCGATCAGATAACTATCAATAATAACCAATATAATATTTGAGTACATGTCAGTCTGAACTCAGGCTAATAATATCAGGCTGCTAGCAACAGCAAAAATGTAACTCTTGCAGAAGATAGACTATGTTGCCTTGAGATCTAGTAATAGTATACATGTTCTATGCATTAAAATTTATCACTTCTCAGCCAACTTGAAGCATAACATACCTGTGTAGCTATGCCAGCATGGTCCATTCCAGGAACCCACAAAGTATTATAACCTGACATCCTCCGCCAGCGAATCATAGCATCCTGCATTGTTGGCAACACAAAGAAACAAAAGAACATGAACATAAATACTTAATTACTTGATAGGTACGAACAGAAGGGTATGAACATAAATAATCACTACCTCAATAGCCACTGTAATTGCATGGCCTATGTGAAGGGCCCCAGTTACATTTGGGGGTGGCAAGACCTGCAAATAAGTATTTTAATTCTTCTCATTCTTGTGTACTGCTGAGATAATAATTAACAAGCATCATAATTAATCAATACTCTGTACTATTTCTTTTTTTTTGCAGGGAGTAATCAGTACTCATTTGTACATTTCCTAAATAGAATTTACTGCGTGAAACCAGATTAAGAACAATTCACATGGTGATGGTGCTTATTCTGAATATAATCATGTACCCTTGGGGTTATGAGGGACTTAACTATCACGAACGGTGGCTTTGAGCTTGCCGCGTCTGCTTCAAAATACTGTGATGATTCCCACCAATTGTACCATCTACATGGCAATAAGAGAAGTAAAATATATAGTTCAGTGAGTTTTGCTGGCATGATTCGTTTTGTTTTAGGGAAACTAATGGCATGATTCATGGAAGCGAGAAAGACAGCATACGATTTCTCGACAGCTGACGGGCTATATTGTTTGGCCATCTGAGAAGAAAGCAGCTTCTTCTGTCCAGTAGGAGTATCCGGGTCAACGAAATCCTCGGGATTCTCATCGATGGCACCTTTCCTCTTCTGCTTCTTCTCACTTCTCCTAGCTCCATCAGATGCTGCTTGGGCCTACAGTCGACAATCACATCAGTCAAAACAGAATCTATGCTCTTAATGGAGCAGCCAAACTTATTGCAAAAGAGGGTAAATCAGGACTCGCCACTCGCCAGCCCTACCTGGAGCCTAGCTGCCTCCTTCTGCTTCGCCCTGAGTTTCTTCTCCTCCTTCTCTTTGGCCTGTCACA
Source organism: Lolium rigidum (assembly GCF_022539505.1). Lineage (NCBI taxonomy): Eukaryota > Viridiplantae > Streptophyta > Magnoliopsida > Poales > Poaceae > Lolium > Lolium rigidum. The sequence continues at coordinate 142,193,192 of NC_061511.1, read as the reverse complement.
GACAGAACACACTTGACCTCTGGGTAAAACAGGAAGCAACTCGGCTATAGCATTCCCCTGCTCTGTCGTGAACAGCACAGAACCTACATTACCTTGTGTTCTTTCTTCAGCTTCCTTTCCAAATCCTTCTCATCGAGCGGCTGCGCACGCAGTAAACGATTCAGTGCAGAGTTCAGACCAACAGGCCACACAGAAATCTGGCTAGGGGAATAAAAGCGCAACCCCAAGACACAAGCTAGGGTTGCGCGACCAGCAAGGTGATACCAAAATCGCGAGGGAGGCAGGCGGGGGTGGCTAACTCACCTGCTCCATGGCGAGGATCGCGCCCTCGGGCGCGAGCTCTCCGCCGCCGCGACCGCCTCGATCGCCACGGCAGCCGGCCGGCGCAGGCTGTTGCGATTACGAACAACTCGAATGTTGTTTTGAATCGCACCTGCGGACTGGGTTCAGAGCTTTGGGCGCGCCGGCTTTGCTTAGTTTGAGTGCGAAATTTTGCTTAAATATAGGTTCTGACGGAGAAGACGACTTGGAAACCAAGTCGGGTGGAAACGAAACTTGACAGTCAAGTTTTATGTTCTTTGAACCGGAAAGCAGTCTTGCAACGTCCGTGGCTGCTCAGTTCTTTTGGCGGTTTCTCCGAGAAGTTGCCCTCCCCCCAGCTTCCTTGAGAAGTCACACCAAAAATTTAGGGAGGCTTTCGGACTAGTCTAATCTAAACCATTTCGGAAGCCTTTCAAAATTTTGGGGGCGACTTCCCCAGGAAGCTGGAGGGAGGGCAGCTCCTCGGAGAAGTCGCCAAAAGAACTGAGCTTAGGCGGAAACAATGGCGAATTGGAGCTCAATTTGTTGGATTATGATGATGAACCCATTATCGAGCAAGCTTTTGTCCATATTCGCGCTATTTTGTCACAAGACGCTATGTAAAACATTGTTGGTCACTAGACCAATTTTTTAAAACTTGTATGCCTAGCTTTTTAGGATAGTTTACGGTTATTTTTCGTTGCCGTTATTTCCGATATTTGGGCGGAAACCAGTTTTACGGTTACCACCTTGAAAAAATAATACCAAACAAAAAAATCGGTACTTAGATTATTTTCTCAAATTTATTTTGTTAATAAATTTTGAATGAAATAGCTGGTTTGACAAATCTCGGCCGGTATTTGGCTGATATTTCCAAAATACCAAAAATATTGTTACCTACCAGTATATTTTGCCTACCGAGATAAAAACTTTGGGATATATTACAAAATGAGCTTACATATGATCCGAGTTCTTATGACGAGGGGTCACAGTCTAACGGATACGGATCACTAGTATTCGGATTTTTGGACCAAAAAAACGTCCTGACCAGATCCTGCTTGACAATTCCTACCTCGTATGTGAATATGTTGAAGGAGAATGAGGTGCACATTGGTATCGAACCACTTGATGATTTTGATGCCGACATTGATATTGGAGAGAGTTAGATGGGGGTTGAGGTGGAGGGGAATGATGACGGGTTGGATCCGGAGTTGGAGGAGATTGGAGAGGAGGCTTTCGATGTTTCTCAACCAAGCGGAAAAGCAATACATAGTGCAAACTACATGGAGACCGAGGACCTCCATCTGGCGAAGGCATGGGACATGATATCACTCGATGCGGTGGCCGGCAATGACCAAACCGGCAAGAAATGTTGGCAATATATTGAGGACAAGTTCCATTGTAAGATGCCAGCCTCATATACCCGCTCATTGATATCAATTCAAGGATGTTAGGATGTGATCAAGCAATGTTGTAGCCGCTGGAGTGGTTGTTTGGAGCAAGTGAGGAATGCACCCCCAAGTGAATGCACAATTGATGACTATGTAACTTTTTTCGATCATATAGCTTGAGTTTTTGTGCTATTGTGCATTGAAAGCAAATGTGCTAACATTTGTGTTGCCATTTGATATATGTAGGATACTAGGATCACATGGCACAAGAAAGGTATGAGGAAATGCCGGCTCCCAAAAACAAGCCATTTCCGCTCCACCATTGTTCAAAGGTGCTTGAGCATGGTGAGAAATGGCAGTTAAGAGATCAAGAAGCTCCATCAAAGAAAGGAGAATTCTTTACGTTGGACGATCCAAAAGATAATTGTGTTGTGAAATATCAGCAACTTCAAACTCCTATATGTTCGAGCTGTATGCAATAAATCCTGATTTGAGGTACCGACACAGGTTCAGGTCCGAACAAATACCAAACTCATACTGCAAAAATTATCCGGTACAATTTTGGGATATGTTCACCTGCAGTTAGGGTGGCAAGCGGGGCGGGATGCGGACAAACTTTTCTTCTAAGCATGCTTTAATTCCTTAACCTTTTGGTCTAATTTTGCTTATATGCAGGATGGATTGCGGATGCAGCTTGCCACCCTACCCGCGGTGCAAAACCCGTGTCGGATATCTGACCCACTTGGTCTTCTTCTCGGTGACTCCGGGCCGGACCGGAGCCACTCTCGCCGGCGTTGCTAGTTGGAGTAGGCAAAGAAATGGTGCCGGTTCTACATCTAGTGTAGTTCTTAGGTCTTCTCCTCCCTGTCCATGTAGGTGTAGCTCTAGGTCTAGGATTTGGGCTTGTCCCCGGTCTACCTTTATGGAGTCTGGCGTAATGCCATGGAAGCTCATCGCTCTGGTGTCATGGTGCGGCATCAAGCGGTCACCGGTGAAGCTCTTCGGCGAGCTTCCAAGGTGGAGGCGTGGTGGAGGTTGAGGCTTCCTTTAATAAGCGCTGTTGTGGATCGTGTTGCTCAGATCTTGTGGAGCTACTATGTCTCCATTGTTGTCGAGGTGGCGGCGGAAGCAAAGGACCTCTCTTCGATCGGTGGGGGTATGATTCAACCTCTCTTCAGAGTTGTTCGTTGTGCGCAACACATGACGATGTTTGTTGTTGTGATCTTCGGCCGGTATGGTGGCCCGTCTTCAACCCCCATGGTGGAGGCCTGCTTGATCCATTGCCGGAGCTCGACGCGGCTAGGGTGCCAAGTGGTTCATCCCCGGTGTCCTAGAGGTGGCCGATGGTTGGATATGTTCATCGGAGGATAGCCAACGAGCAACTCGCTCTCGGATCTCGGCGGAGACGCCTGGAGATCGCCGACGTTTGGTCATGGAGGCACCCATGTCCTTGATTGCTTTTTATTTTTCTCTGCTAGGGTGATTTTTGTAATTGAGAAGGTCTTATCTTCAAATAGCTGGTTCTTTCCGGCGAGTATTGTAAAAGGCCTTCTTGCAAATTGTACCTGCCACATGTTACAACAATGAAGCTCCACAGGTGTCTAGTACCCTTCTGTTTGTTCAAAAAAAAAAAGATCCCAGATATTAGTGGCTTCTGCCACACACATCGCTCGATGCAGGAAATCCAGCAAAGCAACACGGCCGCGGCCGCGCGCCGTCAAGCAGCGTCACAACTCGGCTCCTCCGATCGCGACAGAGACCCCGGTTGCCGCCGCCCCACGTCAAGCCAACCATATCCCTCTTCTTCCGGAATAAAATCTCGTCGTCGTGCGCTGCGCACGGTGTGGGTGTGGGTGGGGCGGCCGCCGGTCGGTTGCCGGTGCCCGGTTGGCACGCACTGACCCGTCGCGGACCAGACCCTACGATCCTGCATATACCACAAACATCAGCAAAACAGCTGCGTACATCTTCCGCAATGCAGACACCGGCAAGGTGGATATATTTGGCGAAAAGGAGTCTGATCTGACCCATCGATCAACGTCAGTGCTAAACCTACTGTTCAGCAAGTGCACATACGCTTGCACCTTTATGTAAAGGATACCCCGACGCCGTCACCAGCTCTGGTTTCTTCCCATTGTTCATTCACATACTACCTCAGCAGAGTTTCCTAAACTCTCCACTCCTTTCCTTCCTCCACTCACAGACTCAGCTCCGGATGGCTGCCCAGGTATGTAGCTGATGGCTTTGGATTCTCCAGTAAATTCCTTGGATTGCTCTCGCGCCTGACCCTCGGATGGTTTGGCCGATTCTCAGCAGAAGGTGGTGCTCAGGGTTCCCACCATGACCGACGACAAGGTGAAGCAGAAGGCCATCGAAGCTGTCGCCGACATCTATGGTATCAACACTTTGTGCCTCCTTGCTCTACTGCTTGTGTAGCTGTTGGACTTCGGAATTACGATTTGGTTATTTGATCAAACAACACAGTATATATGATAGTTGGCATGAACTGGCATAGCGATTCTTGCATCGTTTGCTTACCGTTCAATCCGTGGTTCACATATCTGAGAGCATTGGCACAGGTTTTAGGTGGAAGCTAAGCTTGAGAGCAGAAATCCTGTTAAGCGGAATTATTCTGTCGCGTGTATTAACCTAGAGATGATCAAAACACAATGGAGCATGCAAACTAGAGAGGAAAAATCATGCTAGGTTGCCGCACATAATAACATGAAGAGGAGGAGGACCAGTGAGTAGAGTGGCGTCATAGCTAAGCGTGTGAATAAGTGTAACTAAAGTTGATGTCCGTTTTACAGATTTGGAATTTCGCATACCCAATATTATCAGATAAAATTCCAATACTTGCATATTAACAAAATGCTACGTAACTCATATCTTCAATCTTCATGCTTATGCTATGGGAAAAGGTTTATTTTCGGAACACTATACATATTATGACCTTCAAACAAGTTCTTTCCTGCCTAGTTTAATTATGCGTGTCATATCTTGGCATCAGACTAAAGGAAAACTTGAATACATTGCTGGGAAGAGTGTTGACATAGATCCAATTAACCCTACTTGTATTGGACAAATATTAGTACGCCAGCAAGAAAATTTGACTCAACACGCACCTTGTTTTGTGCGCAGGTGTTGATTCCATAGTTGCCGATCTGAAGGAGAATAAGATGATCATCATAGGCGACATGGACACTGTGGCGATTGCAAAGAAATTAAAGAAGATCGGTAAGGTTGACATTGTGTCCGTGGGGCCTGCAAAAGAAGAAAAGAAAGAGGAGAAGAAAGAAGAAAAGAAGGAAGAAAAGAAAGAGGAGAAGAAAGAAGAAAAGAAGGAAGAGAAGAAAGAAGAGAAGAAATGATTAAGCATACAGCATCATTGTGTGGCCTTTCTCCTGTGTGCAGTTGCAATAGCTTTGACCACAGATTAATGTTTTTAAGAGAAATCCATCTGTAACATTATATTTTAAAGTACAGATAAGTAATCTCTTCAAAGAAAAATACACTGTTCATCTATTTCTCAGCATTCTGCATTTACGCGCCCAACCTCATCGAATTATCTTCAGTTCTTCATCCATGCCTAAATGCTCAGCGGTTAAGGTGCCAACATCAAATTGGCAACTCATACCTAAAACTATGTATAATATGCTAATCATCGAAGGTGTGTACCTACCAAATCAGTTCTGAAATAATCTTTTATCAAGAGAAACAGAGGACCATAGATACAGAAGGTTGACATTGACTAGAGGTCTGAACAATAATAAATAACTGAACTGCCATGCTGCACCTATTGTTATACCTTAAAAACGGCAAAATATGATATGATAACCTAAATGAGAACCACCAAGTCAAACCATTGTGTAAGCTTTAAGGTCTTGGTGCTACAAGATAATGCACAATTCATCTACAGTTTTATTTTTTTTCTGATTTGTGACATGTAAACCACTATGAGTCTAAGTCTATGCTAGGGTTGGCAGAAATGAAACTAGGGAGCAATATTGAGTGCTTTGAATGCTATCTAAACAGAGGAAAATAAATTTGAGGGCAGGTTACTTACCATTCAACAGAAAAATGTTCTTGCATCATTGATTAAAACCACCATGCTTCATATTGTACTTAGCATAAATATCTGACACTACAAAAAAATATTTATGACAAAGGATCGCTGTCATCTGGTTCAGGAGACTAAAAGCAGGAGCAAAACTACAGCGTGAACTACAGTTGAAGCAAAAGAGATGGATCTTTTTGTCGGATTTAGAACTATTTATGACTAGTGCCCATTATCTGTCAAAATAAATTACTGCATTTGCATAAATAACTCTGGTATACAACATACATTTGTGCACTTCATCACAAAATAAGTAATCCTACACGAAGTATATAACGATTATAGTGCAACTAGTTTCACATGAGCTCCCTTATGATCTCTCTTTCTCACTATGAAAAAACAAATCACAAACAACTCTGCATTTTAGTACAGGGCCTCTCACTCATCTCAGCATCTTCTATATCCGCCAAACCTCGACAACAAATGAAGATATTGGCCCTTCTTTGTCATGTACTTAATGACATTATTAGCTTCAGAATCCTTTCCAGCATTTCGCAATCGACACACTAAAGTACTATACACTGAGAAGTTTGGTGTGCATCCATGCAAGTCCATGTCCTTCAGCATATAGCAAGCTTTATCAAATTCCCCTACTATGCAAAGCCCACGTATCATTGAGTTGTACGTGTACACATTCGGAAGCTTCCCTCTCACCAGCATATCATCAAACAGCTTCTGAGCTTCCTCAAATTCAGCCGCTGCCACGTAGCCTGTGATCATAACAGTGTAGCAGACAGTATCTGGTTCACACCCTTTCTTCACCATCTCGTCAAAGAAATACTTGCAGGCTTCTAAGTTGCCAGCACGGCTAAGGCCATCTATCAAGTTTGTGAAATGGAGCACACTCGGTACACAACCAACATCACTCATATAGTTGAGCAAATTGAGGGCTGCAAGGGGTTTGTCTCCTTTGCCAAGCACATGAAGCAAGAGATTGTAAGTATGAAGGTCAGGGGTAAGCCCATTTTTCCCCATCTCATCAAGCAACCTATGGAAGTGATCCAACTTCCCGAGCAAATACTTTGCACGCATGACCACGTTGTATGTCAATACATCAGGCGTGTACCCGTCCGTGAGCATTTTCTGGTGAACCCACTCGATCAGGGAGTACTGCTTTATCGTCAGGAGCGTGTGCAGTATGGCATTGAACGAAGTCCTGAACGGGCGGTAGTTGAAGCTGCTTGACTTGACGAACCTTTCCACCAGCCTCCGCCGCAGCCCGGCCTGCCCACACGTACATATCAAGAGGTGGAACGTGCGCGCAGAGACAGGAAGCCCCTTCTCCGTCATCTCCTCGAGCAGCCCCCACATCGCCTTGACCTCCCCGCACTGGGCGAAGACCTTGAGGACGCGGTTGTACATGCTCGTGCTGTGGCGGTACCCCTCCTGCTGCCCTGCCCACAGAAAGAACTTGTATGCCAGCCTCGGGTACCGCTCGCGGTTGACGCTATCGACAGAGACGACGAACCTGAACATCACCTCCGTGACCAGCTTGTTTGTCACCCTCAGGTTCATTTCGTCGAGCGCCTGGCGGGCGCTGAACCCTGGCCCGTCCTGTAGAAGAATCCTGAGAATCCTGTCTGCCAGCCTCCATTCCTCGCGGGGAATCCTCCTGGAACCGGAACCGGAAGATAGATTTTCGGCATCATCGTCGTCGCTCTCCGGCTGGCCGGGAGGGGGCTGGGGCGGCGGAATCTGGAGAAGCAAGTCGGGCGAGACGGGCCCAGCATCTAGGCCGCCCTCGCCCGCTCTCTCGTCGATGGAGCCATCACCCTGCTGCCCAATGTTGCGCCGCTCGACGCCATTTCTTGAATGGTCGCCGCATAGTCGGCGGCAACGCAAGAACCACCGGGCTGCTCGGAGGGGAGGTGCGCGAGCGCCCGGGATCATAAGGAGGCACCGCTCAGGAGCTCGCGCGAACGCATCTCCCGCGATCTCCTGCGGGAGAGGTGGTGGGAAGCTTCGGAGTGCAGTGGCAGGAAGTATGGCTTTAGCTCGATCTGGTTTGTGTTGGGTGACTGGGGAAGAGGAGGCGGGAGCGGCGGCGTGAAAGAGGAGCAGCAGGAGACGCCCAAGAATTGGTTTTTCAGGTGAAGGAAACGTCGAGGTGTGTTGCCGTCGATAGGCTCGTAACAAATTGGGCCACAAGGACTATGTTTTGGTCTTAGTCTAAGCCCACTACAGGCTGACTGTACATGGAATTCCTAGCTCGAAGCCTCCTTCACCCAAAAAGTTTAAAGAAAAAAGTTTGTATTTGCTCTGTCCCATATTACTTGTTTTTTTAGTAAGTATGGATATAAAAGTTGTAAAAGTTACGGATTTGCTAAAAATCGGGCGTCTGATATTTATTATGTCTCAGTCGCCTCCCTTAGCTATTAGATTTGACTCGTGATTCATGCCAATACGGCAGTTGTAAGTAGGTTGTAAGTGAGTTTTCCCTAATTTGAGTTGTAACTGAGTTTTTTCTAGTAGCGTAGGTGAGTTGTAACTGAGATTTTTCGTAATTGCAAATAGGTTGCAAATAAGATTATCTTAGTTGCAAGTGTGTTGTAAGTAAGTAAGAAAAAATCCAAACCATTGAATTCACTTCAAGGTTCGTGTTAGACTATGAATTACACATGAGTTGCAACTAAGTTGTAACTGTACTTGATAATAATTTCTCACGTGACTTGGACTTAGTTAAGTCTTAACTCGCCTGAGACCGTGCCCTAAGAATTAAAAGTTCCTTTCCCATATCTCTTCATTCTAAATTTATTTATATCATATTTACAAGTTTTAGGAAAAAAATGAATGTTTCTTGAGCATACTCAATGATGTATCCTACAAACATGCAACATCGACACAAAAATAAAAAAAATTGAACTTTTTGGAGATTTTAAAATATGCGTACTTAGATCACACTTTTTGTCATTATATTGCCTACCTCCTACAAAATATTTGAAATTGATAATTTGCACGTTCATGGAATACATCATTGGCAACATCAAGAAATCTTTCCCTTTTTTTGGAACTCGTAAATATTATTTTCGTTTTTGAAAAAATAATAGGGATCTCAGATCTCAGGAAAAAAATTCCACTTGTAGTTTAAAATGACTATAACTTAGGATGCAAAAAAGATCGTCGTAACTAGTCATAACTCCCAACTAACTCTACATAGAATTTGTTTTTATTCCCTTGCAAAATGTCATAAAAATAAACATCTTCAAAATAACAGGTTGGACGGTCCGTTGTGGGTGTAGTGAAAACTAGATCAACAAAGAACTGAGTCAAGAGAAGTTGAGATGAAAATGTGGAACGAACATTTGGGGGACTTCTCATGAGAACTATAACCATGGTGGGGGAGCGGATCTGAATCGCGACATGTCCGTGTTGTGTGTTTTTGGGTTCATGTACAGTGTCGTGCCGTGAATGGTTAAGTCCGAGTTGTGGGGTCGTAGGGCGGTTGTCGAAAACGATGCTACTTGATAGGTTGTACTGATGCACAATTCTCTGGAAACTGCGCGGATGTCATCGGTGCAAGGTCTTAAACTTCTTCTATGAAGCTCTTCGTCGAAGTCGGAATTGCCTCTTCATCGACATTGTGGGTCCACTATTTGGCATGACCACCCAAGTTGTCTAAATCAACTTTCTTTTTTCTATTCTACAACTTCATTGTCATCATAGTAAATGAATGTTTAATAATTGAACACATATACTTGAACTACATCTAGCACAAATAGTCAACCATAGTGCATTACAAAGTACCAAAATGAGCACAATACCATGCATAAACAACATATCAATATGAGCACACGTACTCAAACATATTTGATGACATGATCTTACAACATAGTCAAAATATGAAATGACATGTCCATTTGGCACGTCGTGCCAAGATAGAATAAATGAATGTTGTCATGCCACAATTGTCTTAGAATCCATGAGGCTCGCGTTAGCTAACATGATCCTATACTCTTCTGTGAACCTGGTGAGGCCAACCTGCTCCTCCTCTCACGCCACCCTTGTTTCCTCAATGGCAAACCTCTTCGCCTTAACTAATGCCTTGTCCTCAATGTTCCTCCGCTTGCCTCTCTATGAATCCCTTGTATAATTTGTCCTTTTTTCTTCTCTATTGTAGCTTGATTGCTCTTTGTTGTACATAATCTTTACCCAAGTGTTTTTCCAGCTCTTGCTCATGTGTGATCTTGTATTTTTGGTTGCCAGCCCTACCCCATCTCCATCTTCGTCCATGTGGCTTAATTGGAAGCTTGATGCATTATTGTTCCTTTTTTCCTCTTGGATGATGTGTTGGGGTTCCCAAGTGGTGTTACAAGTGTTCTCCAAATGTGGGCCTTGTTAAGCTTGGTCTAAAAATGAACCAACCCAAAGTTCTTGTCCTTATACATCTTGTTGTATAATATTATTTTTATGGTCACCTAACAATTAAGATACATGTCAACATGCTGCAACATAGGAGTATAAATAACATGAACACTGTATGCAAGTGTGATTTGACTTGAGAATTTGTTTTGCACTTGTTCATACGATCACTTGTGAATTCTAGGTTTGGACATTTCTTCCATTCATAAAAATATTGATGAATTGTCTTTGGTACAGGCAAGAACCTTTTGCTTTGTCCTTGAACTGGATCTTGGCTCACTTCCAGTTGCAATGTTCTTAAAACATAGGTTCACATCCATTTGCAAGATTTTCAAAACTTAGGAACATGAAAACCAAGGTATAAAGTGGCATGTCCTCTTCAATTTTAGAAGATCATTGACTCATAAAAAATCAAAAGCTTTAATTATAACATGGATATGAGTGTACGTTTGAATTCTTAGGAAAGATAGATTCCTAAGAAGTTCAATCATATGAATTCACACTCGAACTGAGAATTAAGCTAATTTTTAGTTTACGATGTTATGAAATCACCGTTAAGTTAATTTTCAGTTACAATGTTATGGAATCTCAGTTAATTTAATTTCAGTTTACATGTTCGCAACCCACGTTTGCAAAAAAAAAACATTAAACTACAATCATAGTTGATTGCGAATAATAGCAATTCCTATGAAACCAAATCCTTATGTGTGGTGTTTGCTAGATTAAGTGGTATTCCGTTGTGTGATCCATGCTTTATTCCAACCATTTGGTTTTTAAAGGGACAACGTGAAGCTCTGTTCTGTGTTGACATCAGATCTATAGAGAAATCATAGGCGGAGAATATCATCAAGGCCGGGTTGAAGCACTAACAATGGAGGCCGGGTTGAAGCACTAACAATGGAGGTTTAAGTCTCTATATAGTTGAGGGATTTGCTTGGTATTCTGGATTTCGCAGCACAAGTAGGGATGACAACATAGATAAAGTTCTGAGTTTTACTTTTCAGAATGAAAATCCAAGGTCTGTACTGAAAATCCAATAATTAGTTGTGTCTGGTAATAGCTTTGTTAAACGCATTGTTTTTAGATTAAAGTTAAAAACTTAACATCTTCGGATCGGGCTTTTCAGGTGCTGTCTTGTGTTATCTTGGTGATAGATATATTGTTGTTGCTGAGACTAAAATACCAGTTATGTCTTGGTGATAGATATATTGTCGCTGCTGAGACTAAAATACCAGTTATGTGACAAGGTGTAATTAGTATCTTCGATATTAATATATTTTTTTATCAGAAAAATGAAACCCAGATCCTCCAAAAATCTCAAAGGAGCCCTGATTGTATGACAGCGGGAACTGAAACGGGACGTTCATTTGGAAGCGAGCAGCAGCACGAACAGGCAAATAAACATCCGCTACTTGCTTTCCTTGAACAGAGGGATTTTATTCATTTAGCAACTTTTTACAGCACTGAACATCCAGAGTAGCAGCACCTCAAACAGACATCCACTTATTCGAACATACCGATCACGCACAAAGTTCAGAAGAATTTACAAACAAAAACATGGAAGTGTATAAACAAGTAGAACATGAACATACATAGTTTACAGACAAACAGAGCGTGTCAACGACTCGCGAACACTCCTGGAAAAGAAGTCCCAAAGTACACAAAAGGAAAATCAGCTAGCCGTAGATGGATCCAAGCACCGTAGCCCGCACTGAACACCTGACGAACCAGGCGACTTATTCCGGCGATCCCCACCACTCCGGCAAACTGATCACACGCTACACCAGCGGAGGCTTCACAGTTTACAGCCCATTGGTGTTGGTCCTCGGGGCTCCGATCTCCTCCCCGTGAAGCGTCGGCACTTCCGCCGCGACGCCTTCTCCGATGTTCCCCTCTGCAAGACCAAGAACAAGAACCCAAATGTCAGCTCGCGATTCATGCTGCCAATGGCGAAATTTGCTTGGAGTCTTACAAGTGTGATGTGGGGTGTGCGTACCTGTGGTTGGTTGCACGGTCTCGGAGACGCGGTTCCCGCCGGTGAGCGACGTCACGGCTTCGCGCGCTCTGGTCACCGCCTGCGCCGGGACCTCGCGCGCCTTGGAAACGGTGCTCCCGACCCCCTCCTTGCGCTGCTGCACGGCGCCGGTGATCGCCTCGCTCAGGGACCGCTCCTCGTCGCCCGGGCGCAGATAGTCGGCGATGTACGCCGTCACGCCAGACACGCCCTTGTCCTGCCCGTTCCCCGGCCCGCCGGCACCGGGGGTGACAGTCCGCGCGGTCGAGCCGTCCTGCGCGCCTACGCCAGGAGTAGCGGTTCCGGCCGAACTCGGCATCACCTGCTGCGCCTTGCCTGCCACGGCCGTGCCCACACCGGCGACCTTCTCGTACACCGTGCTCGCCAGCTGCTTGCCGTACTCCGTGGTGCCCGCCGCTGCGGACTTGATCTTGTCCGTGTACGTCGTCGCGCCAGGCGCGGCCTCTGTCGTCGCGTCCGTTGTCGCGTTCTTCAGCTGCTCTGTGCCGGTGTACGACGCCGGCGTTCCCTCTTTCTGCAGGTCGAGGTCCCTCTTACTGGCGTCCACGGCAGGGGTGCTGGAGTCGTCCCGAGCGTTCCCGCCCATTCCGAACACTGGGGTGACCTTCCCGTACACCGTACCTGCCATCTGCTTGCCGTACTCCGTGGTGCCCGCCGCCGCGGACTTGATCTTGTCCGTGTACGTGGTCGCGCCGCCAGGCGCGCCCTCTGTCTTGGCGTCTGTAGCCGCGTTCTTCGGTTCCTCCGTGCCGGTGTAGGACGCCGGCGTCCCCAGGTCGAGGTCCCTCTTTCCGGCGTCCACGGCCATAGGCTCTGCGGTTGCGGAGTCGTCTTGCGCGGCCCCGCCCGCGCCGAACCCGGGGGTGACCTGCTGCGCCTTGCTCGCGACGACCGTGCCGACGCCGGCGACCTTCTCGTACACGGTGCTGGCCAGCTTCTTGCCGTACTCCGTGGTGCCCGCCGCCGTGTTCTTGAGCCTGTCCGTGTAGCTCCCCGTGTACTCGTTCTCCGCGGGCGCGTCCGTCCACTCTTCCCCGGTGCCGTCGGACACCGGCATTGCCTCCGTCTCCATGATCTGGTCGCGGTCCATCTTCTGCACGCCCGCGTGCTTCGGGTCGTCCGACACGGCCATCGCCTCGAAGTCCCGCACGACGTCCGTCGTGCCGATGTCCTCCCCGCCTCGCGGGGTTGGAGTCTTCGAGTTCGGCGCCATCGGGTCCTCGACGACGGGGCCGCCCAGCTGGCCGCCGAGCCGCACCTCCGTGTCGTCGGTGCGCTCCACCCCCTTCTTCGCCGCCGGGACGCCGAAGTCGCCGAGCCTATCCTCCGTGGCGTCGTTGCGCTTCACCTCCGGGATCCTCTCGGAGTCGTACACTGCAACGGATTGTCACAGGAGACGAGCGAGCCATCAGCACCGAAACAGAACACACGCACGCACACATGAGTGACTGATATCCCAAGCTTCTATACTTACTGGGTGCGCCGTGCAGCTCGGGGCTGGAGTCCATGACGCGCTTGTCCTCGGCGTCCTCCTGGTACCCACCCTTCTCCACCTGGTACCCGCCCTTCTCCACCTCGGCCTCCCTCATCGCCGCGTCCTCCTCGTCCATGTCGCTGCTGTTGCTGCCACCGGTGTCATTCCCGTGCTCGTGCTCGTCGCCGTTGCCGTTGCCGTGGCCCTTGCCGGCGATGGTGTTCTTGATCTTCTTCACCTTGTCCTTGACCTTCTTGAGCACCGGCTTGTGCGGCTTCTCCTCCCGGTGCAGCTGCTGCTGCCCGCCCTCCTCCTCAGCTGCACGCACGCACACATTTGCAAGCAAGTCAGCAAAGAATTCATAACAGGTACTAGCGACGTGCCGGATCAAGAAACGAGACTCTGTGTCGCACTACTCACCGGCGACGTTCTCGGGGACGTGCTTGCGCGTGAACATGGCCGGCGCGTCCATCGTCGGTGCAGCTGGTGAAAACTGGAAACTCCTTGATCCTTGATCGGTCTCTTGGCGAATTGGCTTCTTGCTTGCTCGATCGTTAATGCTTTGTGAGATGGTGAAAGCCTGATTCCGGCGAGGATGGATATAAGCGGAGCAGGCCGGGGAGACGAAGCCAGCTCGACGCATACGTGGGGGTGGGCAGGAGCGGGAGGCTGGACGCGTGGCGCCGCGCCTGCGTGCCATGACGCGGTTGGGTTTGGAGGGGAAGCGACTCGAAGGTCCACCTGTTCTTGAGAGGCCGGGGTGATCATGGTTCGGTTGCGCGTTTCCCCGACGAGGTGGAATGAAGGCGACTAGCCGTGTCATCATGTGGCATCCCCGTTTTGGGTGGCCGGGATATGTCGCGTCGAGTTTTGCTTCTTTGGTCGGTGTCCTCGAGTCCTGGGGCACGATAGCGTACCCGGCCTTGACTGCCTCCACCTAGGCCTCGTCGGAGAGAGAGGGAATGGCACCAGAGAAAGAGAGGCTAGATCGAAAATTCACCAGAGATAGAGGGCATTTAGCTGATGGAGCCAGAGGAAAAAAGACCAACTCTGGACCGTAGGGAGGAGACGGTTGGAATTCTTATTGGACTACTAGTGGGACCAAGTCCATCTTAGCATGACGTGTGGGACCTTCCTGTCAATTCACATTTGGTATTTCATGAGAAAACCTCACAATATGTGGTGTCCGCAAGTGGTATCAAAATAGGAATTTGGCTAGATAAGTGGTGATTTTGTGCTCACCACTTCGCAGCGGAAATGTTACGTGTCCCGTTTGTTTTCCTTCTTTTCAATGGACTTTGTTTTCCTCTTTTAAGTGACGAAATGTTGTCTATCATTCTCTTTGGAAAAGAAGTTAACTTTTGATCATAGTTGTGTTCGCTTCTTTTATTAAAAAAACAATTTTAAAATGTTAGAAATTTAGGAAAATTAGGTCTGTATATCTCGGTATTCTATGTGCGCATGTAATGTTTCAATGAAAGTGGACATTTTTCTAACATTTTTTAGGACTGATTTTTAACTTTTCGCACGTGCTACACAAAAATTCAAGTTTTGCTAAAACAATTGTGAACACGTAGAATGTGAAAATATACATGCATCATGGACAGAGATTTGGTGCTCCTGGGCACCAGCCCTCTTGCTATTTTAGAAAAAATAAAAATCATATTTATGTGTTTTAAACAAACTAGAAAAAAATCATGGTGTAGCCAATGAATTGTCCCATAAACGTGCAAATTTTAAAATAAAATATAAAAAATTCTGGGCTACACAAAAATAACAAACGTGTGGATCTGGGTATGCATATTTCAAATCTCCAAATTTCAACATATTTTGTCTTTTTTATGTAGTCTACAATATAAAGAATTTCATATTAAAATTTTACACGCTTGTAGGTTACGTCATTTATTATATCTAGATTTATTTTCAGATTTTTTTGAAATAAATATGTATGATTTTCGAAATTTTTTAAACAACAGGAGCACTTGTGCCCATGAGCCAAATACACTTTTCGCATGCGTCATCTTGTTTTGAATTTATTTTAACACTTTTTAATACATACTTTTTTAAATAAACGCTCTCTACGATTATATATAAACTTCTTAACTTTTTCTAGTTACGGATATTCCATAGCTAAAACATGTCTATATACCTTTGTATCTACGAAGTTAAGATTTTTTTTTAGTAAGTAGCTTTTTCCAAGAACATACCAAGCCCAGGTGAAAGGGATAGGCCCATTTGTTTGTCATGCCCGCGGGTGTAGCAAGGGGACCAAACAATCTCTACTACTTAAAAAGAGTAAACCTATTCCTTAGAGCATGTCTAATAGGCCCCGTATATTTTCGCCCCTTAAAACACGAGTAAAGCGCTCTGTATTCACTTTTCGCCGACCGAAAACTCAGACGAGCTAGCAGAACCCGTATCCCTAAACTGTAAAAGAGCATATTCCTAGAATATGCAAAATCATTTTTTTTTTTCTTTTTTCCCCTTCTTCCTCCTCTCCTTCTTCCTCCTCCGGCCCCGCTCGCCCTCGCCCTGCCTCGCCGGCCGGCCGTTGCCCCCGCCGCCGCCCCTGCCCGCCGCCACCGGCCCGCTGCCGCCACCGCCGCCGCCCGCCGGCGTGCACGCCCCCGCCCGCCATAGCCTCGCCGGCCGCCGGCCGTGGGCGAGCCGCCCCGCCCGCCACGGCCCCGTCTCCACCGCCCGCCACGGCCGCCCGCCCGCCGCCGCCGGCCCGCCGCCGCCCGCCCGCCACCCCGCCCGCCGCCACCGGCCCGCCGCCCGCCGCCCGCCGCCCCCGCCGCCGCCGGCCGGCCGGCCGCCGCCCTTGCCTCCGCCCGCCGCGCGCCCGGCCACGACCGCCCTCGCACTGCACGTTCGCCCTCGCCCGCCCCCGCCCGCGAGAAGACCGCGCGGCACGCGCAGCCGCGGCGGCCACGGACGCTCGGCGGCGTGGCGGAGGTGGTCGCACGTTTCTCCGGCGGGGCTCCATGGCGGAAGCGGTTGCAATTTGGTGAAAATTCAGCGCGCCATAGGTGAGGGGTTCGCCCGTATTCAGCCTCCCACCCTGTACTTGTAAGGGGCGAGGAGCCGCCCGTAGCCAAAACTGTAAAAATTTTACGGGGTTGGGCGTTTTAAGGGGTATGTTAGACGGCCGGGTAGAGCTCTACCCCGTATATCGGCGGTTATTTTACGGGGTTGGGCGTTTTAAGGGGTCTGTTAGACATGCTCTTATTCTGCCCATCTCTTGATACATCAAAACCTTCATCGTCCCGCTCGTCGACCTTCCGCTCGCCCGCATAGGCCACATGGGCCAGGCCCACCTCTCGCATATCGCACTCCTTCCTCGAGCGACCTGGTCGCGTCCCCTTCACATTTCTATCGATTCCAACCCTAGCCGCATCTGCCTCCTCCCACGCGATCTGGTTCCTCCTCCAACCGCGCGACCCCCATCCCGTGCGATGGTGGCGGCGCTGCTGGGCCACCCGGTTCTTTCAGAGAGGCCGGCGTCGCGGCTCACGCGGCTGCTGGTGAACGTGACGCTCGAGCGGAGCCTGTGGCCGGTGCACGTCATGCTGGGCGTCGATGCCACCGTCGCCGACCTCGTGCGCGCCGCCGTCGCCGACCTCGTGCGCGCCGCCGTCGCCGCCTACATCACCGAGGAATGCAGGGCGCCGCTCCCGCCGACGCTAGCGAAGTCAACGCGGCCGCACCGTTCGAGCTGCATCTCTCTTTTATCCCCTCTCCCGTTCTCCTGTGCAGCTCCATACCAGCCATCCCTAGATCTCCACCACTTGTGATGACGTAAGTTTAGGCTCCTGCTAAGTATTGAAGAGGTGTATGTCCCAACCATCTGCATACAAGGTATTTGAAAAAAATATCCATGCCAAGTTGATCATGCTAAAAGCCTAAAACAGCCCGCCTTTTGGCCGAAATTCATGATGCAATCATTGGTATTATAGTGCAGACTTTGTATTCATATATATGTAATTTTTGTGAGTTATCCCAAATTTAATTTTTCAGTGCCACTGTTTTATTTAAGTACGTCTGTTTATGTTTGACTGAATTTTGTTCCGTCGAATGCCTGGTTGACTGATATATTCCAAGGTAACCTGCACTTGCCTATGCACACAAACTGAAGTTATTGCTTTTCCATCAAAATCATTTTATAACCATTTATTCTTACTGAAGACTTGGGTTTCTCATTCATGGAGATGAATCCATTGATCCTGGTAAATAGGTGAACAAGGATGACACAACTGCTTTCAAGAACTTGAAGAAGTATGAGTATAGCTTATGGAGTAGTGTCTTTTTTCTGAACATATCATTCTGACCATTGTTTTCAATTTACAGGTCGAGTAACCTTGAGTTCCTGCTGCCTTTTGGAAGAGTCATGAGCCTCTTTCAAAAAGGTTATATCCATGAACTGGATGAGAAGGTATACACATATTTTGTTCTTTTCATTTTTTTCTTCTAAAGTCAGCTTCCTTTGAATATTATTAGATACATGTAATATAACATTTGTCATTATTTTAGACAGGTGCATCACTAAAATTTAACACTCTGAACTTGAAAGGTTGCATTTGGACACTGATTGCAGGTGGTGCGAGTGTCATATCTGCTGACACGGTAAACTTAACTTTCTTCCAAGTCTTTTAGATAAGTTGTAAAAATTATCTGCTGACACGGTAAACTTAACTTTCTTCCAAGTCTTTTAGATAAGTTGTAAAAATTAATTAAGATGATAACAGATTAATCTTATTTCCTTGTTCGAGATTCGGGATATGCCACAGAGCTAGGAAATTATGAAGGGTACAGTGGAGCTACCAAAGAGGAGGAGGTTTTGCAGTATGCTAGATTGGTTTTGGATGTAAGAAACTTGGAATCCTACGGCTCAGTATTTCTGCATATTTGTTTTCTCTGTTCTAAATATCATTTTGATACTGTGTACATTCAAATCCTCACCCATCTTTATCCTTTCATCTAAAAAATCTGGTGCTAGGAATCCAAATCAAAGACTGCAGTGGTGAACATTTATGTTTGGAGAGGTGGTCCAAACTGGGGTTGCCATAATGTGTGATGTAGGTTCAGAGCTTGGTCTTCAAATTGAGGTATGGTCTCAAGTTCTCTTTGGTGAAGACAAATCAACCATCTGTATCTTTAGTGATTAACGAATGATCTTAGCTTCTCTGACACTAGTCTCATACATTGTGTTTCATACTTGATTTTGAAGTCTCTTGGCTACGAATTTAGTGTATTATAGGAGATTGTTTGGCTATTTCCATCCCTATAACAGATGTGGTGCAGGATGGTTTTCTAAACATATAGGAGTGTCTCAATTAGTTGCTTTCTTTACCACACATTCAGGTAAAGTTCAGAATGTCGAAAATTTCAAAGCCTCCAGTCAACTTACGTATGCTAAATGTGCACAGGAATCATCATCAACAGCATTATACATGACACAAACTAACTTGGGTTTTTCGATATTTCTGTAGATCTCTCCACTGAATTGTAGTGCCCTTTAATTTCCAATTTATGTTATCCAAGATGAATAATGAATACAAACTTCAATACTGCAGCAATCATCTATTCATGACATACATTCCTCAGAAACAAGTTGAAGATAAGTGAGCTTCTCTGGAACTGGAGAGTGTTTGAGAATGCAATTTGCTTTTACGATTTATGTTATCATCATGATATTTATATGTGCCGACATGATTATCAACCTTCTAATCAGAATATATAACATTTATGTTTTGCGAACCTGCGAATTAGTGCCCATCATGGTCATAGGTTCCTATATAGTTTCTTCCAAGCATAGTACTTGTGATAAGACATCAAAGGTTCATATAATACTACCCCAGTATGGGTTGGAGTGGTCCATTGCAGATTAACGTACTTCCCCACTATTTCTATTTTCAGCAGTCCTTGTTTAGATTTCTTTATTCCTCATTGTTCCTTCTTTTATGTGTTTCTGACAAGATTAGTATTACCACTTTTGTTTCTAAAGCTATTTAGTAGGCCAATACCATATCTTAGATAAAGGACAAGCACCTCAAACAGGTTACTAGATCTTGGGAGTTTTCATAAATACCATTTATAGCTTCATGCCAAACCAGCCTCTGTTTCAAAGGGGCATTTTAAGGTGAGACTGTTGAAGGAAAGCATGTTACTACAATGACAGAAAATTGCCGTCTTTTCTTCAGCTTCTCTTGTCCTCCCGTTGCTTGAAGAAAAAAATTCAGCAGTATACTGAAAATTTCAGCAGTACTGCTGTGAAAATATAATCATCTGGATTGAGTGTACCAGATGGGTGGAGCTGTAGCAGAAGCCCTTGGAGCTATCTTCAACGAAATATTCTGAAGAGAATCGGCGTTATACTGAACTTGATATCCATGATGTGAGCCCTTCCAATGGCTCTCTAGATTAATTGAATTCTTTGGTTAACCTAATCAGTACAATACCTTTAGTGTTATTTTCATGAAAATAATATATTTCAGTAACACATAGATAACCCAGTCAAAGTGAATAACTCAAACTCTAATGGCACAACTCACTGCATAGGTTCGGTTTTAGTGAATGGTAACCACTATTTCTGCTTTGTTGAAAATAAAAATTCGAAATAGGGAAATTTACTGAAGTTGAACTGAGCGGTAGCATGAGGGAGATGGAACTCATGTACCACCAGGGTTGATATTTTGCTTCCCAAATGCCATACTTTCAGGTTGTAGCCTAGCAACCCTAACCCGTAGGAAGACAAGTAGGCCACTGAATCATGATGGGGCATGTATGAACTGAAGCTCCTTTACTTGCGATGCTAGCTTGCATTTTCTTGCCCAACCTTAGATGAATCTTCCTTTTCATCTCTTGCTTGGTGAACTTACCGAGTGCAAGCCATTTCCTGGCACATTGTTGTGAGTGCCATTTCCATCATTTAGACGCCTCATAGAGAAAATCAATATAATCAAGAGGTCATGACACATAGTTCTGGATATAGCAATTCGCTAGACTAATTTTTTGGCTAGACTATAGCTGTTATTGTGAGTGCCTTTTTCTTTTCACTCGAGCAATTTTTTAACCAGCAAGAGAGATAGAAGCAGCTTTTTTTTCGAAATGGGGAATTAAACCTCGACTTCGCATCATGATGATGCACACGGCCTTTTATTAAACAAAAAACTGTGAGTACAAAGTTTAATACAGATAGAAGCAGCTATCCTTATTAATGTTCTCTTGACAATAATTTCCGTGAATAGATGGTGAAGATTTACACCAGCATTCTTGCTCTCTTTATTACATATCACCACTATACAATAATACTTTGTAGCTACTATTTCAGGTTTACAATAACATTTGTGACTGTTTTTGCAATTCGTGTTAGAGTATTTATATACATATCTAAGTGATCTTTAGGAGGAAATACAACCAGTTCACCTTGTATTTCGTACATTTGTATTTCAGTTGGTTATGGAACCACACTGGCGTAATACAGTTGGTACCATAGCCTCCTGATTCAAATATTAATTCCCATAGAAAATAGTTGACAATACAGTTGCTACAGTTTGTTGGTGCTACAGTTCAGTTACAAATAAACTGAACATTTTCAGCTCGCAAGTTCAGACTTCCTTAGAACGTGCTAAAGAATTCTCATACATGGCTTGTGCAACACCAATACCAGTTACTTGTTTGTTCCGTTGGCGTGCTTAACTCCATAATGTCTGACATTCTGTGGAGCTACTTGGAGTTTAAACTTCCTTAGAATGTGCTAAAGAATTCTCACTGTGTTATTTTTGTTATTGATTTCCTATTGTAGAGTAGCTATAAATTGTCGTATAAATGCAAGATTTGTTTCTGACTAATTACAGTTGCAGCTACTGGAGTTCACGGAGGCGCATCCCAAAGAAAAGGGAGCCAATTAGAAAGATGAAGATCCCAAAATTCGGAAGCATGGGGTCATGTTGAATATTGAGGAATAATATATCCGAGATATTTTGACGGTAATGAAGATGTATATTTCGTCGGTATCATGATACTTGTTCTAAGTTGCTTTGTTATTTCAAAATAACTCACAAATCGACTTTTGGTACTGTACATCTTTCCACATGAATTTTCATGCACATTTAGATTTTTAATCAACTTATCTGGTTGTCTTTTCTATACATGTGCAATTTATAAAAGTATATCAATCAAAGTGAACGAAAATTAAGGGCCTGCTGGTGGCGCCCTTGCAGGGCCGAGTGGGCAGGCTGTCATCTCCGCGAGCTCTGCTGGCGTGGGCGGGCGAGCTGGGGGTGGGCACCCACCACGAGCTCCGCGATGGGCGGGCGAGCTTAGGGCCGGTGCAGGCGAGCATGGGGCTGGCGCGGGCGAGCTGCGCGCGAGCAGGGCCATGGTGCGGCGTGCAGACATGCAGTCTACGCCAACACTCATCTCCTACCGGTGAGCCGAGCGCGCCTGCGGCCGATCCCTTGCGAGTTGAGCGTTCCTAGGGCCTTAGAGCATCTTGAGCCGTCTACCCGATGAGGCCCCTGGAAGCCCTTTTTTACATCCAGATGGCGTTATTCGGCCCAGCCGTGCCCCCGGCTCCTCGTTTTCTGTCGAATTTGGCCTTTATTCCATCCGGAGAGCCCAGGCCATCCCCGCCCCCCGGGGTGCGCTCGGGGACTTCGGACGAGAGAAAAGCGGGGACGGGCCCGCTCTATCGGCGAGAGAACACACGAACCCCACCACTTTGTCGACGCAAATCCCCCCTCCCCACTCGTTGCTCTGTCGCCACCTCGTTTGTGAAAAACGCCGAACACCGGGTGTCTACCGGGGAGACGGCTGGAACTTCGGCGCTCGAAAGTTTCGTCTAATCTGCCGTGGGGAGCGCCAACGGCTGGAGATGCTCTTAGACGCTCTAGGTGGATTGGCAGATTGATTTGGTCAACCTTACACGCGGTAGAGAGAAGAAAGAAGAAACATAGGAATAAAGTTATGAAAAAATAGAAAAGGAAAATAGTAGGACAAAGAAGAAACAAAGAAATAAAGCTGTGAAAAAATAGAAAAAGAAAATAGCAGGACAGCTATGACCCACTTTGTTTACATGCGGTGGATTTTTTAGACCGTTTGCTCTTCCATCAAATTACATAATACACACAGGAATCACGGTACTGATTCTTTTGTTTATTCTCAACCCGAAAAGTCCCCTCGCCTGGTCGGATCCCCAAATCTCTCCCATTTCATGCGCTACCGAGCCTGTAGCGATGGTGCCTATCTCCGAGTGTCTACTGGTTGCTATCGCTGCCCATTAGCTATCTCGGCATGCCTGCCGCTCCACATCTCCTCCATGTGCAGCCACACACATCAATTGAGATCAGATCCACGCACTAGGTCTGGTAACGCCGCCATCTTCACACACTGTTGTATGGATAGAATAAATTGTGATTTTTATGGATAGATCGCCTCTGTTGAGATGGTTGGGCAAAAGAAAAACTTAGTTGAGGAATTCGTTTTTTTCTCTCTTCTATTGGATTTTGAGTGAATAGTCCCACTTTGCTACACACATTGAGTCATACCGGTTCATATACGTTGGTAGATTGCTTGGAATACCAGCAAGGAATCAACAAAAAGAATCACCATTAATTGGTAAAAATTGTGATAATTACGATTTCGAAGGAACTACAGTCCCCCATGTGTTTGGCTGCCTATATCAGTTGGAGTATAGGTTAATTTAATTCTTGCTCTTAATTATCCTCATAATAAATGCTCTCTAGCTCTTATGAGGATACATCGCTCCTTAAAAAAATAGCATCCGCACCACCAACCTTTCGACGGAGATTCAGTGTTGTCTTCGGATATTTATGAATTTCAAAGTGTTGTTTGGATTAATAAGAAAAGAAGTATTCCTTCAGTTATAGCTGTGTTTGCAGCATCCACGTTTCATGAGACAATAATACATCTGGAAGGATAGGTTGTTTGTGACGACGCTGAACACATATGTGTGACTGATCGCGGAAGAGTAATAAAAAGATCTAGAACTTGGAACTACGCAGATGCATAACAACGATGTCGTATTATTGTGTTCGGTATTATCATGTTGTAGTACATTATGATATTATTGATTTTGAATTTTTATTGTGAGTTATGAATTATATATGTACATTGAGAAATGAAATTTTAAAACCCGTGGCAACACACGTGCATTTGTACTAGTCTTCTAAAAACAAAATCACACAGGCAAAACCTTGTCGATCGGTCCAGATGCTCGCCCATCTGTTGGAACCGCGAAGTTTTCTTGTTAATTTTATGGACGTATTCATGCAATCAGCAAGGAGTGTGCCCTGTGCTTCCCTAGAAAGAAAAGGCCAAATGACAGTAGGAAACATAAACCTTACGTACTAACGTACTCCGCAGTAAACTTATAACCTCAGATAATCTAAGATGATATCTGCAAACATTCGACCGAACATTGCAGTATGTGGTAGTTAGTTTACTGATGGTCTGTCATAAATATACAGAAACTCAATTCGGCTCCCGGTGCGTATGATCCCTCTACCATAAAAACATATTTTCAAGTGTTAAAAAATTTTGACAAAAAAATTTACATGTACATCTCCATAATATATGTGTATTCGTCAAGTTTCACGAAAAAATGATATTTTCTTTAGTCTAAGCGAAAAAGAGAAAATTTATCTTGTGACAAGTCTTTGTTTCAGCACCGAATTTTGTGATTTTTACACACGCCACATGACATGTCGATTTTTCATGAAACGACTTTGTAAGCGCGTAGCACATGAAGATGTACGTGCGAAATTTTTCTTTCAATTTTTTTAACATTTTAAAATGTGTCTAACATGTATTTCAAACTAAAAGGAGCATACGCTCCCATGTGCCAAAACAACACTCCCATAAATATAGGCCTATCCAGTCCTTCGATTAAACATCTTCTTTCGTGCCTGGTTCCATTATTTTTGTTACTATTGGGGAATAAGCAACTTGATTACACGGATTCTGTCAACTCTTCTTCCGTTACCATTCGTTGATTCATTTTTTTTACAGGTTTCCTACTTATCAGCTAGTTGTTTTACAATTGGTGAACAGCTACTTTTTGGTCCGTCAGATCGATGTCCTGTGTTGCACGAATCTTGGCACATCTCTTTCTCATTTTCTCTGTCCCGGTTTAGTCAACGTTCGGCCTTCTCTTTTATTTTCGAATTTCCCCTTTCCTCTTTTTCTGGCCGCTTGTCTCATTCTTCTCTGCCTCGGTTTAGTTGGAGGATAGGAAGGGGAGCGCTATGGTGGAGATGTTGCCGGGGGATCCGCCACCACTGCGCCCGGTGGTGACCACGCAGCGGAGACGCGCGGCGGCGACCACGCACAGGACGCGCGCGGAGACGACCACGCAGCAGACGCGCGCGGCGATGGATTCCGTGCTGCCCTCTTCGAATGGGGAGCACCCGGTGAAGGAGGCCATGGGGAGTGCTGCTGACCAAGAGGTTCTCCGGTGCGCGGCGGGGGGAGCTATTTTTCGTGTGCGTCGAGGACATGGCCGTCGTTCGGGGTATGCCTTCTATATTCCATAGCTTTCCTTGCTTTGGTCAGTCCCGTTTTGTAGATCCCATGTGTTTGTTGAGGTTGTTGTCGCCGCTAATTTCGTCAGAGGGGCGAGAGGGGATTAGATCTGTGAAGTACGTTGTTGTTTGCTATGTGCTTCTGGGCAGAGTATGGTTGTTTGTGTGTGTGTGTTCTGTCTGAATTTGGAAAGTACAATTTAGGCAGAAGTTGTTTCTGTTTGGTAGGATTTTTGGCTGTTGTAGCGTTACCATTAGTTTGATTTTGTTCTCACGGCTTGAACAAAGCTAGGTTTTAGTTATGCACATGGTAGCTTCTCCTAATTGGGTGTTCATTAGATAATGTCTATGTTTTCATGTGCTAACAGCAAGTTTTATGTGCCCTGTTTAACGTTGCTCTTGTAGTTAATTTGAGATTATTTTAGCTGTGTTCTTCCCATGAATTCACATGAAAATACTCTCCCTGATTAGCCCAATTATTTTAGTTATGTTCTATTTTTTGCTTCATGCCATTTTTTGTGCTCACATCTGATGAGCCGTGTATGGTTTGATGCTTGTTTTTTGAGCTCCCCTTAGTTTGGGTTCATTTCATATTTCACTTATCTTACTTTTCTAAGTTCTGCTTGCCGTGTCCCTCACCACTTATATTGGTCTGTCCATTTACCAAATCAGTAATGACAGCTAGCTATTGTATATGCACGGTGGGCTAGTGTATATTCATTCGTCTCAGTTTCATCGGCCAGCATCTTAATTAGACTTGCGTTTAGTTTTGATTCATGGTCTGTAATCTGAACTGTCTGCTCACAGCTTGAAATCTTGAATCGGTTAGGTGTTTTTGCTGGCTTGTTTCTTCCTTCAGAATTGTCCCGCTGAGGGAGCTTTACATGTATCTGAAATTCCGAATGGCCCTTAGGCTGGTGTGGTTGTATAAGTCAGTGAATAGTTCAGTTAGGGGTTTTGCAATTGCTCTATTATCACTTTCTAGTAGATAACTGCTTTTTATGAGATGTATGGACAAGGCTAGCCTTCAGGTCCATGTAATGACAAGCAATTGGTCTATAACTTAACCTGCAAAGTCACCTTTGAGTATGGTTCATAACTTAACCTAGAAAGTCACCTTTGAGTATGGTTCATCGCATGATATATGTACTGCCCTTTGTAGTTATTTTTCTGTATACACTCCGTAATGACCTAATCTTTCATTACCTAAGTTTTAAATTTTCCTGTTTTTAATTTGTTCAGTTCTTATGTAATGTGCTTCTGATTTTTATTTCGTTCTTCTGATATTTCTTGTTCATTTCATTTCTTTTTATTTTTGGGTAGGGGTAACTCCGCTTACCATTCATTATGGTAGCCGGTTTCAAGCCCGGATAAAGGAGGAGGTTCCCTTTTTTTCTTAATCTTTCAGTCACTCAGTTTTCATTCTTCGCCGTTCGTATTTATGTCTCTCAGTTATTCTTCTCTCAGATAATTGTTGTCATCTCCTTTGTTCTCAGTGTAGAGTCATCAGGTCTCATTTATTGTTCTCTCAGATTATTGTTCTCAGTTTTGAATCTTTTTTTGCTGAGTTATTCTTCTCTCAGATTATTCATGCCTCAGTCTTATGCTTCCATCTTTATTTTCAGTGTTAGTCTCTTAGTTTATTATTCAGCACTCTTCATTTCATATTAGTTATTCAGTCATCTTAATTCCTGACCTTGCAGTTCAGTGTTTCAATCTATCATGTTCATGTCATTTAATTCTCTCAGTCTCTCAGTGCTCTCTATCTCTCCGTTCAAATGTGCCCAGTTTCATGTTCAGTATTTAGTTCAGTTCTAGTTACTCTTTCTTCATTGTTTATTTTTCAGAGTTCACTTCAGCCATTATCTTTTCTTCATTTTCTATGTACTGCAGTTTGAGTTTATCATATTAGTTTCTTAGTTTATTCACTGAGTTTATCATCTTTATTTACTTAGTATCTTCATTTGCTTCTTTTGATCAGTTCCCTACATTTTATCTCATTTATGCTTCTAGTGTGTACTTGTCCACTTCATTTTGTCAGTTATTATCTTCACTTAGTACCTCAGTTATAGAATGCAGTAAGAGATGTTACATTTTGAGCCTTAGTTTTCAGTTTTAGTCTAAACTATTCACTTTGTCACTTCAGTTTCTTCTAGTGTGTACTTGTCCACATCATTTGGTCAGTTACTATCTTCACTTAGTATTTTAGTTTGCATCAGTTATAATATCTCATTTCTAGTCTCTGTCTTCATTTTCTACTTTTGATCAGTTATAATATCTCATTTATGATTCTCTCAGTCTTTCTCTCAGTCTTTGTTTTTTATTCATGTTCTCCACGAACTCTTCATTCTTTAGTCATTCAGTTTGATATTATATACTCTTTATTCAGTCTACAATTAATTTTCACATTTGTATTCCTAGATGTCGAGACCCAATCCGACCTACTGACCTAGTTGCTCATCTTCGGCCAGCTTTGTATCAGTTGCTTTCAGCAGCCAATGCTCTCCTAGTCCAGGCACATCCCTATCCGATGCTACTTCCACCAATAAGCATTGTCCATGTCCTGCAACCTCAAGTTTCAGGTCATGATTGTTTAAAGATCATATGCATTTCCTGCTCTGTACTTTTCTTTCTCGGCCTTGACATTGTCTCATGGTTAGCACTCAGGGGTTAAAATTTGCTGACAATATTCGGTGCATTATAAGTTGTTACTGGCATGCTCTAAAACTTCTTGATCTAACAGTTCCATTTTCAACAGATCAATACATAGATTGGGAGCACACCTGTGAACGAGTATCATCTCCAGGTTTTTCATACAGGGGATCTTCCTTGCTTTTCGTTTTGTTTGTGTCTTCCATCTTAGATCTTCTTTCACCTCCCCTCTCTATCCTCTTCTTGATTTGTTTTCTGTGCGAGGCATGGATCCGCTTGAGTTGGTGTGGGTGGTTGGGGGGTCGAACGGCGTGAGGTTGTTGGTTTCTTGATGAAGAAGAAGATGGGGAATCGGGGTGGGCTTTTTTATTTTTTGTTCTGGGCTTTGACATAAAATTAGGATGGGACTCATTTTTTCGTGGGCTCATTTCAGGAACTGAGTGCGCCAAGGGCTCATTTCAGAAACTAAGTGCGTCAGGTGGTGGGAACTCAAGGGAAAACTGAGAACAGCTGGCTACAGTTCGTTGGGCAAAAATGTGTCTGTCCACGAATTGGAAAACAGACAGCTGCTAGTTAGTCACTCCCTTTTTTTTTGCTTCCATGGAATAAATAACTTATTAACAACGTTAAGTTCAGTTTCGCAAAAACAATATGTTAAGTTTAGCAGAATTGAGTAGTCAATGTTGCACAATCAAGAAAATAATTTTGCACAATTTGTTTATTCTTGTATGGGAAATTGATCATTGTTAATTTTAAAAGGCCGTTATAACATTTTGTAAGAGGTATACACCTATTTTAACCTAAACATCGACCCTAACTTATCAGCACTGACCAGTCTAAAGTGAGTCTTACATGTGGTAACCCGTCATAGTTGACCGCTCGATACTACAAACACCCGTGAATGATGCCACATGAGTTTACTCCACGTTGCATCAAACCCCAATGTTTGGTCAAAGATAAAACACGAAAAACTAGAACGTCTTATTTATTTATTAAAATGGAAGATGTAATAAGCAATATTTAATTTAAATGATATCTTGATGGCATCACATATGAAAATATGGTGCATTTATTTTCGCTCTTTAAATGGTATTGATGACTTTTAAAATATGTCTGGAATACATTTAAGTGCTAGATATACATAAATGAATCAGGGATACTACTCCCGGTAATAAGTGACGGCTAGGTGATGATGAGCGGAGGGTGAGATTTGGGGTGGGGGCACCCCCAGGTTCTCCAAGGCACATTTTCGCAAAGTCACACCTTATTATTAGGGGAAAATTTGCTATAGGACATTGTTATTTTCTGGCATTTTCTAAAACAAACCGCTCGATTATATATTTGGCAGGTACCATTCCAATTTTATGGCACATTTGCTAGAACACACCACCTGGCTGAGAATGGAAAGTTTCGTCCTTTGTCTTCAAAACCAGTCATCCCACGCAAAAGTGCAAAACTTTCCGTTTTTAGTTAGGTGGTGTGTTCTGGCAAATGTGTCACAAAATTGTAATGGTACCTGGCAAAGACACAATTGAACGGTGTGTTTGAGCAAATACCAAAAAATAACGGTGTCTTGTAGCAAATTTTCCCTATTAGTGGCTTAATTCTTGAGTTAGAGCCGGAGGCCCTTGTTCAACCGTGGTACTTCTCTTGCCTATAAGTAGCAGGAAGCCATGAACGCCGCAACTCCCAGTTCCACTGTCACCACTGCGCACTTGAGCTGCACGGACCAGTTGTTGGCGCGGTACGCACGTTCGGTTGCACAGATGTGTGGGAAGAAGGCCGTGCCGAAGGCGCGCGTGGCGATGTGCGTGGCGGCGGCGGCCCTCGTCGTGGTGGTGGCGGCGGCATTGGTCGTGGTGGTAGTGATGGTCACGTCATCGCGCAGGGCGTCAGGTTCGGGCGGGGAGTCGTCGGCTCAGTGCAACGCTGGGCACCTTGTGGTGTGTGCGGCGGTGATCATCGGCGGGGCGGTGCCGTCGGTCATCAGGGCTGCTTCTGCCAGTACGCGCGCAACCCGGCGTACCGAAGGTACATCGACAGCCCCACCGCAGGCCATCGCCGCCTGCCATGTTGCCGCTCCGACCTGCTAGCTAGCTTGTTTTTAATAGAGAAAATTACGTATACCAGCAACTCTCGGGGCAGCCTTTGCGCAAACCAGCGAGTCAAGTTTATTTTTGCGCAGCCCAGCGACTCTAGTCCTAATTCATTGCAAGTAGTTGTAATGACCAGCTTGTATGGTTAACAGCGTTCTGGTAAAAAGGCCACATTATTAGGTGACCTGGTGTGACTATTTCGTGGCTGAAAGAAAAATCATGAGGCAATAGCTTGACATGCTGGCACAAGGGCAACGGTGGCAGCCAGTGCGACTTAGAGACCCCTTAAAATATAGGAATTGTAAAATTGAGTTTAAAATGTATCTTATATCACACTTACGGTCATAAAATATTATCGTGCATATCAGACACCCGTATACGTACTATTAAAATTTGAAAACAAAAATTCGCGGGAGATTGATGACATTCAGATAACAGAAACAAAGCAACATTCAGATAACATACATAGTCCATACTACCTCCGTTTCAAAGAATAAGGCGCACACGTATTTCAAGACGAACTTTGACCATAAAAGTTGAACAACAAAATCTTGATTATATTATATGTAATTAGTATCGTTAGCTTCGTATTGAAAAATACTTTTTAATGATACTAATTTCATACAAATAATATTTATCTATTTGAAGTTATTCTTGGTCAAACAAAAAACACGTAAAACAAGAACGTCTTATTTCTTAAAACGGAGGTAGTACATTTTTTACATCGCAAAACCTAATCCACGAGCCGCAACCCTAATTCAACCAAAACGTGGGTCCGGGATACCTCATCGGAGCCCATGGGCGCGGAGGCGACGCGGGTGGCGGGCTCACTCTCGTCCTCGTTGGAGCTGAGGTCGACGAACAACGCCACTTGCGATCCAACCTGGGCCACAAATGACAACGGCGGCTGGTGGGTGGACTTCTTCGCCACGCGCCGCAACGAAGAGCTGCACAACATCGACGGCCTCATCGGAGTGGCGGCTGATACGTCTCAAACGTATCTATAATTTCTTATGTTACATGCTAGTTTTATGACAATACTTACATGTTTTATATACACTTTACATCATTTTGATGCTTTTTCCGGTACTAACCTATTAACAAGATGCCGAAGCGCCAGTTCCTGTTTTCTGCTGTTTTTGGTTTCAGAAATCCTACATAAGAAATATTCTCGGAATTGGACGAAACAAAAGCCCACGGTCTTATTTTCCACGGAGCCTTCCAGAAGTCCGAAGAGGAGACGAAGAGGGGCGACGAGGCGGCCACACCATAGGGGGGCGCGGCCCCACCCCTGGCCACGCTGCCTTATGGGGTGGGCCCCTCGGGCGTCCCCCGACTCTGCCCCTTCGCCTATATAATCCCTCCGTCGCGAAAATCCTAGTACCAAGAGCCACGATACGAGAAAAGTTCTAGAGACGCCGCCGCCGTCAACCCCATCTCGGGGGGAGGGGGTCTGAAGATCGCCTCCGGCACCCTGCCGGAGAGGGGAATCATTACCGGAGGGCTCTACATCACCATGCCCGCCTCCGGACTGATGCGTGAGTAGTTCATCCTTGGACTATGGGTCCATAGCAGTAGCTAGATGGTTGTCTTCTCCTCTTGTGCTATCATGTTTAGATCTTGTGAGCTGCCTATCATTATCAAGATCATCTATTTGTAATGCTACATGTTGTGTTTGTTGGGATCCGATGAATATGGAATACTATGTCAAGTTGATTATCGATCTATCATATATGTGTTTTTTATGATCTTGCATGCTCTCCGTTGCTAGTAGAGGCTCTGGCCAAGTTGATACTTGTAACTCCAAGATGGAGTATTTATGCTCGATAGTGGGTTCATGCCTCCATTGAATCTAGGACAGTGACAGAAAGTTCTAAGGTTATGGATGTGATGTTGCCACTAGGGATAAACATCAATGCTTTGTCTAAGGATATTTGTATTATTTACATTACGCACAGTAATTAATTCAATTGTCTGTTGTTTGCAACTTAATACTGGAAGGGGTGCGGATGCTAACCCTAAGGTGGACTTTTTAGGCATAGATGCATGCTGGATAGCAGTCTATGTTCTTTGTCGTAATGCCCCAAGTAAATCTCATAGTAGTCATCATGATATGTATGTGCATTGTTATGCCCTCTCTATTTGTCAATTGCCCAACTGTAATTTATTCACCCAACATGTTATTTATCTTATTGGAGAGACACCACTAGTGAACTGTGGACTCCGGTCCATTCTTTTACATCTGAAATACAACCTACTGCAATCATTGTTTTCTGCTGTTCTTTGCAAACAAACATCATTCTCCACACCATACGTTTAATCCTTTGTTTACAGCAAGCCGGTGAGATTGACAACCTCACTGTTAAGTTGGGGCAAAGTATTTTGATTGTGTTGTGCAGGTTCCACGTTGGCGCCGGAATCCCTGGTGTTGCGCCGCACTACACTCCTTCGCCAACAACCTTCACGTGGCCTTCATCTCCTACTGGTTCGATAACCTTGGTTTCTTGCGAGGGAAACTTGCTGTTGTACGCATCACACCTTCCTCTTGGGGTTCCCAACGGACGTGTGCTTCACGCGTCATCAAGCTAATTTCTGGCGCCGTTGCCGGGGAGATCAAGACACGCTGCAAGGGGAGTCTCTCATACCCAATCTCTTTACTTTGTTTATTGTCTTGCTTTACTTTATTTTCTGTTTTGTTTGCTTTCTTTATATCAAAAACACAAAAAAATTAGTTACTTATTTTACTTTATTTAATTCGGTTTGCTTTATTACTGTTAAAATGAATACTCCTGAGAACACTAAGTTGTGTGATTTCACTAGCACCAATAATAATGATTTCATATGCACTCCTATTGCTCCACCTGCTACTACAGCAGAATTTTATGAAATTAAACCTGCTTTACTAAATCTTGTTATGAGAGAGCAATTTTACGGTGTTAATGCGATGATCTTGTCTGCCCATCTTAATAATTTTGTTGAACTTTGTGAAATGCAAAAGTATAAGGATGTAGATGGGGACATTATAAAACTGAAATTGTTTCCTTTCTCCTTAAGAGGAAGAGCTAAAGATTGGTTGCTATCTTTACCTAAGAATAGTATTGATTCATGGAATAAATGTAAAGATACTTTCATTGGAAGATATTATCCTCCTGCTAAAATTATATCTTTGAGAAGTAGCATTATGAATTTTAAGCAATTGGATAATGAACATGTTGCCCAAGCAGGGGAAAGAATGAAATCTTTGGTAAAGAATTGCCCTACCCATGGACTAACTACTTGGATGATCATCCAAACCTTTTATGCAGGATTAAATTTTTCTTCAAGGAACCTATTGGATTCAGCTGCTGGAGGTACTTTCATGTCCATCACTTTGGGTGTTGCAACAAAGTTTCTTGATGATATGATGATCAATTACTTTGAATGGCACACTGAAAGGACTCCTCAAGGTAAGAAGGTAAATTCTGTTGAAGAAACCTCCTCCTTGAGTGATAAGATTGATGTTATTATGTCTATGCTTGTTAATGGTAGATCTAATGTTGATCCTAATAATGTTCTTTTAGCTTCATTGGTTGCTCAAGAAGAGCATGTTGATGTGAACTTCATTAAAAATAGTAATTTCAACAACAATGCTTATAGGAATAATTTTGGTAACAACAACTATAGGCCATATCCTTCTAATAATGGTAATGGTTATGGTAATTATTATGGTAATTCTTACAACAATAGTAGGAGTGTACCCTCTGATCTTGAAGTCATGCTTAAAGAATTTATTAGTACACAAACAGCTTTTAACAAATGTGTTGAGGAAAAGCTTGGTAAAATTGATATTCTTGCTTCTAAGGTTGATAGTCTTGCTGCTAGAAGTCCTAATGCTAGTGCTATAAACTTGGCCTTTACAAAACATATTACAAATGCTCTCATTAAAGCTAGAGAAGAGGAATTAAAACTTGAAGCTTCTATTCCTAGGAAGTTGGAAGATGGTTGGGAGCCCATCATTAAAATGAAGGTCAATGATTTTGATTGTAATGCTTTATGTGATCTTGGTGCAAGTATTTCTGTTATGCCTAAGAAACTCTATGATATGCTTGACTTGCCACCATTGAAATATTATTATTTGAATGTTAATCTTGCTGATAATTCTATAAAGAAACCTTTGGGGAGGATGGACAATGTTCACATTACGGTTAACAATAACCTTGTCCCCGTTGATTTTGTTGTCTTGGATATTGAATGCAATGCATCTTGTCCTATTATTTTGGGAAGACCCTTTCTTCGAACCGTTGGTGCTATTATTGATATGAAAGAAGGAAATATTAAATATCAATTCCCTCTTAAGAAAGGTATGAAACACTTCCCTAGAAAGAGAATGAAGTTGCCTTTTGATTCTATTATTAGAACAAATTATGATGTTGATGCTTCTTCTCTTGATGTTACTTGATTTACACTTTCTGCGCCTAGCTGAAAGGCGTTAAAAAAACGCTTATGGGAGACAACCCATTATTTTATTTCTGTAATTTTTGTTTTATATTTGAGTCAAGGTGCTTGTTACTACTGTAGCAATACCTTTGTATCTTTACTTTATTGCATTGTTGTGCCAAGTAAAGTCTTTGATAGTTAAGTTGATACTAGATTTGGATTTACGCGAGAAGCAGATTTTTAGTGCATCACGAATTTGAGTTAATCTCTCTGTAGGAGAATCTAAAAAATCTGCAAAATTCATGAGTAATCCTAAGATATGTACGCAACTTTCATTCAATTTGAGCTTCTTCATCTGAGCATGTTAAGTGCCTCGAAAAAATTCGTCTTTACGGACTGTTCTGTTTTGATAGATTCTGCCTTTTATTTCACATTGCCTCTTTTACTGTGTTGAGTGGATTTCTTTGCTCCATTAACTTTCAGTAGCCTTGGGTAATGTCCAGAAGTGTTGGGAATGATTGTGCCCTCTCTGAACATGTGAATTTTGATTATGCACTAACCCTCTAATGAGATTGTTTTGAGTTTGGTGTGAAGGAAGTTTTCAAGGATCAAGAGAGGAGGATGATATAATATGATCAAGAAGAGTGAAAAGTCTAAGCTTGGGGATGCCCCCGTGGTTCATCCCTGCATATTTCAAGAAGACTCAAGCATCTAAGCTTGGGGATGCCCAAGGCATCCCCTTCTTCATCAACAACTTATCGAGGTCACCTCTAGTGAAACTATATTTTTATTCCGTCACATCTTATGTGCTTTACTTGGAGCGTCTCGTATGCTTTTATTTTTGTTTATGTTTGAATAAATTCGGATCCTAGCATTCCTTGTGTGGGAGAAAGACACGCTCCGCTTTTTCATATTGAACACTGGTGTTCTTAGTTTTACTTTTAATGTTCATGGCGAAAGTTGAAAGTCGCTTAATTTATTGCTATTCGGTTGGAAACAAAAAATTCTTCATGAGGTAATTGGTATATTATCTTGAATAATTTGATACTTGGCAATTGTTTTGATCTCTCAAGTATATCATGTTTAAGCTCTTGTATCATGTAGTTTAAACCTATTAGTGGAGAACTACCGTAGAGCTTGTTGAAATTTGGTTTGCATGATTGGTCTCTCTAAAGTCTAGATATTTTCTGGTAAAAGTGTTTGAACAACAAGGAAGACAGTGTAGAGTCTTATAATGCTTGCAATATGTTCTTATGTAAGTTTTGTTGTA
This sequence comes from Lolium rigidum, assembly GCF_022539505.1. Taxonomy (NCBI): domain Eukaryota; kingdom Viridiplantae; phylum Streptophyta; class Magnoliopsida; order Poales; family Poaceae; genus Lolium; species Lolium rigidum. The sequence goes on along the minus strand of NC_061511.1, from coordinate 142,157,536 downwards.
CCGATTCATACTTGTGTTTGCTTCAAACAACCTTGCTAGCCAAAGCCTTGTACCGAGAGGGAATGCTTCTCGTGCATCCAAAACCTTGAGCCAAAACTTATGTCATTTGTGTCCACCATAACTACCTACTATGTGGTATTTTTATGCCATTCCAAAGTAAATTGCTTGCGTGCTACCTTTAAAATTTTCATTCCTTGTCTTTGCAATACATAGCTCCTGGGAAAGTAGCCTAAAAAACTATTGTGGTAATGAATATGTCGCTTATGTATCTTATTTCTTATAAGTTGCTTGTTGAGCGGTAACCATGTTATCTGGGGACGTCATCAACTGTTACACCTTTGTTGAATATCATGTGAGTTGCTATGCATGTTCGTCTTGTCTGAAGTAAGGGAGATGTGGTGACCCTGCATACCACTGCATGTTGTAGTATGCCAGTCGTTGATATAACATTCACGAAGTACCATTCCGCAAATATTACATCCCTCAGAGTAGTACAACAGAACATAGCAGGGTCCATAACTCATTCACTTTTATTACAAGCATCAAACATATATTGTCTTGGAGCTCCTCTTGGGTCCTCAAAGGAATACTCCTGGGTTCGAGGTGAACCCAACTTAGCTTACAATATAAGAGTCTCATTAAACTATACATTTATTGCCTCGAGCAGCTAAATACTAGAGTTCGGGCTGCTCGGTTACTGCTACTATCGGATATCTCTAGGCTTGTTCTCCTCCGGAAGCCTCCCCGGATCCGTAGACTATGAGATAGTCTACTCCTTCAACACCTCCTGAGAGGTCTGGTTCATCGTAGCCGATTATCTCAGCTCCTTCATTGTTGTCGTAGTCCTCCTCCAGACGATTCAGACAATCTAAGCATGGGATTTAAGAGTGGTATGAGTACGAGCGTACTCAACAAGTTCATTATAGATAAGAGGTGTTTAATGCACTAGCTATGATATTAGACCGGAAAGTCTAATACCAATGCAAGTTTTGGTAAACATTTCTTCAAGAGATTGCTTTTATTCCAAAGAGCTATGTCAGTCGGCCTTCACCGGTTTACTAGAACTTCATGGAGCTCCTTTCCGGCCGCGTTCGCGGTTCCTCATCCCGAACGGGGAGTGACGAGTCACAGTTCTTTACACTCTGCAGAGGTGTGTTGCTTTACCCATAAGAGATCTTAACCTTGGTGCCAACCGGGCAGCTTTCCCCTCCACACTTCCTTCGGTGTGAGGCCCGGTATAAGGTCTAGCCAATCATGTTCCTCCGCTACCTCGAACACCCACCCTTTGTTGCATACCCCGACCCTGGGTCCTCGTCGGTCCTCTTACACCAATTAAGGATGGACCCCGACCACGACAACGGTTTGGGACTCGTTAACCAAACTCCTTCGCCGGTAGCTGCAACCCATCATAGACCACATTACCGTGGGGAATTAGAAGGGGATCCCCACCCTCAAGTTGTTCGCAAGCGACAACCGCTACGGTAAGCAACAACTATACCGTGGGGAATTAGAAGGGGTTCCCCACCCTCAAGTTACTCCGCAAGACACAAGCTGCTACGGTAAGCGCATCCGTTGATGAACGAGAGGTGGAAACACTTTTGACTACTCCGTCCCACTCCGGATCTTATGGTTAACACGGGTATTACGGCACAAGAATCACTGGCGACATTTGTTGTATAATCCTAGATGGATATAAGCCCGTGCAATGGAACCTCCACCATATCAACACAATCCATGGTTCCATTGCCCACCACATAGTCATATTCATAGTTATGAAAGTAGTGGTTTTGATTTTTATGCAATAGTGATAACCATAATACTTTGCAAGTAATTTGATAGAAATACTCAAATGACATGAGCAAGCGATGAACTTGCCTGAACACTGCAAAGTTTTGCAGTTGGAAGGTGTGGACTGACCCTTGTCCTCTGGTTCTGAAAAAATAGCATCATTGTCCGATAAGGGCAATGGTTAAAGAAGCAATTATGCATGATTTCATTTTTAGGGTTTGTTCCTGAAAGATCGAGATGTCGCCTAGAGGGGGGGGGTGAATAGGCAATTACAAACTCTTGCGGATTTGTCTTGTAAGAATGCGGAATTAAACTAATGTTTAGTTTACAAGCACAAACCCTAAATATGCTAAGCTCAACTAAGTGTGACAATGGCAACTAGAGCTAAGCAAGATAGGCACAAGATATATGTAGCACAAGTGATAGCAAGATATATGTACTTCAAGCACGATGGCTATCACAAGGAAAGAGAGCTCGGGTATAGAAATAACCGAGGCACGCGGAGACGAGGATGTATTCCCGTGTTCCCTTGCTTTGCAACAAGGTACGTCACGTTTGGAGGAGTGGAGGTCCCACGAAGGATTCCCCGCGCCACGAAGGCTCACCCTATTCTCCGAACCACACCCACGAAGGATAATGGCCCTTTCCTTATGGTTAGCTTTTCCTCCGCTCCGGAGATGGCAAGCTCCACAACCACTTCACAAGCTCCACGAAGGAGAAGCCCGGGTCCCTTCACAATCTTCCACGAAGAGATCACCGGGACACCAACCAAGCCAACTAGGAGGTCACCCTCCAAGAGTAACAAGCTCACGGTCTCTCACTCGAACAAATCGTGGTGGAGAGCTCAACACTATGCAGTGATGCAAAGCAAGAACACCGGAGGTGTTCAAGTCCTTCACACTCAAATCCCACCAAAGCAACGAATGCTAGGATGAGATTGGAGAGGAAGAACAAGGGGGAAAGTCAACCAAAGACTCCAAGATCTAGATCCCAAGAGATTCCCTCACTTAGAGAAGAAACGGTTTGGTGGAAGTGTAGATCTAGATCTCCTCTCTTAGATCCCTCAAGAATTAGCAAGATTTATGGGAGGAATCAAAGGGGAGAGCAAGTTCTTCCAAGAGCAACAATGGAGGTGAAGAAAGGGGAAGAACTAGTTGCTCAAGGTGGAAGAAGGGCTATTTATAGCAAAGGGGGCAAAATAACCGTTGGGAGAAAAGACAGAAAAATGCACAGTGAAAAACGCCCAGCAAAATCGGCCCAGCCAGCCCACGAGGCCGGCCGGCCGGAGCCGGAGCCGGACCGGCCGGTCGAGCAGCCCGGCCGGACCGGATCCCGAGCCGGAAGGGCGCGGGTGGGCCGCACGGTGGAAGCGAGGCCCGGCCGGGGCGACCGGCAGCACGTGGGCGAGCGGCCGTGTGGGGCGCACGGGCCGCGCCCGAGGTGGGCCGCGCGGGGGAGGCGGAACGGCCCGGCCCGTCCAGGAGGCCGGTCGGCCGGGCGGGGCGCCGAGTGGGCCGGTCGCGGACCGGGCCCGAGGCCGGTCATGGGCTAAGAGGCCACTGGATCCTGGCCGGATGGCACCAGCGCCAGATCCGGTCGCGGACCGGGTGGGCCGGTTGCTGGGCCGGTCGGCCGGCCGGCTCCCTCCCCTTTTTCTCTTTTTCTTTTTATTCTTTTCTCCTCTTTCCTTTTTCTTTAATAACTATTGCTCCCGAACTCCGATTCGCATGAAACCAATTTTGTTGGAAAGATAACGACGAATAGAACCCCAACAAATATGGAGAATCCTCTCAGAACATTTTTAGATGATTTTAGAGAGGGAGTCTCCCACCGTCAAGAAACGGTAAAGACGTCCAAACTCGAAAACGCAATAGAAGATGCATGCGGATTCCGTTTTCGATGAACTTGGGCTTGTTGTAAAGCTAGCAACAAGCTCAAGAACCTCACACGAGAGAAACACCAAGAAGCAATAGGGATATGCAAAGTATGCAAAGGATTGAGCTCCCTAAGACGATGTGATCAAGTTACCCAACCGAAAGCCCCTCTTAATAGTGCGGCTATGTATCCTATAATCCGGTCTCCCATCAACCACCTTGAGACCGGTAAAAGGAAAAACCTAGCAAAGGCCATACCTTTGCCTTGCGCATCCCGCTTGATCTTGATGATAACTCTTCAAGCTTCACTCAAGCCGGAATGCCTCTCTTGATCAATGTTGCTTCGTGAAGACTCGCAAATGCTCCCCCATACACTATGATGGGAAAGCTCCATTGATGCACATCTTCACAAGTCCATTATCATCAAATGGACGGCAAGCTTCAAGTATGTGATTCACTTGAGACGCTCATCTTGAACTTGCCCAACTCAACCTTGTATCTTCATGGCATCCATACTTGAATCCAACATATGGAGAGCAAGTAGTACCTATGGAATATTCCTTCATATAAACTCAATGAAAACATTAGTCCATAGGGGTTGTCATTAATTACCAAAACCACACATAGGGGCAATGTACCCTTACAGTTCCCCCCTTCCGATGTCGTTATTATTTCATGTAAGAGGTTAATACTAAGAATAATTTGGGGATACTTGATTTAAAGTAAAATACAACCTTGAAATGTTGTCAAGGTGTTTTTAAAGTCCAATGACATTAATGGACTTATTTTCATTATTGAAAATAATATGTATGCTTTAAATTATTATTTAAATCATCAAATTAAGACTTATTCCTAATTGTCTTTAAAAATTCTCTTTGATATTTTATTTGGATAGAGAATTTTATGCTGATTGATTTTCATATTTTTAATTATTTTTTTTAGAGCTCTTATCAATTTTCTATTTAATTTCAAAGTTTCTTGTTTTAAATGAAATTGTGAAATGTCTATATTGCCCCTGGGCTCACCTGTCAGTGGAGCCCAGCGGGTTGGGTTAGACCAGCTTGGGTCCAACCGACCCGAGTGGTCGCTTGCTCACTCACTCTCCCCGCGCTGCTCGACCTAACCCTAATCCCCTTCTCCTCTCTGGCGATTCCTCGTCGCCGCCCCCTTCTCGGAATTTCTCCGGCCAACTCAGGCCGCCGCCGCCGGCGAGATCAGGTGGATCTGATCCGCCTTTCGATGGCGGACACGGTGGTCCGCGTCGATCTGGAATTCATCCATGCCACCATGCGGCCCCATCTCGTCTGCAACCCTGTCCGCATGGATTCATGGCGATGCGCCGCCTGCCTATGCCCCTGATGCTGCGGTGTTGCGGTGCCTGGCCGTGGTGCTGTGGTGCTGCCATGGCCTGGCTTGGCCTGGCGCCGCCGCGCTCCGGTGTGTGCCGCCGTGGCCGCCATGGCTGCGCTGTTCTCCTCGACTCCGGGTAAGTGCGCCTCCTTTCCTACTCCCCTCCTGTGCCTGACCTTCTTCCTCCTCTAGTCTTGCTGCTGTGCTGTGCTTGCCTGCTCCTGCTGTGCTATGCTGCTGCGCTCTGCGTGTGCTATTGCTGTGTTGCTTATGCTGATGTGCTGCTTGTGCTGCTGCGCAAGATTGCTAAGCTATGTGCCTGTGTAAGCTTACTTTACTTGCAAGATTTCTTCCCTGTGCCTCAGTTCTTGTTTCTATGCTTGCCTGACATCAAATATGTTCATATATACTGCTCTGGTTTGATTGCAGTGTGCAATTCTTGCTAATTTGCAAGAACCAGTGCACCTGGGTGCTCTTCAGTGTGCTATAATTCATGGGCATGCTCCCTTGAGCATGCCTGTGGTCTAGATCACACCCTCTCTTGATGATATGTTACTGCATACAATTATATGTCATATATTTAATTTTCTGCTGTGCCATTGTTCCTGTTCTGTGGCCATTTAATTTATATGGTTAAGGTGTTGATGCTAGGCTTGGTTCTAGCATGCTTTGTCAAGCCCTGATGATCTTATGATCATCAGATGCTTGATGATTGGCTGAAGTTTCATACTTATGTTTAGCTGGTGCTCTCCTGGTATCTGTGTGATGCATACACTTGTGTTAATGAATGGTAATGCTTGCTCAAGCATCATCTGATACTTGCAGTGATCCTCTGGATCATGTGCATGGTTCTGGTGACTTAGTTACTTGTATAATTCATTTATCTGAAATACCTTGCTTTGTTTGATGGATAAATGAGATGAACTGCTTGCAGTGATGATTCTTGTAATATACTTGATTTAGCTAGAGGGATGCCAACAGTGGTTGGGTACCCTAGCTCATACTGAACCCCTCTGGGTAATGATATATGTGCTGCCTTGGTGGTTTGATTGCTTAAGTGGTAGAGGTGGCCTCAACAGCCATTCCTGGTTGTTTAGGAAGCTCCCACACTTGTTGGCTTGGTTTGAGTGGACAACTGCTTTCTGGCCTGACTATATTTGGTTGCCAGATGCTTTTGATGTTGACAAACATGAATAGACACTTGATAGTCTATCTGTCTGATGGTGTAGTGGCCATAGGTGCTAAGTGAATCTGGCTAGCTAGATAGGATCATCCCTTGTTGGATGTCTTTGATTATGTCACTGGTTTGACATAGCCAATGTTCCCAGGGTACCTTCCTATTGGTTTTCCTCTTGTTTACTTGCACCAATTTGGCTGGTAACCAAATGATGACTCATATATATAGGGTTTCTACCCACTTTGCTTCTGTGACTTGTGCATATGATGGATTTATATGAGCAAAACTTTGCTTGCTCATGATTTATTGGTATACCTCACTCCAGCTCCTAGAAATTGGTGTTGGTGTAGAGGATTTCTTCTGGTTGGATTTATGAGCTTGCCCTGCTCCTCCCGGCTTGCTCGGTGATGCTTGGTTAATTTCCGTGTTTGGGGAAATAAGTGAGACAGCTCCGGTCGTTCACCTGTTCTTGGTGTTCTTGAGCTCGTTCTTGCTATCCGGTGACTTACCCTGATGCTTTGTCGATGAATGAGCTAGGGTTTGGCTCTGAAAAGTCTTTATATGCCTAGCCCTTGCTTCCCTGCTCGACAGCTTAGCCTGGCAAGTGTTGGTGACTCTCCCTGGGTGAGTGTGCTGGTGAGCATGCACACATGCAGTGTGAGCTGCCTGTGTGTGTGTGTGTGTTCCTGATACTTTGCACTTGGCTTGGAGAGGATCAGCTCGGCAGAGCTGTGAGCATATCCTCTCTGTTGCCATTTTCTTTCTAACCTCGCCAAGTGGCAATGCCACTTGGCATAATTGTTGCTATGCTTTTTATGTGCAGGGAATCAAGATGATGATCAAAATGGATATGGAGATCATCAAATTCAAGATCAAGTGAAGATGATCTTGTAGTATTTAGGATAGGATCCATCCTTGTACTTTTCTTTTTATTTTCTTTTATTCTTCAATTTCTCCAATTCTTGTAATGTGTTGTAAAATTCATTTATTTCCATTATGAATAATGTAAAGACAATGTATCTTGCGTGTTAATCAATAAAGCTCAAAGTTTTCTCTAATGAGCTTTACTATAGTTTAATTGTTTATATTGTTTATTATTTATAATTTACTTAATGAATTTCCTCACAATTGAATTTATGAGATATTTATTTGATGTTTGAATTTGAAATTCAAATTCAACTTAGGTTTGAATTCAATCATGCAACTTAAGTTATGATGCAAACTCTCCCCTCTCTTCTCAAAACCCTAGTTTAGTTAGATAAGAGCAAGTTTGTCGCACTCTCGAAACCCTAACCTCGTAAGGTGTCGAGAGAGAAACTTGTCCCCCTTCGATGCGATTTTTGTTTAAAAGCGCGAAATTTCCCCGTAAATTACAATGCAATGCACATCCCTTTCTAAAATCTACCCCTCGATCGTCTCTAAACTGGGACATTACAGCCTTTCCCCCTTAAAGAAAACTTCGTCCCGAAGTTGTGGTTGTAATACCTGAACAGTTCGGGGTATGTTCTCCTCAGGTCTTCTTCCTTTTCCCAGGTGGCTTCCCTCTCGGGATGATGCTTCCATTGAATCTTGCAGTATTTAATAGCTTTATTTCTGAGTTGTTTCCAGCTTTCTTCGAGAATCTTGGCCGGTTTCTCAATGTAAGTCAAATCTGGTTGTAACTCGAGCTTAGCATGTGATATTGGCTCATCTGGGGTCTTTAAGCATTTCCTGAGTTGTGACACATGGAATACATTGTGAACTTGTGCTAGCCTTCCCGGTAGATCCAATTCAAAGGCTAAACCTCGGTTTCGACTCAATATCTTGAAAGGTCCGATGTATCTAGGACTCGAGTTTTCCTTTACTCCAAACCTCCGGAGTCCTTTCATCGGGCTCACCTTAAGATATACCATGTCTCCAACTCTTGGCTCCCATGTTCTTCTCTTTTGGTCTGCATAGCTCTTTTGTCGACTTTGGGCTATCTTCAGTCTATCTCTTATAATGTCAATGATGTGCTGCTTTTCCTTGACATAATCAGGATTGAACTCCTTGCTTGCTCCGAGCTTCATACCAACATATCGGTGATCTACACTTTCTTCCATATAGAGCTTCAAACGGTGCCATCTTAATGCTGCTTTGATAGCTGTTATTGTATGAAAACTCTGCTAGTGGTAAGTGCTCTTCCCATGATCCTCCGAAGTCTAGAGCACAAGCCCTAAGCATATCTTCTAAAATCTGGTTAGTTCTCTCCGTTTGTCCACCTGTCTGAGGATGATAGGCGGTACTATAATCCAACTTGGATCCTAAAGCTTCATGTAATTGCTTCCAAAATGCTGACGTGAATACGGATCCTCGATCCGACACGATCTTCTTGGGCACTCCATGCTTACTCACGATCTCTTTGATGTAAAGATCAATGAGTTTCTCTCCTTTGTCCTGCTGATTTACCGCTAAGAAGTGTGCACTCTTCGTCAACCGATCCACAATTACCCATATCATGTCCTTCTTTTTATTAGTCATGGGTAGTCCGGTAATGAAATCCATTCCTATCTCCTCCCATTTCCATTCTGGAATAGGTAAAGGTTGTAACTTCCCTGCCGGACTCTGGTGTTCCGCCTTCACTCTTTGGCAGGTATGGCATTCCGCCACATATTGTGCTATCTCTCTCTTCATATTGTTCCACCAGAATAACTCCTTTAGATCCATGTACATCTTCGTACTCCCGGATGAATGGAGTATGGTGTTTGATGGGCTTCCCGGAGTATTACTTCCTTGATTTCAGCAATATCCGGAACACAAATTCTCTTCTCGGAACCATAATGATCCAGATTCTCCACGGTGAAATTCCGATGGTCTTCCTTCATCTATCCTTCTCATCTCCTCCACGATGAATGGATCATCCAGCTGACCCATCATTATCTCATTCTTCGAGGTTAACATTCAACTCATCGGCTATTTGCAAAGCCGATAGTCCCTCATGAGCTTCCTTCTCCCAAAGTTGTATTTGGGCTTGACTTATTTCCTTCCTCAACTCCGGTGATATTTCTTGTTCCACTCCGCCGGTGCTCTTCCTACTCAAGGCATCTCGCTACAACATTGGCCTTTCCCGGAGTGTAATTGATGGTCAAATCATAATCCTTGATTAATTCTAGCCATCTTTTCTGCCTCATGTTGAGTTCCTTTTGAGTGAAGAAATATTTGAGACTTTTATGATCCGTATAGAGCTCACACTTAGCTCCATAGAGAAAATGTCTCCATGTTTTGAGTGCAAATACAACTGCTGCTAGCTCTAAATCATGTGTTGGATAATTCACTTCATGAGGTCTGAGTTGCCTCGATCCATATGATATTACCTTCCGATCTTGCATGAGTACACAACCCAATCCATGTTTGGATGCGTCGCAGTACACGGTGTAATCCTTGCCATCTTCCGGAACTGCTAACACCGGTGCTGTGGTGAGTTTCTCTTTTAGAGTCTGAAAGCTCTTCTCACACTCATCTGACCATACGAATGGTGTGTTCTTCCTTAGCAGCTTCGTCATTGGTCCTGCTATCTTGGAGAATCCTTCAATGAATCTCCGATAGTATCCTGCCATTCCGAGGAATCCTCGGATCTCTTTGACAGTCTTGGGTGCTTCCCATTCTAGAACTGCTGCTACCTTGCTCGGGTTAACAGCTATTCCATCTTTACTAATGACATGACCAAGAAATTCCACTTGATCTAGCCAAAATTCACACTTGCTAAACTTGGCATAGAGTTGATGTTCTCTTAGTGTTTGCAACACTATCCTTAGATGTTCAGCATGTTCAGCTTTATCCTTGGAATAGATCAAGATATCATCGATAAATACGATGACGAACTTGTCTAGACATGGCATGAAAATCTTATTCATGAGATTCATGAAAATTGCTTGGGGCATTGGTTAATCCAAAAGGCACTACAAGATATTCATGATGTCCATATCTTGAAACAAAGGCAGTTTTCGGAACGTCTTCCTTCTTGATCTTTATCTGGTGATAACCGGATCTTAGATCAATCTTGGAAAAGACTCCCGCGCCTCTAACCTGATCAAATAGATCTTGTATTCTTGGAAGTGGATACTTGTTCTTGATTGTGACAATTCCTGTAGTCTCCGCACATCCTTCTTCCTCCATCCCTTTTATCTACGAAGATCACAGGTGATCCCCATGGTGAAACACTTTCTTGTATGAATCCTTTCTATTCCAAGTCATCCAATTGCTCCTTAAGTTCTTTTAACTCTTTAGGCCCCATCTTATATGGTGCTTTAGCAATCGGTGCTGTTCCTGGAATTAGGTCGATAGTGAATTCTATCTCCCTATCTGGTGGCATACCAGGTAATTCCGCAGGAAAAACATCCTGGAATTTATTTACTACAGGTATATCCTCTAACTTCACTTCCTTCATGCTGTTCAGCTGTAGCTCAACTTCGATCTGGGTATGTTTGTCTCCTTGGTAAATCATTCTACTTCCATCGGGGCTTTTCAACGATACTGTCTTGTTCATACAGTCGATCAATGCACCATTAGCTTCCAACCAGTTCATACCAAGAATGACATCAATGTCCTTCATCGGTAAGATGAACAGGTCCGCGTCAAACGCGCACTTATTGATCATGATGACTTGTTTTTGTTTGGTATGGGTTACTACTATCGTTCCCCCTGCAGAAAGTATGGTTATGGGTGTATCTAACTTAGTGCAACTAATCCCATGTTTGATGATGAATTGTTGAGAAATGAATGATGTAGTTGCACCGGTATCAAAAAGTACTTTGCCAGGATGAGTGAGTATCTGAAGCGTACCTATCACCGCCTGATCGGAGTTGACCACCTCCTCCAGACTAGTGCAATTCAGCTTGCCGAAGGGCTTCTTATTCTTCCAGCTCCCTCCGGTGTTTCCTCCTCGACTTCCTGCTCCTCCAGTTTGACCTCCTCCAGTGTTTCTCTTGGGGCAGTCCTTCAGCATGTGCCCCTCCTGGCGACAACCGAAGCATATAATCTTTGGCTTCTTACAATCCTTCGAGGTATGACCTCGGAATCCACAAATGCGACAGACAATCTGGTTTGCAGTCTGAAACGCTTGGTTCCTCCTACTACCGTAGTAGTTGCTGTTGTTGTTGCTGTTGTTGTTGTTGTTGTTGTATCTTGGCTTGAAACTCAAGCTGGTATTGGGCTTGTTACCAACAAACCTCTTAGGCTCAAACTTGGCCTTCTTCCTTTTCTCCTCCTGTAGTTGCTTGAAATCATCTTCCGAGTGATGGCAAGCATCCACCAACTCTTGAAACTCCGTTGCTCTCATCATACGGAGTCTGTACCTTGAACTCGGGGACTTAACCCCTTCGTAAACCTCTTCTTTTTCTTGTCCTCGGTGTTGACTTCTTCAACAGCGTACCGGGACAGCTTTGAGAACTCCCTGACATAAGTCAGGATTGCCTTGTCCTTCTGCTCGAGATTTTCAAATTCTCGACGCTTTAGCTCCACAATACTTTCAGGGACATTGGATTCCCTGAACTTCCTTGCGAACTCCTCCCAGGTAAATACCTTTCCAGCCGGATATACGGCTACTATGTTATCCCACCATGATGCGGCGGGTCCACACAACAGATGTGTAGCATAACGGACCTTCTCCCTGTCATTACATCCAACGGTATTGAGCTTTCGCTCAGTATCCATAAGCCAATCTTCCGCGTCCATTGGCTCGGGTGCGTATGCGAAAGATATAGGCTTGGTGTTCTGGAAGTCTGCTAAAGTGACTCCCTGATTCTCAGGTCTCTCAACTCTATTCTGTTGCAGCAGCTCCTGGAAGAATTTATTCTGCTGCTCCAACGTGACACGTTGTCTCTCTTCCACCATCTGCATGTACTGGATAAAATTTTGCCGCGTCATGGGTGGTGGTGGTGGTGGAAACTGATCTCTGGCTGCTCCCTCAGCCTCTTCCTTTTGTCTTGCTTCGCGCTCCATGCGCTGTGCTTCGGTCTCCTCTCCTAACGCTCCCGACATAACCCTCTAGTTCTGCAACACAAGATGATACTCATAATTACTCCATGCGCAAGTTTTCTGAGCTCAACATTGTGCACAGAACTAGTCACGCAATGGAAATCAAGAAGCAAATCCAAATCATACAAAACATATACCATATATTTACATATTTAAGTGGTCTTATTACAGTACTCAAGTCGATGTGAGTATGCAAACTCACTTATTAAAGTATATGTACAAATTTCTACAAAATATTACACTCTACAATACACGTGGTACTTGTGTATTGTAGCTTTTCTTCTCTTGGTAGTCTCTAGACGATCTTCACTCCCGATACATTCCAGGCTTCCATCCGGTTGAACGTGTCGTTCTCCTGACAAAACCTGGAACATAAGGTCTCCCCGTTGGCTGGTAATCGGAATCCGATGATGATCCTAGGGCGAAATCAGTGTTCACGAACTGATCATTCAGTGCATCATAATCCACCCATCGGGTGTACTCCCCTGTACCTACACCATAGGTATTTCCTACATTCGTATCCGACTCAACCTGTGTCGGATACCCTCCAACTTCCTCCTCATTCCACGGATAACTCTGGTGCTGGGTCGTGGCATCTTCATTCATCTCTCCATCATAATACGCTGTGGTACTATGAGTTCCCGTATCGGACCCCCAACGCCAACCCCCGGAGTTTTCTATCGGAGTCACGGAACGCTGATTGTTCCTGCATTCCTCTCCACCCTCATATCCCCCATAGGAACTTCCCGGATAGTTCCCGTGTGTAACAGTGTAGTTTCACGCTCAAAAGGATCTATACTCGATATAGTCACCAGCTGAGTAGACCGGTGTGTGCACCTCATTCTCCATAGGTTCCTTCCCCTTAGTCTCCTCCTTGGGTTCAGTAAACTCCTCTAGCATTGTATCAATTGCTCCCGTCAAATGACGGTTCAACCGAAAGAGTAATGATATGAAGTTGCGGCTATTGTCCATGTATTTTGTCGCTTCGGCTGGTTTGCTTTTGGCATATTTGAAATGGTTCGAGCATGGGATCATCGTCCTCCTCCATATGAGGAATGTGGGTGAATTCGGAACCCATGAGCTCTTTCGTCTTATGCTCCCGAATATCGGTTATGGCTCTCATAACGGCTATATGGTAGGCTGTGTTCATAGTTCGGGCTTCCCCTGCTGGCATTACTACGCTCATTCCCAAAGATTCGGGAAGTCGTAGCCCTACCCTACATTTGGCCAATACAGTACCATCATAGTACATGTATTTCTTTACTTGAATCTGGGGATCACACCCAAATTCAAGTAGCATGGCTCGTAGAATATCCGCAAGTCCTCCTTCGTATTCACTCAGTATGGAATCCATCACCTTCACGTTTCATCCGGGACGTGAACTTGCCATGTTGGCTGTAGAAATAGAGAGATTATGAGATTAGTAATAATGCATCATAATAGAGATAATAAAGAATTATCGCACTAAAAGATATGATTGTTGTATTCTCAAGTGAATATACACCATATTTTTAGAGAATTCTTTACTAGTCCTATTTGACTCCTAACGTTCGGTCCCATTTACTAGGTTCCAACCTAAGGTCATAGCTTTTGCTCGATACCAAGCTGTGGTGACCCCGCATACCACTCGCATGTTGTAGTATGCCGGTCGTTGATATAACATTCATGAAGTACCATTCCGCAAATATTACATCCCTCGAGTAGTACAACAGAACATAGCAGGGTCCATAACTCATTCACTTATTATTACAAGCATCAAACATATATTGTCTTGGAGCTCCTCTTGGGTCCTCAAAGGAATACTCCTGGGTTCGAGGTGAACCCAACTTAGCTTACAATATAAGAGTCTCATTAAACTATACATTTATTGCCTCGAGCAGCTAAATACTAGAGTTCGGGCTGCTCGGTTACTGCTACTATCGGATATCTCTAGGCTTGTTCTCCTTCGGAAGCCTCCCCGGATCCGTAGACTATGAGATAGTCTATGATGTCTATGGGAGCTTCTATTCTTGTAGACAGTGTTGGGCCTCCAAGAGCAGAGGTTTGTAGAACAGCAGCAAGTTTCCCTTAAGTGGATACCCAAGGTTTATCGAACTCAGGGAGGAAGAGGTCAAAGATATCCCTCTCATGCAACCCTGCAACCACAAAGCAAGAAGTCTCTTGTGTCCCCAACACACCTAATAGGTGCACTAGTTCGGCGAAGAGATAGTGAAATACGGGTGGTATGAATAAGCAGTAGCAACGGCAACGACACCGGAAAAGTGCTTTGCCCGGGACGAGTAAACAAGCGGTAGTAATGTAGCGATAGTAACACGGTAAAACGAGTAAACAAGCAGCGATAGCGATATTTAGGAACAAGGCCTAGGGATTACACTTTCACTAGTGGACACTCTCAACATTGATCACATAACGAGAATAGATAAATGCATACTCTACACTTTGTTGGATGATGAACACATTGCGTAGGATTACACGAACCCTCAATGCCGGAGTTAACAAGCTCCACAATAATGCTCATGTTTAAGTAACCTTATAGTGTAAGATAGATCAATAGACTAAACCAAGTACTAGCATAGCATGCACACTTGTCACCTTCATGCATATGTAGGAGGAATAGATCACATCAATATTATCATAGCAATAGTTAACTTCGCAATCTACAAGAGATCATGATCATAGCATAAACCAAGTACTAACACGGTGCACACACTGTCACCTTTGCACACGTGCGGGAGGAATAAACTACTTTAATAACAAATCACTAGAGTAGCACATAGATAAATTGTGATACAAAACATGTTGCAATCTTAAAGAGATATAAATAAGCACCTCACTATGCCATTCAACATTGAGTAAGTATTCTGTGAAATATGGCCTAAGAGACCCACACGGTGCACACACTCGTCACCTTTACACACGTGGGACAAGGAGTCTCCGGAGATCACATAAGTAAAACTCACTTGACTAGCATAATGACATCTAGATTACAAGCATCACCATATGAATCTCAATCATGTAGGGCAGCTCATGAGATTATTGTATTGAAACACATAGGAGAGAGATGAACCACATAGCTACCGGTACAGCCCCGAGCCTCGATGGAGAACTACTCCCTCCTCATGGGAGCAGCAGCGGTGATGAAGATGGCGGTGGAGATGGCAGCGGTGTCGATGGAGAAGCCTTCGGGGGCACTTCCCCGCTCGGCGGGGTGCCGGAACGGAGACTCCTGTCCCCCGGATCTTGGCTTCGCGATGGCGGCGGCTGCGGAAGGTTTTCCGTATCGTGGTTCTTCCCATCGGGGTTTTCGATCCGGGGGCTTTATATAGACGAAGAGGCGGCGCGGGAGGGGCTGACAGGGGGGCCACACCATAGGGCGGCGCGGCCCCCCTCGGCCGCGCCGGCCTATGGTTTGGTGGGCCTGTGGCCCCCTCTCGACCTCTCCGGTGTGTTCGGATGCTTCCGGGGATTCTAAGATCTTTGGCGTTGATTTCGTCCGATTCCGAGAATATTTCGTTACTAGGATTTACGAAACCAAAAACAGCAGAAAACGAGAGCGGCACTTCGGCATCTTGTT
The DNA here is from genome assembly GCF_022539505.1 of Lolium rigidum. Lineage (NCBI taxonomy): Eukaryota > Viridiplantae > Streptophyta > Magnoliopsida > Poales > Poaceae > Lolium > Lolium rigidum. The sequence goes on along the minus strand of NC_061511.1, from coordinate 142,141,779 downwards.
AATAGGTTAGTTCCGAGAAAATGCACGAATATGACATAAAGTGTGCATATAACATGTAGATAACATCAATAATGTGGCATGGAACACAAGAAATTATCGATACGTTGGAGACGTATCGGCATCCCCAAGCTTAGTTCCGCTCGTCCCGAGCGAGGTAAAACGATAACAAAGATAATTTACGGAGTGACATGCCATCATAAACTTGATCATACTATTTGTAAAGCATATGTAGTGAATGCAGCGATCAAAACAATGTATATGACATGGGTAAACAACTGAATCATAAATCAAAGACTTTTCATGAATAGCACTTCAAGACAAGCATCAATAAGTCTTGCATAAGAGTTAACTCATAAAGCAATAATTCAAAGTAAAGGTATTGAAGCAACACAAAAGAAGATTAAGTTTCAGCGGTTGCTTTCAACTTGTAACATGTACATCTCATGGATATTGTCAACATAGAGTAATATAATAAGTGCAATAAGCAAGTATGTAGGAATCAATGCACAGTTCACACAAGTGTTTGCTTCTTGAGGTGGAGAGAAATAGGTGAACTGACTCAACATTGAAAGTAAAAGAATGGTCCTTCAAAGAGGAAAGCATCGATTGTTATATTTGTGCTAGAGCTTTGATTTTGAAAACATATAGAGAGCATAAAAGTAAAATTTTGAGAGGTGCTTGTTGTTGTCAACGAATGGTAGCGGGTACTCTAACCCCCTTGCCAGACAAACCTTCAAAGAGCGGCTCCCATTTTATTTTATTTTTGGATGGCACTCCTTCCAACCTTTCTTTCACAAACCATGGCTAACCGAATCCTCGGGTGCACTGCCAACAATCTCATACCATGAAGGAGTGCCTTTTTATTTTAGTTTTATTATGATGACACTCCTCCCAACCTTTGCTTACACAAGCCATGGCTAACCGAATCCTTCGGGTGCCGTCCAACAATCACATACCATGGAGGAGTGTCTATTTTTGGTTAATTAATTTGGGACTGGGAATCCCATTGCCGGCTCTTTTTGCAAAATTATTGGATAAGCGGATGAAGCCACTAGTCCATTGGTGAAAGTTGCCCAACAAGATTGAAAGATAAACACCACATACTTCCTCATGAGCTATAAAACATTGACACAAATCAGAGATGATAAATTTTGAATTGTTTAAAGGTAGCACTCAAGCAATTTACTTTGGAATGGCAGGAAATACCATGTAGTAGGTAGGTATGGTGGACACAAATGGCATAGTGTTGTTTGGCTCAAGTATTTGGATGCATGAGAAGTATTCCCTCTCGATACAAGGTTTAGGCTAGCAAGGTTATTTGAAACAAACACAAGGATGAACCGGTGCAGCAAAACTCACATAAAAGACATATTGTAAACATTATAAGACTCTACACCGTCTTCCTTATTGTTCAAAACTCAATACTAGAAATTATCTAGACTTTAGAGAGACCAATTATGCAAACCAAATTTTAGCATGCTCTATGTATTCTTCACTAATAGGTGCAAAGTATATGATGCAAGAGCTTAAACATGAGCACAACAATTGCCAAGTATCACATTACCCAAGACATTTATAGCAATTACTACATGTATCATTTTCCAATTCCAACCATATAACAATTTAACGAAGAGGAAACTTCGCCATGAATATTATGAGCTAAGAACACATGTGTTCATATGAACCAGCGGAGCGTGTCTCTCTCCCACACAAGCATGATGTAATCCAATTTATTCAAACAAAAACAAAAACAAAAGCACACGAGACGCTCCAAGTAAAGCACATAAGATGTGACCGAATAAAAATATAGTTTCAAGGGAGGAACTCGATAATTTATCGATGAAGAAGGGGATGCCTTGGGCATCCCCAAGCTTAGACGCTTGAGTCTTCTTGATATATGCAGGGATGAACCACCGGGGCATCCCCAAGCTTAGACTTTTCACTCTTCTTGATCGTAGTATATCATCCTCCTCTCTTGACCCTTGAAAACTTCCTCCACACCAAACTCGAAACAACTCATTAGAGGGTTAGTGGACAATAAAAATTAACATGTTCAGAGGTGACACAATCATTCTTAACACTTCTGGACATTGCATAAAGCTACTGGACATTAATGGATCAAAGAAATTCATCCAACATAGCAAAAGAGGCAATGCGAAATAAAAGGCAGAATCTGTCAAAACAGAACAGTCCGTAAAGATGGATTTTATTAGGCCACCAGACTTGCTCAAATGAAAATGCTCAAATTGAATGAAAGTTGCGTACATATCTGAGGATCACTCACGTAAATTGGCATAATTTTCTGAGTTACCTACAGAGAATTAGACCCAGATTCGTGACAGCAAAGAAATCTGTTTACTGCGCAGTAATCCAAATCTAGTACTTACTTTACTATCAAAGACTTTACTTGGCACAACAAAACACAAAACTAAGATAAGGAGAGGTTGCTACAGTAGTAAACAACTTCCAAGACACAAATATAAAACAAAGTACTGTAGCAAAATAACACATGGGTTATCTCCCAAGAAGTTCTTTCTTTTTAGCCATTAAGATGGGCTCAGCAGTTTTAATGATGCACTCGCAAGAAATAGTATTTGAAGCAAAAGAGAGCATCAAGAGGCAAATTTGAAACAAATTTAAGTCTAACATGCTTCCTATGCAAGGGAATCTTGTAAATAAACAAGTTCATGAGGAGCAAAGTAACAAGCATAGGAAGATAAAACAAGTGTAGCTTCAAAAATTTCAGCACATAGAGAGGCATTTTAGTAACATGAAAATTTCTACAACCATATTTTCCTCTCTCATAATAACTTTCAGTAGCAACATGAGCAAACTCAACAATATAACTATCACATAAAGCATTCTTATCATGAGTCTCATGCATAAAATTATTACTCTCCACATAAGCATAATCAATTTTATTAGTTGTAGTGGGAGCAAATTCAACAAAGTAGCTATCATTATTATTCTCATCAAGTGTAGGAGGCATAGTATAATCACAACAAAATTCACTCTCCATAGTAGGTGGCGCCAAAAGACCACTATTATAATCATCACAAATAGGAGGCAAAGTATCATCAAAGAAAATTTTCTCCTCAATGCTTGGGGGACTAAAAATATCATGAAAACCAGCTTCCTCAAGCTTAGAACTTTCTATATCATTATCAACAATGGTGTTCAAAGCGTTCATACTAATATTACTACCAGCGTGCAAAGAAGATTTCATAGGTTTTTTAATTTTCGCATCAAACAATCCATGTTTTAAATCAGGAAATAGAATAAGAAGCTCACTCTTGTACATTATGCCAAACTAGTGTAAACAAGAAACAACAAGATGCAATTGCAGGATCTAAAGGAAATAGCTTTGAGCACACACACAACGGCGCCGGAAAAATACTTTACACGAGACCGTAGTATGAGTGCCTTTTTACCTTTCCTCCCGGCAACGGCGCCGAGAAAAGTGCTTGATGTCTACGGGAGCTTCTATTCTTGTAGACAGGTGTTGGGCCTCCAAGAGCGAGAGGTTTGTAGAACAGCGAGCAAGTTTCCCTTAAGTGGATACCCAAGGTTTATCGAACTCGGGGAGGAAGAGGTCAAAGATATCCCTCTCATGCAACCACTGCAACCACAAAGCAAGAAGTCTCTTGTGTCCCCAACACACCTAATAGGTGCACTAGTTCGGCGAAGAGATAGTGAAATACATGTGGTATGAATAACCAGTAGCAACGGCAACGACACCGGAAAAGTGCTTTGCCCGGGACGAGTAAACAAGCGGTAGTAATGTAGCAGTAGTAACGCGAGTAAAACGAGTAAACAAGCGGCGATAGCGATATTTAGGAACAAGGCCTAGGGATTACACTTTCACTAGTGGACACTCTCAACATTGATCACATAACAGAATAGATAAATGCATACTCTACACTTTGTTGGATGATGAACACATTGCGTAGGATTACACGAACCCTCAATGCCGGAGTTAACAAGCTCCACAATAATGCTCATGTTTAAGTAACCTTATAGTGTAAGATAGATCAATAGACTAAACCAAGTACTAGCATAGCATGCACACTTGTCACCTTCATGCATATGTAGGAGGAATAGATCACATCAATATTATCATAGCAATAGTTAACTTCGCAATCTACAAGAGATCATGATCATAACATAAACCAAGTACTAACACGGTGCACACACTTGTCACCTTTGCACACGTGCGGGAGGAATAAACTACTTTAATAACAAATCACTAGAGTAGCACATAGATAAATTGTGATACAAAACATGTTGCAATCTTAAAGAGATATAAATAAGCACCTCACTATGCCATTCAACATTGAGTAAGTATTCCGTGAAATATGGCCTAAGAGACCCACACGGTGCACACACTCGTCACCTTTACACACGTGGGACAAGGAGTCTCCGGAGATCACATAAGTAAAACTCACTTGACTAGCATAATGACATCTAGATTACAAGCATCATCATATGAATCTCAATCATGTAGGGCAGCTCATGAGATTATTGTATTGAAACACATAGGAGAGAGATGAACCACATAGCTACCGGTACAGCCCCGAGCCTCGATGGAGAACTACTCCCTCCTCATGGGAGCGGCGGCGGTGATGAAGATGGCGGTGGAGATGGCAGCGGTGTCGATGGAGAAGCCTTCCGGGGGCACTTCCCCGCTCCGGCGGGTGCCGGAACGGAGACTCCTGTCCCCCGGATCTTGGCTTCGCGATGGCGGCGGCTCGCGGAAGGTTTTCCGTATCGTGGTTCTTCGCCATCGGGGTTTTCGATCCGGGGGCTTTATATAGACGAAGAGGCGGCGCGGGAGGGGCTGACGGGGGGCCACACCATAGGGCGGCGCGGCCCCCTCCGGCCGCGCCGGCCTATGGTTTGGTGGGCCTGTGGCCCCCCTCGACCTCTCCGGTGTGTTCGGATGCTTCCGGGGATTCTAAGATCTTTGGCGTTGATTTCGTCCGATTCCGAGAATATTTCGTTACTAGGATTTCTGAAACCAAAAACAGCAGAAAACGAGAGCCGGCACTTCGGCATCTTGTGAATAGGTTAGTTCCAGAAAATGCACGAATATGACATAAAGTGTGCATATAACATGTAGATAACATCAATAATGTGGCATGGAACACAAGAAATTATCGATACGTTGGAGACGTATCAGTCTACTCCTTCAACACCTCCTGAGAGGTCTGGTTCATCGTAGCCGATTATCTCAGCTCCTTCATTGTTGTCGTAGTCCTCCTCCAGACGATTCAGACAATCTAAGCATGGGATTTAAGAGTGGTATGAGTACGAGCGTACTCAACAAGTTCATTATAGATAAGAGGTGTTTAATGCACTAGCTACGATATTAGACCAGAAAGTCTAATACCAATGCAAGTTTTGGTAAACATTTCTTCAAGAGATTGCTTTTATTCCAAAGAGCTATGTCCGTCAGCCTTCACCGGTTTACTAGAACTTCATGGAGCTCCTTTTCGGCCGCGTTCGCAGTTCCTCATCCCGGAACAGGGAGTGACAGGTCACAGTTCTTTACACTCTGCAGAGGTGTGTTGCTTTACCCATAAGAGATCTTAACCTTGGTGCCAACCGGGCAGCTTTCCCGTCCACACTTCCTTCGGTGTGAGGCCCGGTATAAGGTCTAGCCAATCATGTTCCTCCGCTACCTCGAACACCCACCCTTTGTTGCATACCCCGACCCTGGGTCCTCGTCGGTCCTCTTACACCAATTAAGGATGGACCCCGACCACGACAACAGTTTGGGACTCGTTAACCAAACTCCTTCGCCGGTAGCTGCAACCCATCATAGACCACATTACCGTGGGGAATTAGAAGGGGATCCCCACCCTCAAGTTGTTCCGCGAGCAGCAACCGCTACGGTAAGCAACAGCTATACCGTGGGGAATTAGAAGGGGTTCCCCACCCTCAAGTTACTCCGCAAGACACAACTGCTATGGTAAGCGCATCCGTTGATGAACGAGAGGTGGAAACACTTTTGACTACTCCGTCCCACTCCGGATCTTATGGTTAACACGGGTATTACGGCACAAGAATCACTGGCGACATTTGTTGTATAATCCTAGATGGATATAAGCCCGTGCAATGGAACCTCCACCATATCAACACAATCCATGGTTCCATTGCCCACCACATAGTCATATTCATAGTTATGAAAGTAGTGGTTTTGATTTTTATGCAATAGTGATAACCATAATACTTTGCAAGTAATTTGATAGAAATACTCAAATGACATGAGCAAGCGATGAACTTGCGTGAACACTGCAAAGTTTTGCAGTTGGAAGGTGTGGACTGACCCTTGTCCTCTGGTTCTGAAAAATAGCATCATTGTCCGATAAGGGCAATGGTTAAAGAAGCAATTATGCATGATTTCATTTTTAGGGTTTGTTCCCCCTTCCGATGTCGTTATTATTTCATGTAAGAGGTTAATACTAAGAATAATTTTGGGATACTTGATTTAAAGTAAAATACAACCTTGAAATGTTGTCAAGGTGTTTTTAAAGTCCAATGACATTAATGGACTTATTTTCATTATTGAAAATAATATGTATGCTTTAAATTATTATTCAAATCATCAAATTAAGACTTATTCCTAATTGTCTTTAAAAATTCTCTTTGATATTTTATTTGGATAGAGAATTTTATGCTGATTGATTTTCATATTTTTAATTATTTTTTTAGAGCTCTTATCAATTTTCTATTTAATTTCAAAGTTTCTTGTTTTAAATGAAATTGTGAAATGTCTATATTGCCCCTGGGCCCACCTGTCAGTGGAGCCCAGCGGGTTGGGTTAGACCAGCTTGGGTCCAACCGACCCGAGCGGTCGCTTGCTCACTCACTCTCCCCGCGCTGCTCGACCTAACCCTAATCCCCTTCTCCTCTCTGGCGATTCCTCGTCGCCGCCCCCTTCTCGGAATTTCTCCGGCCAACTCAGGCCGCCGCCGCCGGCGAGATCAGGTGGATCTGATCCGCCTTTCGACGGCGGACACGGTGGTCCGCGTCGATCTGGAATTCATCCATGCCACCATGCGGCCCCATCTCGTCTGCAACCCTGGCCGCATGGATTCATGGCGATGCGCCGCCTGCCTGTGCCCCTGATGCTGCGGTGTTGCGGTGCCTGGCCGTGGTGCTGTGGTGCTGAAGTTTCATACTTATGTTTAGCTGGTGCTCTCCTGGTATCTGTGTGATGCATACACTTGTGTTAATGAATGGTAATGCTTGCTCAAGCATCATCTGATACTTGCAGTGATCCTCTGGATCATGTGCATGGTTCTGGTGACTTAGTTACTTGTATAATTCATTTATCTGAAATACCTTGCTTTGTTTGATGGATAAATGAGATGAACTGCTTGTAGTGATGATTCTTGTAATATACTTGATTTAGCTAGAGGGATGCCAACAGTGGTTGGGTACCCTAGCTCATACTGAACCCCTCTGGGTAATGATATATGTGCTGCCTTGGTGGTTTGATTGCTTAAGTGGTAGAGGTGGCCTCAACATGCCCATTCCCGGTTGTTTAGGAAGCTCCCACACTTGTTGGCTTGGTTTGAGTGGACAACTGCTTTCTGGCCTGACTATATTTGGTTGCCAGATGCTTTTGATGTTGACAAACATGAATAGACACTTGATAGTCTATCTGTCTGATGGTGTAGTGGCCATAGGTGCTAAGTGAATCGGCTAGCTAGATAGGATCATCCCTTGTTGGATGTCTTTGATTATGTCACTCGGTTTGACATAGCCAATGTTCCTGTGGTACCTTCCTATTGGTTTTCCTCTTGTTTACTTGCACCAATTTGGTCGGTAACCAAATGATGACTCATATATATAGGGTTTCTACCCACTTTGCTTCGTGACTTGTGCATATGATGGATTTATATGAGCAAAACTTTGCTTGCTCATGATTTATTGGTATACCTCACTCCAGCTCCTAGAAATTGGTGTTGGTGTAGAGGATTTCTTCTGGTTGGATTTATGAGCTTGCCCTGCTCCTCCTGGCTTGCTGGTGATGCTTGGTTAATTTCTGTGTTTGGGGAAATAAGTGAGACAGCTCTGGCTGTTCACCTGTTCTTGGTGTTCTTGAGCTGTTCTTGCTATCTGGTGACTTACCCTGATGCTTTGTCGATGAATGAGCTAGGGTTTGGCTCTGAAAAGTCTTTATATGCCTAGCCCTTGCTTCCCTGCTCGACAGCTTAGCCTGGCAAGTGTTGGTGACTCTCCCTGGGTGAGTGTGCTGGTGAGCATGCACACATGCAGTGTGAGCTGCCTGTGTGTGTGTGTGTGTGTTCCTGATACTTTGCACTTGGCTTGGAGAGGATCAGCTCGGCAGAGCTGTGAGTCAGGGTGGGCATTCGGTTTTAACCGAAATTTCGGTTCGGTTTTTGCGGTTTTTGAACAAATTCGGTTTTCAAAAATGGTAACCGAAATTCGCATGAAAATTTAGGAAACCGAATATTCGGTTAACCGACAAATTCGGTTCGGTTTTCGGTTAAAACCGAATGAACCGACTCACTTGAACAAATAGTAGGTATCACCGAAGAAAGCAAATAGTGATTGACATATCAACAGAAAAAACATCAACTACGCAAGAAATCGACAAATGAGCACCAATCGTGGAGGGATGCTATTTGGTAGGATGTGGCACTCGTGTTACATGTGCATCACTCGTGAGCGATTAAAAGGGGTAGCTAAGACTTCGAGCGACATGTTCTATTATGTAGGCTTCACGCTATATTCAGAAAAAGCTAGTTGAATGAACAATTTTTGGAACATCAAAGACAATTGGGCTTCTATGGAATGATCGGTTTATGCACAAATTGATGGTAGGTTACTCAATTCGGTCTATTCGGTCTTGTTCGGTTGGTGGGGCTAAAAACCGAATTCTACCAAATTTAATTCGGTTAGTATAAATGGAAACCGAAAAAATAGCGGTTAATGGAAAACCGAGATTTCGGTTAGTTCGGTTTCAGCTTCGGTTCGGTTTTCGGTTTCACGGTTTTTATGCCCACCCTGAGCTGTGAGCATATCCTCTCTGTTGCCATTTTCTTTCTAACCTGCCAAGTGGCAATGCCACTTGGCATAATTGTTGCTATGCTTTTTTATGTGCAGGGAATCAAGATGATGATCAAAATGGATATGGAGATCATCAAATTCAAGATCAAGTGAAGATGATCTTGTAGTATTTAGGATAGGATCCATCCTTGTACTTTTCTTTTTATTTTCTTTTATTCTTCAATTTCTCAAATTCTTGTAATGTGTTGTAAAATTCATTTATTTCCATTATGAATAATGTAAAGACAATGTATCTTGTGTGTTAATCAATAAAGCTCAAAGTTTTCTCTAATGAGCTTTACTATAGTTTAATTGTTCATATTGTTTATTATTTATAATTTACTTAATGAATTTCCTCACAATTGAATTTATGAGATATTTATTTGATGTTTGAATTTGAAATTCAAATTCAACTTAGGTTTGAATTCAATCATGCAACTTAAGTTATGATGCAAACTCTCCCCTCTCTTCTCAAAACCCTAGTTTAGTTAGATAAGAGCAAGTTTGTCGCACTCTCGAAACCCTAACCCTGTAAGGTGTCGAGAGAGAAACTTGTCCCCCTTCGATGCAGTTTTTGTTTAAAAGCGCGAAATTTCCCCGTAAATTACAATGCAATGCACATCCCTTTCTAAAATCTACCCCTCGATCGTCTCTAAACCTGGGACATTACAGGAGATTTGCCATGAGTTAAATGGTTTGAGTATGCATATTGTTAGAGAAGAACATTGGGCCGCCAACCAAAGCCATGTATCATGGTGGAAGTTTCAGCTTGGACATTAATCCTCAAATCTCTTATGAGAATATTATCTGTTGTTGAATGCTTAAAGCATTAAAGAGGAGTCCATTATCTGTTTTCTATATTGTCCCGGTATGGATGTCCTCAAGTTGAGATCTATCAAAATCGAGAAATCAATGTGATTTATCTCCTTGGACCTTTGTACAGGTGGCATAGAGGTACCCCTTTGTGACACTTGGTTGAAACATATGTAATGCAATGATAATCCATGGAAGTCCAAGCTAACTAGGACAAGGTGCGGGCACTATTTGTATTCGATGCATGAGGCTTGCAACTTATAGGAGGTTTTATGCATAACACATATGAATTATTACTACCGTTGACAAAATTGTTTCCATGTTTTCAAAATAAAAAGCTCTAGCACATGAGTAATCCCTGCTTCCCTCTGCGAAGGACCTTTCTTTTACTTTATGTTGAGTCAGTTTATCTACTTCTTTCTATCTTAGAAGCAAACACTTGTGTCAACTGTGTGCATTGATTCTTACATACTTGCTTATTTGTATTCATCATATTACTTTGTGTTGACAATTATCCATGAGATATACATGTTGAAAGTTGAAAGCAACTGCTGAAACTTAAATCTTCCTTTGTGTTGCTTCAAAACCTTCTATTAAGAATTTATTGCTTTATGAGTTAACTCTTATGCAAGGCTTTTTTATGCTTGTCTTGAAAGTACTATTCATGAAAAGTCTTTGCTATATGATTCAGTTGTTTAGTCATTATCTTCACCATTGCTTTGAATCACTTCATTCATCTCATATGCTTTACAATAGTGTTGATCAAGATTATGATAGTAGCATGTCACTTCAGCGGCATCTCGATCCACGAGCCGGATACCCATGGCTGTGCCGCTCTCCTTGTCCCCAAGCCAGAGGTGAAAGAGGAAGATGATGAGTTGGTGGCGCTCCTCTGCTAGCACCGCCTCGTTGCAAGCAGCGATGACCCCGGCGGCACGCCGAGATTCAACGCGGCGTTCATGTCGCCGCTGAGCAACTGCGCCGCATGGGCAGGCAACATCGAGGACGTGATAAGCTGATAGCCCTCTCCATCCGCGAGAGCGGTAGGCCGCTCGTCGACCTCACGTGTGACAACGGCGAAGCTGGCCCCAATGGCGCGGTGCAGGATGCGCCCGCCGACCCTCGCGGCAAGCCGCCTGCCGACTAGGACTAAAACGTCTTCCAGAATTACAATCGCTCCGGCAGCAGTGGGCGCCATTAGTTTGCTTTAATGTAAATTTAGTCGAATTTCATTCAAAGTCTTGTACTCCCTCCGTTCTTTTTTAATTGACTCGGATTTAGTACAAGTTTGTACTAAATTCAGGTCAATTAAAAAGAAACGGAGGGAGTAATATATAACAAATTTGAATAAATTATAGAGTTTTCCAGTGTCTTAAATGCGGCACCAAGGTGCGGCATCCCCTAAACGAACGATCTGACGCTTTAGCCGGACGCGTTTGGGAGTTGCGTGCTCTAAGGCATGTTGTTTAATTGCTTGATCTGTTAATTAGATAGAGCTTGTTGTAACGAAATGTCTCTGAAGTCACTGGTTTGTGCAACACAAAATTTAAATCGCTGGTTTGTGCAACCATGACCCAAGAGTTGATGGTCTGTGCAATTCTCTCTTTTTTAACAGGCCGAGCTGCTAGCTAGCTAGGCGGCGAGCCGTGCGCTGGTATGCCATATGTGTGACTGTATTTTCATTTCAAGGACTGTATGTATTGTATGGGCAGTGGATAGTCGACCCAAGAAAAAATTACTCCCTCCACCTCTTGAAATATGTCGCAACTTTTTAAAATTTGGATATATTTGGAGTTAAGATTTTTTTTTGTAGGATCCAGGAAGTGGTATTTTTCATCAATCTAATCCGTGGCGAAACTAGTGACTCATCTCGCCTTCGACAAACCTATTTCAAAATCTTAGCTAGGCCCCAACGAAAATGGAACTTAATTTCTGCAGGTCAACCAAGAAAAATTGGCACAGATACTTAAGGGTTCGGCGGTCACTTCGGCATCAAACCGACCTTGCTCGGCGCGGGAGATATTTTGGTGTCGACTTACACTACTTGACCTTCATGCTATTTTTGTGCCAAATTCAGATTATGCAACAATTTTGCTAAGGTCAGACGAGCCATTAATTTTGTCAAAAATTCATGTTTTTCAGAAAAAAGTTATCTCTTGTTGTCTTGGTTTTTTTAAGGGTGTCTCATAGTCTCATTCGAGAGCAGCCTATCAATCTCGGGGCAGTCCATGAGGGTGTGTGACTTGGTGGCTCCTATACACCGACCATGTACATTTTTGAACTTTTTGTTGTTTCTGTTTCTATTTGTTGTTTGTTTTTTTGTTTCCTTTTCTTTTATGTTTTTTTGTTTCAAATTTTAAAATAGTTCAAATAGTTCAAATAGGTCAAATTAGTCCAAATCTTAAAAAACTACAAAATTAGAAAGTGTTCAAATTTTAAAAATATTCAAATTTAAAAATTATTTATGTTAAAGATTGTTCGTATTTGAAAATATTCAAATTTAAAATATGTTCATATTCTAAAAATATTCAAATTTGAAAAAAATCAAAAAAATAAAAATTGTTCAATCTCAAAAAACGTTCAAGTTCTAAAATTGTTCAAAATTTTAATACATTTTGATTTTAAAAAAATTAAAAATTAAAAATTTCCGAATTTTCAAAAAATCAGATTTACTAATATTTTAACTTTTCAAAACGTAAAAAAGAATTAAGATAAAGAAAATGAAAAAACGAAAAAATATAAAATGTAGGAGGGAAATGATGAAAAAATAAAGAAGTGGGAGGGAAACGATGGGCCGGGCCAAACACCCGGGTGGGAGGTGCGCGGTACCTGCGGACACACAGGCCTCCGGATTTTTAGGATCCTCAAATTCCAGCCTACGCACATACATCGATTTGTCTCTTCCCAGGCCCAGTAGACTAGGCGAGAGGCCTTGCACCTCCCGATCAGCCCATCCATTACTGAGTTACACTTCGATCTCGTGCAATCTCGTACCGTGGTATACTGGTACGTTCATCCTCGCGTTCCGTTTCTGTTTAAAGTCAAATGTTGTCAATTTTAATCAAATATTTCTAAAAATATTAACATCTATAGTATAGAATTTATTGTATTCTCTCTGTTCTATAAAATATGTTTTACCATTGTATAAATTTAGATGTATTCAGACACAAAATAGTAACAAGATCCATCCTAGTTTAAGAAATTTAAGATATCCTCCACAAAAGGGAGCGAGTATTAGATTCAAAACATGAAGTAAATAAAAACGAAAAGAGTACCTTCCAGATCAAGAACACGGAGCAAAAAATATGGAGGAGTATCTCCCAACGCATGTACTCCGTGTGAAACAAGTAACCTATGCACCGGCTGCACCTGTAACATATTGGGCGTTGGCTCATTGGATGCCAAGGAGGCAGACAAGATCCAGCTTGATGATTTGGTACTGGCACATTTATAAAACAACACTTGTAGTTTTATGGAACCAATCGATCTGTCCTCCTCAAGCCAAGTTGTCTCTCTCCATTGCCTTGGTTCTGTGCTACTGTATCGGCGGGTATGCATGGTACAAATGTTTGCTCCAGTCGCCTCTCTTACTATCCTGTACCGCTCAGCCAGTTAGAAAAATATAAGTTCATGAGAGCTGATCAGCTGAAGGCTACTACCTGAATATTTTGACTAATTTGATAGGAAATATGGACAAAAACTGACGATTGTTTACATGTTTGTAGAGTTATAAAAAAACATGCATGGTTGAGAAATCAAGTGATATTTAAAGGCTTAATCAATTCTGGGAAGAATTTAAAAAATATTATGCAAAAAATCGCATCAAGAAAGGACAAACGTTTGCACTGCCACTAAAAATTCACTCATTAGAGGTATCTTTTATTAGATTACTATGCAATTTTTGAGTTAGTTCAATTACAGAAAACAATATCACATATGCAACAGCATACTTAACGATACACATAGCAGATGTGAATATGGAACAAGTAGTAGTGTAAGAGACTGTTGCGGTCAGAAACCCACCGGCGGGCAGCGACGGGCAACACCGTAGGGCCGGGAATCTCCCAGGACTGCGGCTGGCCCTGGTCCCTCCGAGCGACGGCCCGCAAAGCCTTCGGCACGCACGTCCGATGCTGATGCAAGGGCGTGCCACCTGACCTATACCTGGTCAGGAAGGTGTTGGATGATGCCTCGCTTAGTTTCCTGCACCCATGATACGTACGAGGTGTACGATCAGATGGTGGTCCTGCTTGATCAAGATAAAGCTAAAGCGACCTACTACGATTTGGGGTTTTCACCGCATAATCGGAACATCCTACTCGTGATCGAGCCTGGCGGCCACGCACGGTGATCGTAAACCGACCCTAGACAAGGCCTAAAAACCAACATAAAGTTGATCCTCGGAACATCCCGTCTAGGGCTAGCAAACTACACCCTACGCGCCACTGGATCCTTCGACCCGTTTGTAAGGCCTAACGATGCAGATATTAAACTAATCCTTGAAGAACAAGGAGCAATCATAACGGATCGGATCTACTAAACAATGATCAAGCGGGGTGCCGCCCTTACACCCAAGATAGGCGTAAGGGCGGCTAGATGCCTAAGGGTTGCACGACGATAGCATATGATATGATGAACAATGCTAACCCTAAAACATCTATGATAACTACGTTGCTCGCCATCAAAAGGCTTCAGTACGAGCAACACATGAACGACGAATAAACGTGTGCTGCCTAGATCGCAAGATGCGATCTAGGCAGCATGGTGCTTACCCGGAAGAAACCCTCGAGACGGGGGAGTTAGCGATGCGCCTAGATTGGTTTGTGGTGAACGTGATTGTTGTTTATTTCATAAACCCTAGATACATATTTATAGTCCAGGGGACTTTCTAACTCAGGCGTGCACCTAACCGTGCACGGGTTAAACTCTAACTTCTAAACGACACGTATCCTACTATGTTACAGATACACGGGCAAACTAGCCCAAACTTGGTATACAAGGCCGATTCATGTATTTCTTCTATGTATATTCTTCAAGCCCATCTTCAATCGCGGCCCACCTCTGATCCGGTCAAATTCTGGTGATAACAGAGACTAGATGCGAAACACGTACATCACGATTGGGAAGGTTGCTCCAGCAACAACATCACCATGGTTGTTGTTGAGGTCGTTCATGGTGTTGTCGAAGTCACCGGATCTGTCGAAAAAGTAGATGGACAGAGGAGAGCAGTCATGCCGAGATGCTCCCTGAAAATCTTATCACCCATATCTCCCGGTGCAGGATCTCAACGAACAAGGTTTTGGAGGCTTGCTTTCCTAGACAGCCATACACGCGATCGCCGTGATGGGGAATACTAGAGAGCGGTGCAGGAAAAAAGAATTCGATCGCGTGCAAGAGAGAGAGAGAGAGAGAGAGAGATGAAGTGGAGAACTCTCAATGCTTTATGTTTCTCGTCTTCTAGTATAGCTTAGGGGGAGAACAGTCGACTAAACCGTCATGTGTTAGAAGACACATGCATGAGGAGCATGCACACATACTTAGCAGGTGCGCCAAGCAAAAAAAGTCAGTCTTCCACAAACCTGGTTTCGAACTTGAACTCGAGTCACAAAACACGACGTGTGTGGGATGGGTGGCGAGGCAGACGGTAGAAGAGAAGGATTGCGCGGGAACTCCTTCTTTTCTCACTCACTTAGTGGAGCTAGAACAACTATCCTTATAAGCTGCTCCAGCTCTCTTCTAAGTTCTAACTAGGAATATGAAACAAAACTTTGTCTCCCACAACCTCCCACATAACCGAACATATTCCTCAGAGAAATGGGACTACATTTATTACCCGATAAAATAGCAGCTAAATAAATACTCTAACCTCATATATATGGCAAAAATCAAAGGGATGGTCGGTTCATGTGGTGTTGTAGCGCCCACGGAAGAATTTAGTGATGACATTTGGTATATGCAATGAATGAATTTTTTATCATTTTCTTATGTTGTGAGTTTTTTTATGTGATGTGGCCTCTAGATTTGTGTTGCAGACACAGAAGAAAAACACGGTGCAAACAGGTGCAAATAAAAAATCACAACTAATGATTTCACCCTCAAGGAAAAAAGTGCATAACCGTTGCCGAAAGGGGCCTCATTAGTCATTAGTGATGTTTTTTTTTACTTCCGTTGCAAATGGGGCCTTCACATCAGCCACATGGCTCGGACATCGAGCGATTTTCCGCTACCAACAGGGTTTTTTATGTGTGTCCATAAAGTCGCTATGTGTGAAAAGAGTAAAATATATCGCAAATAAATATTTGGCGGTGCCAAGTTAGGCCTAATCAGTCAAAAATGATATATTTTGATCGAATGGTAGAACTCATGCCTTAATCCTAAAAAGAAAAAAATGTAGTACTTCCTCCGTCTATGAAAAGATGTCTCATATTTATTTAAACTTAGATCCATGTAAACATTGTTTACACTGTGTTTGGATGCATAGAAAGTTGGCGTGGAATTGAATTGGACTAAAATTCCAAATCTAAGGTGGAAATGAATTTGTTTGTAATTCGATTCTATTGTTTGGACGTGTTTAGTTTCTCTGGCCGGAGGAACGAAGCTAGCAGGGGCACCCGCCCGCAGAGGTGTGGTCGAGTTGGACCCTCTGCCATGGCTCGAGCCGGTGCTAGCCGGAATCGGCCGGATGTGGCCGGGATCGACATCTTACCCTCGAGGGGAATCCTGTCACGGCGGCGGCCACCAAGTGGATCGTCGGGGCGGGCCGGAGTCTGCCAGATCTCCTCAAGCGTCTTCACTGCAGGGGCACACGGCGGAGGTTGCAGGGACGCGCGGCGCAGTTGCAAGACGTGGCGGCGGTTGCAGGGACGCGCGACGCGGTTGCAGGACGCGGCGGCGGCGGTGGGACGCGCGACGGCGGTGGGACACGCAGCGGCGGAGACCATGTAGGGGGAGGCGAGGCAAGGTAGAAGAGGAGGAGGGCCGGACCTGCACTGCGCCACCGGTCGCCGGTCGCTCACGTCGGGGAAACTCGCATCGCCGAGAGGTCGCTGGGTCGCTCCTCTCTTTCTCTCTAGTAGCGAACAGGTACGCGGAAGCCTTTCCACGCGATTCCGAGGGAGCAACCTCGGAAAGGTTCGCGGTTTGCTAACACGCGAGGAAGCGGTCCTCGAAATTCAGTTCAGTTTCCACGTTGTAATTCCGAGGCCAATCCAAACGGCAGAATTTGACTCTAATTCCAGATTCCATGATTCCATGTCCAATTCTATGCATCCAAACATAGTGTTAGTGTATTGATGCATTTAAATTTAGAAAAATCTAAAACATCCTTTATAAATGGAAAGTATATTTAACACCATTCACAGACCTGGGAAAGCAGCCCGGTCTACCTCAATCGATCAACTCTGGACAAAAATTTCATTGTATGTACACATGGGGGAACAATATTAATTACGACGGGGACATGCATATGAACATCAACTACCAAGTAAGACTTCTACCTAGAGTAACTAAGCTGAGCGATACACCTCACTTAGAGCCTCTCCATTTCCAGCCGCATCCCCAAAGCGTTTCACCGGAATTTGAGGCGCACTGGACAAAAAATCGTTCCCAGTCGCGCGCTCCAAAGGCTCTTTTCGTCCGGCATGGTCCAATATGGTGTTCTGTGCCCGAGCCCGTCCCCGCTACACAGGAGACGCTTCGGGCACACCATACACAACGAAAAGCGAGGCGAGGAGTGGCGGGACCGACGTGTCAGCGGCACATTGAATTTTAACCTAACCGTCGCCTACCTCGCGATGGAAGTTATTAGCGCGCAGCGACGATGCAGTTCCCGCAGAGGCGCAGCGAAGCGTCTCATCGCGCCCAGCTCTGCGTGCCGACGTTAATGAGCGCCACCGCTCCCCCGCCTCCCTCCGGTCTATAAAAAGGGACGCTCTCTCATCGTCCCTCATACACAAACCCTAGCGCCTCTCTCCCCAACCCTAGCCGTCATCATCTCAAGAGTCAACGCCATGGCTGGTAGAGGCAGAGGCCAAGGCCGCGGCCGTGGTCGTGGCCGCTGTAGTGGCCGCGGCAGAGCTGCACGCTCATCGTCGCCTGCGACACCGTCATCTTCATCGTAGGACCTGTAGGAGGAGGAGCAGGAAGTGTTGTTCGAGTTCGTCGTCTTCCTCAAGGGCGACCCACTCGGCATCCAGAGGCTGCCGGACAAGTTAGCCAACTTCGTCGCCGGCAACGAGCCGGCCGCGCTGCGACTGCTGCCGGTGGCAGGTGGACGTGCTCTTCGACGGGCGCGGCAAGATGTACCTCCACACCGGCTGGGAGAAGTTCGCGCGCTACCACGACCTCGAAGCCGGCTGCGTGCTCACATTCTCCTACCTTGGCGACGCCGATATGAGCGTTAAGGTGTTCGACGACACGCGCTGCCGCCGGCACTACCACAGTGACAACGATGAGGAGGACGATTGAGTGTTGTTTCTTCACAACGAAAATATGCATGAATATTTCTGGATGTTCTTCCTCGAAAGGACCAACATGGCTATCATCACTAGCTGGATTTTCCAGTTTGGGTGACTGGGAGTGCCTAGGAGTGTCCTTTCTTGGCAGTGAACACACGAAATCTGCGATGCCAACACTAGTTAGGTTTTCTCATTTTCCAATGTTTTAATTTGTGTCAACCATGGTTCAAACTATGTATTAGTTTGTGGAAACCATGTTCCAAACTATGTCTTAGTTTGTGTAAACCATGTTCCGAATTATGTATTAGTTTGTGGAATGTTAAATAAAAAAAAGTATTTTAATGTTTAAAAAAGTTTGGGGACGGCGTTTGGAGGACGCGGCTGGGGAGCGACGTCCTCCAAACGCGGCACGAACAAAACATGTCTCCCAAAAGCTTGATCCGGCACCGTCGGAGACGCTTTGGAGAACACGGCTAGAACTTAGCTTGCATACTCAGGTAATCTCAAATTTTCAATCCAAGCTGTCATTACCGGAAAAATTATCGCTGCAGCCGTATGGTGCATCCTTTGTGTTGTGCCAAACATAGCGGAACTCAGCGAAGTCAAGGGTTGTCGTGTTACAGTAAAAAAAGAACGCACAACAAAATGCACACAAGCGGCAAAGTATTCAGAAAACATATGGCAAAATAAAACTGCTCGGCAAAACTCTAGGAAAACACACGACGGAGACTGAGCACATGACAAAGCCTAGAAAAGCACAGAGTAAAGGGTTCGGCACAACAACCAACAGTAACACGTGGCCTGGATGGCCGCCATCCGTTACAACTGCGGCTCTTTTCGTGTGTCCGTTATTTAAGGGCCACGATTGCCCCCTTCCCCACTCCCTGTTGAGTATTCATAACACGGCAAAGTCACACATTTGTTGTGTGCCTTGACAGTACACACGGCAAAGACACGTCTTTGCTGCGAGTATTTACAATACACACGACAAAGCTCTTTCTCGCTTAGTTTTTCCTCCATTTTTTCCCGCTAATTTTTTCATGCTGTTTATTTTATCATGTTTTCGCCTATCACGCCACTATATAAAGCCATGTATCAGACACAGAATTCACAAAATCCACTTCTCCTCCACCGGTTCCCGCCGCCACATCCACTCTCTGCGCCACCACCGACTCTGTTGAGATGTTTCCCATCGCCGTCGAGATGCCTCCTCCTAGCCCGCCCAACCTAAACTCCACGGGCTTCGTTGGAACTCGTGCGGCCGAGGGGCCATTTCACGGCCGAAATCTCCACTGCCAGAGAGCGCGTGTGGCTTGGCACCTTAAATGCTAAGGATTGTGTACTGGAATCGCGTGTACAAACATCGTTCCTATATCTCCTCAACATGCATGCATCTCGAAGAAGCGACTGTTAGCACTTAGCACTTCATGTTTTTCAGGGGAAAACAGTCACCGCGAAGAAGGAACGCACATAAACTCTCTTCATTTTTCTTTTGATGATCTAGGATTAAACAAACAACATACAGATGTCACGAAGTTGCGAGGCAGCTGGCTTGTCGCTGTCGATCATCAACACGGCGGATGTATCCTTGTCTGCAGGACAACACTGTACGTACATACCTGTCATCTATATCAATGCAGCCACGGCAGTCCGGTATGCAGATAGCTGAGACTAAACGAGTTCTACAGTGTATCTAATAATGTTGGTTCGATCGCGCTGCCAGAATGTGCTAATGTTGACAGCAGACAGCCTGGCATCCATTTTCGAGAGTAAATAGCAAAAACAAAGTTTACAAAAACATAAGTGTCTACCAAATAATCGAAGCCAACTAGACAGGGCTGTAAACGAGTCTACAAATACTCAAAAAGTATTATCAGCTGATAAAAGCTATAGAAGATCATATATATGATGTGATCTTAGGGTAACTCTACACCTCGAGGGGTGCGGAAGGTCACCCCAAATAGATAGAGTTGCCAGAAATTCTTAAGTTCGGGTTCGATTAATGGCAGGACGGTTGCTGGGTGTGTTTCACGGGGCACTCAACAAGAGCAATTCCAATAGTATAGCCAACTGTTGGCTATAACAAGATGTCATATCATTTGTAGTCATCATATAGCTAACATGTACAATAGTTGGCGATAAGAATGTACTGTAGTACTTTACTAATATATGGGCCCACCTTTCACTCTCACAAGGTGCCTAGGAGCACGTGCAAGAGCTGGCTATTGCATAGTAGCCCACCTCCCTTCTCTCCCCTCTTCTCTCTCCTCCAACTCATCTAAAATATATTATTTAATGTCTTATAGTCAGCTGACTGGACTCTATTGTACTTGCTCCAAGTGTCACCGCATCGTCAATTTCCCATCAGACGATGGCAAGGGCCACGTGTCCAAGTATTTGAGGGCTGCCTAGGACACGCTCAACATGTAGGTAAGCTGTCCCGAGTGCCTTCAGAGACTGGTAGTTGGTTTATGTGGAGTACAATTTTATTGCACTAATATTAGACTAGTCATAGTGGGAAGTAACATAGAGTAGTAATATGCACATGTTACTACTCTATGTTACTACCTTCATAGTGGTTAGTAACATCAAAGTAGTATCATACTATCTCCGATTCAAGGAATAAGGCACCCTTGTTTTACGTGCTTTTCGTTTAACTAAGTATTACTTCAAATATATAAAGATTATTTGTATAAAATTAACATCATTAGAAAGTGCTTTTCAATACGAATCCAACAATACTAATTACATATAATATAACCAAGATTTTGTTGCTCAATTTTTATGTTCAAAATTCGTCTTGGAATACGCGTACGCCTTATTCCTTGGGATTGAGGTAGTATATGTCTTCATTAATTAGCTTATAGACTCATTGTATCTTGAGAAGTGTGATGTTACAGTAACATAGCTATGTTACTTCATCCTCCTCTTTCCTCATTAACTCACTGCCACATAAGCAAATTTGCTGAGTTGGACACTTAGTTACTAGTGAAGTTACTCCCACTATGAGTAGTCTTAGGTACTTCATTGTTGTGTGCCCGATAAGTTACACTCGGCAAACTATATGACACTCAACAATTGCGCCATTTTCTGAAGTGTATGATAGCGCATTATAGCATCATTTGATATGAAATGATGAGAACTACTATAGATATCACATCTTTTCTACGTGATGCTTAAAATTCTCGACCCCCTAGTGACTTGCGAAGGCTTTGATAAATTCCCAAATCACCCTTTCCGTATATGCGCGAAACGCGAAACGCTCCCGCGCGCACCTCCTCCTGAACCCCTCGTAACGCTAACCGCCTCCCGCTGCCGCCGGGCCAAGACCGCGGGGCGTGGCGGCGGCCCTTCCTCGTGCCGCGCTGTGGACGGTGGCCGGGATCCCTCTTCGTCGCTAAGGCCGGTTGGACGCGATGGTGCTGGGCGGCGGCAGCCAGACCTTGGCGCTGCGGCCCCCCGCCTCCCGTTGGCTCCTCACCGCGGCACGCCGGTGGTGGCTGGTGGTGGGTGGCCAGGTCCTCGATCTGCGCTAACATCCCCCCGCCTCTCGCCGGTGCATGGAGGTGATCTTGGGCTTCTCCCGTGGCATGAGGTTGCCCGGGGCAGCTGATGCGTGTGATGACACACGTCCGTTGGGAACCTCAAGAGGAAGGTGTGATGCGTACAGCAGCAAGTTTTCCCTCAGTAAGAAACCAAGGTTTATCGAACCAGTAGGAGTCAAGAAGCACGTTGAAGGTTGATGGCGGCGGAGTGTAGTGCGGCGCAACACCGGGATTCCGGCGCCAACGTGGAACCTGCACAACACAATCAAAATACTTTGCCCCAACGTAACAGTTGAGGTTGTCAATCTCACCAGCTAGTCGTAAACAAAGGATTAAACGTATTGTGTGGAAGATGATGATTGTTTGCGAAGAACAGTAAAGAACAATTGCAGTAGATTGTATTTCAGATGTAAAGAATTGGACCGGGGTCCACAGTTCACTAGTGGTGTCTCTCCCATAAGATAAACAGATGTTGGGTGAACAAATTGCAGTTGGGCAATTGACAAATAAAGAAGGCATAACAATGCACATACATATATCATGATGAGTACCATGAGATTTAATCAGGGCATTACAACAAAGTACATAGACCGCTATCCAGCATGCATCTATGCCTGTCCACCTTCAGGTTATCATCCGAACCCCCTCCAGTATTAAGTTGCAAACAACGAGACAATTGCATTAAGTATGGTGCGTAATGTAATCAACACAAATATCCTTAGACAAAGCATCGATGTTTTATCCCTAGTGGCAACAGCACATCCACATCCTTAGAACTTTCTCGTCATCGTCCCGGAATTAATGGAGGCATGAACCCACTATCGAGCATAAATACCCCCTCTTGGAGTCACAAGTATCAACTTGGCCAGAGCCTCTACTAGCAACGGAGAGCATGCAAGAACATAAATAACATATATGATAGATTGATAGTCAACTTGACAAAGTATTCAATATTCATCGGATCCCAACAAACACAACATGTAGAATTACAAATAGATGATCTTGATCATGATAGGCAGCTCACAAGATCTAACATGATAGCACAATGAGGAGAAGACAACCATCTAGCTACTGCTATGGACCCATAGTCCGGGGGTGGACTACTCACACATCGATCCGGAGGCGATCATGGCGATGAAGAGACCTCCGGGAGATGATTCCCCTCTCCGGAAGGGTGCCGGAGGCGATCTCCTGAATCCCCCGAGATGGGATTGGCGGCGGCGTCTCTGGAAGATTTTCCGTATCGTGGCTCTCGGTACTGGGGGTTTCACGACGAAGACTTTAAGTAGGCGGAAGGGCAGGTCAAGGGGCGTCACGGGGGGCCCACACAGTAGGCCGCCAGGGCTTGGGCCGCGCCGCCCTAGTGTGGCGCCACCTCGTGGCCCCACTTCGTTTCCTCTTCGAACTTCTGGAAGCTTCGTGGAAAAATAGGCCCCTGGGCGTTGATTTCGTCCAATTCCGAGAATATTTCCTTACTAGGATTTCTAAAACCAAAAACAGCAGAAAACATCAACTGGCTCTTCGGCATCTCGTCAATAGGTTAGTGCCGGAAAATGCATAATAATGACATATAATGTGTATAAAACATGTGAGTATCATCATAAAAGTAGCATGGAACATAAGAAATTATAGATACATTTGGGACGTATCAGCAGCATCCTTGGGTTCGACGGTGGAGGTGGCCCTCTTATTCGCCGAAGATGGTCGTCCTACGGATGGTGGTGGTGGGTCTTTCGATCTGTCACCGCGTCCCGGCGGCGAGATGGAGAGGCGTGCAAGCCGGCGACGACTGTTGTCGCCAGTGGAGGGCTAGCTTTCGGATGCGGTGGTGCCCAGGGCGTGTGCGGTGTCTCCGGACAACGGAATCTGCGCTTGGTGTCTCCGGCAGCATCTGTGGCTAGCCTGGGATGGTCGCCGGCATGGGGCCCCGACTTGAATAAAGGCGGCGATCCTAGGGTCTCTCTTGGGCGAAGATGAATACTTGCCTGAGGTTTGCTCTTCTCGATCTGGCAGGAGTGTTGAGTTTCGGAAGGCGCCGTTGGTGAATGTAACAGTGCTTTTGTTTGCCTGGAGTTTGCTGGATCGGTGGTATTCGGTCATGCGCATCCATGCTTTTATTCCGGCCAATTGGTTCTGGAGGGAGTGGTGCGAAGCTCTGGTCTGTGTTGGCATCAAGAGACATTTGGTCCATGATGCAGTCAGATGAAGGGAATAACATGACGGCCGGAGCGGAGGACTAGGTAAGGGGGGGGGGGGTTCAAGTCTCCGCGTTGTTGAGTGACTTGCTTGGTGTCCAGAGCTCCGCAGCAGTCGTATGGAAGTGGGAGCGGCAGCACAGGTGAAGTACAGAGTCCTACCTTTCAGGGTGAAAACCCAAGGTCTGACCTTAACTGATTGTGCCTGACAATGACCTTGTTGGAGACATTGTTTTGAGAGCGGAGACTATCTTCAGGGTGAAAACCTAAGACCTTTGGTCGGGCGACGACGGCGCTGGTGCACCGTTTCCTTCTTGGAGGCGTTGTTTTTGGAGATTCTGTATTTCAGGTGTTGTCTTGGTGGTGGTTGTATTGTTGTTGCTAAGCCTAGGATGCTATAGCGGGACTTTGTTTCTTAGTTTTGTTTTATTGTTTTAGTTGTGCATCCGTACTGCTATTAGGGTGTGCGTTGTTACATAGGCTGGATATAATTGGTATCTTATGATATCAATATATTCCATTTATCGAAAAAAATGTGTGCTCGGTGCACATGGATGGTTTGTTGATAACCAATCACATTCTAGTCCAGTTCGCCGAGGTACTGCCCTCCATTTTTTTTTTGCGAATGGAGATATGTATTAATTAACTCATAAGATTACAATCTCCCCGACAGAGAGTCGGTATGTTTGCCGGACCTGACTGTAGCCAGACCGCTGAACGCTTCTCAGAGCGACTAAAGGATGCCATAGTATGATTAACTAAATTTTGTGAACGTTTAATCTGCACTAGCTTGATCTGCGGGTGCTCCAAAATCAGATGTTTGGTTTCTTCAACTAGGAATAACAAAGATGATCTGTCTCCCACGGTTGAGGTTACCAATCTGATCACCTCGGACGCATCAACGGCGCATTAGACCATTGCTTAGCCAGAGCAATGCCTTCCATGGTAGCGGCCAGCTCAGCCTCCAAAGCACTCGAGCATGTACTCAGGTAACGGCAAGAGGAGAAGATAATCTCTCCTCTATCATCGCGCAGCACCATTCCCGCCGCCCCATCGCCATCATGTTGCATGAAGGAGCCATCGACATTGAGTTTCACCCATCCTGGCGACGGAAGCTGCCATTTGCTCTAGACCTTTGCATCCCGTTTATTCTCCTGTGTGTGCTCCTTACTCTTCCGCCACCCATGAGCCTGCACGACCATCTTCCCCTTTACAACATCTGCATACGGGTCCTCCTTGATAGACATGATTGAGTCGATGTAGCTACAAAGGAATCGCTTGGAACTTTCAATGTTTGGCGCCGGCTTGAGGTGGGCGATCTCATTGCGTACGTACCAAATTCTCCAGAAAGTCATGAGTATCATGGTTCGGACAGGCTCTTCATGCTCCATCAGGAGTTGTAACAGCCACTCCGATCCTGTGTTCCTCACTTCCTCAAGCGCTGGTATAGGCCATGAGTCCTCCATTGCCTTCCATAGCACCGTCGCTACTGGACATCTGCAGAAAGTATGGAAGGTGTTTTCTCGTTCCACACCACAAATTACACATGTGTCAGTTACCGCCAGTTTTCTTTTGCACTTATTCTCCATTCGTGGATAAGCTAGTGTACGCTTTAACTTTTATCTTAAGTCAAAGCATTAAAAGTTCCTTAACTACTACTCCAAATAAAAAAATAGCAACATATACGACATCTAATATTACAAAATTATTATATTTCAAAACGGATCTAGTGATACAAATTTAGGGTCGTAAAGATTTCTATTTTTAAACATACACTTATTCATGCAGGGTGGGAGTACTTAATTACTCGACCGAACGAAGGGCATAAGCGTCAAGCGCAGGGTACTCCATCGCACTAGCTTGTGCTCACGCAGGACGAGCGGGCTGCCTCTGAGCGGCGCCTCCTGCCTATAAATACCAGCAAGGCGCCTCCCGTGTACTAGCAACCGCATCACACACTTCCTCCGTACTTGCTCTATCAGAAGAAAGCTTGACAAGGTCTCGGCCATGGCGAAGGCGGCGGCCATGTTGGTCCTGGTGGTGCTTGTGGTGACAGCGGGCGGTGCCTCTGCGGCTCAGTGCAACGCGAGTAATCTGGCGGTGTGCGCCGACCCGATCCTTACCGGGTCCACCCCGTCGGCGTCGTGCTGCTCCAGCCTGCGCGCGCAGCGGGGTTGCTTCTGCCAGTACGCGCGCAACCCGGCGTATGCTGTCTACATCAAAAGCGAGAACGCCCGCAAGACCCTCAAGACCTGCGGCGTCGCCATCCCGCGCTGCTAGGCGCCGCGCCGCCGCCCTCCGGCCTGTCGCCGCCGGTTGCTCCGTCGCAGAGCTCTGTACGCGCGAATCGTACGTGTATGGTCTATGTCTATGGTGTGGGTTGTGTACGAAATAAACTGTGTGCTTGGATGGGTAATTTGGGTCGACGGATGGAAGATGGGTCTCGAAGTCTCGTGTAATCTATATGTACCTTCGACAGATATATATCCGCACTAAATATTGCTATACTGGCCAATGGTCACTGCGTGATTAAACGAACACATCTTTGGGCAAACAATGCCACTCACTCGCTGGCACCGCCGACGCCACTGTTGCGCTTGCACTGTTTTGGGGTCGTTTCATGTGAAATCATTCATGATAGATGTCGATAGCCAGCTGATCCATTTATGACCCATTGAAGGCAGAACATAATCTTGTCGAGCCATTCAATAGGTTCATCCACCTGAAGTTGCGCCGTTACCTAGTCATGAAGTTGTGTTAGCGTCGACCTTCAGTAGCCGTGATCGTGATTGTTCTGAAGCTCCGTTGCCTGATGGAGCCGTGCTAATCTAGGAGAGCGGAGTACAGCAGGCAGAGGCGCGCGTAAACACAGGAAAAATACAGCATCAGTGCATGACCATTGTCATGGTTTTCCAATACCGAACTCATTAACTAACACAGGTCACACGTTTCATGAACTAGTACTATACAACAAGCACCTTGCGCTCACTAGCTAGGGGCCCGATTAGTTGCTCGCAGCGAAATCGTTGTTTCTTGATTTGGCCCACTGGATGCTGCATAAAGAGAAAGGAAGCTTGAATCTGTAGGTGCACTATGTTTGGATCCCAACAAAGTTTCATGGTGTAGTTTTGGTCCATCGATTCGTACGCAACAATCGCCCAAATGTTGGCTGATGAGGAAAGAATCGTCTGTTTGGTTTTGTGCTAACCAACGATGATGTTACCTCCCTATTTAACTTGTGCTCTTACCCTATAGCTAGCCGTTACGAAGCACAACACAGATGGACATAGGCACACAACAGAGTAAGCACACATGATAACAGCTGAGGCAACTATTAAGCATTGTCAGGGCAAGCTATGAAGCCATCACTACAGGAATCGCCCGAGACGCCGACGGCCGGCTGCCCTCGGCGTAGGCTACGCCGACGGCAGCCCTCGGCGTATGGCCTCGGCGTCCAGGTCCCTCGGCATAGGTAGGTTCGCCGTCGGCGTACGGCTGGCCCTCGGCGTACGTCACCTACGCCGACGGCCAGGTGAGCCCCTCGGCGTCTCTGCCCTCGGCCTGTCCTGGCGGCGCGTCGTCACCGTTAACGGCGCGTCGGCAGACGCCGACGGCCTGCCCTCGGCGTACGGAAGCGGCCCGGCGACGAACCGGGCGACGTGGCGCGACGTGGTGCAGCTAGCTGGGCGCCTACGCCGAGGGCAACCCCCTCGGCATAGAGGCAGCGGCCCGGCGACGAACGGGCGACGTGGCGCGAGCTGGTGCGTGCAAGGTGGGCATCTACGCCGAGGGCTACCCCCTCGGCATAGAGCCGTGCATGCAATGGCCACGTGGCGGCCATCCAGACGCAAGGCCTACGCCGACGGCATTGCCGTCGGTCCATGTCAGTGTCTATGCCGACGGCAATGCCGTCGGCGTAGGCCTTGCACAAACTTTTTTTTTCGTTTTCCAGTTCCTTTTTCTGTTCCCTGTTGCAATTCAAATTCAATTCAGCAGGTGCAGTTCATCCAAATTCATCCAAAATCGACCAAATTCGTCATAATTCACATAAATATCATATAATCCACATAATACCATACATGGTGCACATAATAGCATACAAGCGGAGAGCGGAGAGTGCCATGTCATCCAAATACATAGTAGTAGCAAGCAAACCCTAGTTCTAAGCTGACTAGCGGAGGAAGGAACCGGGCGGGGTGTGTCCGCCCACATCGTTGGCGAAACGAGCAGCCCGGGGTTGCGCTCCGGTAGAAGCTGCAGAAGAACCACTCGGAGAAGGACCGGTGCTACGCCCAGGAGAAGTCGACGGAGAGGCACCGGGAGTAGTCCCAGGAGTAGTCGACGGAGAGGCACCAGCAGAACGCCCAGGAGACCGACCACCTTCATGAACCGGTGTGACCTCGCACCCATCCGGCGAGGCCTGGTTCCCGGACCATCCCGTTCCCTACGTGTTCCCTACATGTTAGCAACTTGCGAGGCAAAGGAAAGTGGTAACTACCGGTTTGGCAAAGAACTTACCTCCGGTGTGGATCCGTAGTAAGTCGCAGCGAAAGCTGCCCTCGATGGCATGATAGGCATGTCCCCCGCCACGGTAACTCGATCCGGTGGCGGTGTACCGATAGACATAGAAATCATCATTTCCCGCAAGATAGGTTACAAGTCAGGCTTTGCAGAAATAAAGCATCAAACTGAGACTTGTCATCTACTAGCGAGAAGAAAGATTCAGACTTACTCCTATATACGCCATGTAGGCCGTATTCTGCCTATTCCACTGGGCTGATACGCTTCATTGCAGGCTTCGAAGGCCGCCTCGAACTCAGGCTACAATTTCAGAAACAATGAATCTCGTCAACACTTAGCCATGTAGGAAGGAAAACCGGAAAGAGGATGAAAATGAGGAAAACTTACATCGTAGGCGGGTGGACGAGCAGGCCGTGGACGAGGCTGTGGGCTGTCGGCGGTGAGGGTATGCTTGAGACGCGTGTAGCTCGTGGCGTGGGTAGGCTTGACCACCTTATTCGAGAAGGGGAAACGGCCATGCCGACGCCCGCGACTCGACAGGACCAACGACTCCGGGTCGGTCGGCATGCGCAAGGGGTCATCCACCTCCGGGTGACGAGACCTCACCATGTCGCAGTAGTCATCCTTGGCGGCCTTGGCATTGCCGTAGTACTGTGGCTGAGGCAATGCGGGATTGGGCTTCTGCTTCATCCGCATCATGTCATATATCTCGGCATCATGAAGCACCACCCCAGGTGCTGCCTCGGCCACCTGCATCGCGAAAAGAAGAGTTATGCGTATCACAAATGAGACATGACGGGAAATGAAAGAAGGTCGTTCCATGTATATACATACCTTTTTCCCCTTGAAGCGGGTGTAGTCGCGGCTTCCCGCGCAGTGTGTGCCACCGGTGCCTCGGTTCTCCATGTTACGCCTCGACACGGCTGCAAACTCCTCGTCCTGCCTGAGCCACCTCGCCCTAATCAGCTCCTCCCATGCCTCCCTATGCTGCTCGGCCCACTCGGGACAAACCTGAAAACGCAATACTCAACTCAAGATAATTCAATGAAAACTTAGCAGCAATGTAGAATCTCATTGACATTTTACTCACCGACATGTACTCCTCAATGGTCATTGCCCATTCCTCCGTAGGCTGGTTACCAACATAGTACTCCTTCTTGACCCTCTTACCCTTGTTAGCCCGAAGGCACTAGCGCAGGTGACCTTTTGGTTGTACCACCGCTGCGGTGTCAACCTCTCGCAAGCGCCACGCAAAGTGAGACGCGCCTGCGTGTCATGCTCCGGGTCCACACGATAGAAGCACTTCAATCATGCATAAATCAGTTGTGAAAGTCATGAGTTAGCACATTAGGGTCATCAACTATGAACGGTGCTCGAGAAGTATATGTCTTACCCGTAACTTGGTGGTCACAGCCTCGGCAGACTGTCGCGAAGCCTACGGCAGGGGCATCCTCATAGTCCGCCCAAGTAGTGGCTAGCCTCGTCTCGCCACCGGGGACCGTGCTAAGGGGAGTGTATCTGCCCGGCCAGAACTTCTTAATCGCAGCCCCAAGCAAGCCGTTAGGCACGCGGGCTGGTTTGACCTCCCATGTCCAGTTGCTGCAAATAAATCACACATTAGTACAAATGCCAAATTGATTATTATGCCCAAGATGAAAATACATGTTCGAAATTTCTGAAGTAGTACACTTACTCATCGCTCGAAGGAATGGTAAGGGCCTTGTCATCGTGGGTCTTCGGCTCCTTCCTCGCATCGGGGACTCTAGCTTCTCCACGAATCTTCAAGGGCTTCGGTGCACCCCCACCCTCCATCACCTCCAACTCAGCCCTAGAGTCTGACTCGTGTGTAGACTCCGTCTCCATCTCCACCTCCCCACTAGACGGACCCTCTAGGAACAACTCAGGAGCCACGTCGCCAGAAGCGGAGGGTGGCTCATCAAAGTCCATGTGTACCCCGCCGTCACCTCGTCCTCCACCTCGTCCTCCTCGTCCTCGTCCTCGACCTCCACCTCGTCCTCCCCGTCCTCGTCCTCCATCGGTACCATCGTCGTAACGCGGATTGGGCACCGGGGCTCGATCACTCCGTCTAGTGGGTCTAGGAATATTCCTCTTCACCTGCGCCAGCGTCTTAAGCAAGCTCTCGAGTCCGCCTTGCCGCTGCTCATATTGTCCAGTCACCCGCATTGAGAAGAATAAAACAGTTAAGCACAAATACATATTATATGAAGATACTAAGAATAAAAGGCACAATGCAATTAAGAAGCATGTTGACATAATAAAATGAAGATAGTAAGAATAAAAGGCACAATGCAATTAAGAAGCATGTTGACATAATAAAATGAAGATAGTAAGAATAAAAGGCACAATGCAATTAAGAAGCATGTTGACATAATAAAATGAAGATACTAAGAATAAAAGGCACAATGCAATTAAGAAGCATGTTGACAAATAAATACTAAGAATAAAAGACCCTCACCAGCCATCATCGCTCTCACGCTCACTCGATACTCCGTCTCTTTCTCTTTCTCTTTCTCTTTCTCCGGATCACTATCACTATCACTATCTTGTGAGTACAAAGTTGAAGGGTCGACGGGTGGAGGCTCATCATAATTGTCATTCGCCTCAAGTAACTTCTCCAGCATAGATATGTCCTTTAGATCCACCACCGACTCACCACGAGTTTCTCGCATCGTTCCCGAGGTCCTCTTGAACAAACGGTTCTAAAATATATTCCCCGAAGTCCTGTTCCTCTTGATAGAAAATCCCCTCGTTTGTCACGGGGTCAATGTTGTTGTAATCATCCTCGTGAGGGAATCGGTAGGTTACCATGTGGCGATACCCGGAAGACGACTTCCCAACCCTTGAGTTCCGCTTTCGGCATGGGTAGGGCAAATAATAAACTTTCTTGGCTTGGTGAGCCACAACAAAGACATCGGCTCCGCTATAGGTGGTTGAAGGCTTAACTTCAACTAACCCAATGGACTTATCACTTCTCTGTCCACCTATTGGGTCGAACCAATGACACTTGAACACGACAATATTGAGTTGCACGTTCGTACGATTGAATGTCAACTCGTATACACTTTGTAACCTTCCGTAGTAATCAAAGTTGTTGGCTCCTTTGGTGAAGACCCCAATATTTATCGTTTTGGGATTCGCCCGGCCCTTCTGGTGCGTCTCTGTGTGGAAGCGAAACCCATTCACATCATACTTCTCATACTTGGTCACCTCACGGCTACAACCTTGGGAAACACATTTCAACTCATCTATCATATCAACGTTTCTCTCACGGCCCTACAAGAACATTTCAAATTTGTTGTGTGCATTAGTTACGTGTAATAAGAGGGACAAGTCACATGTTGCAATGTAAGAGGAAAGGTTAGAAATTACTTTTTCCATGAACCATGTCACAAAGTTTTTATTAATTCCGGGAGCACCCTCTTTCGAGTAGAGTGTCCATCTCCGAGGTTTCGGGCAATTCATCATACGGCCACATTTCATCCGTGAATTCGCTGAAAGGAGAAAATAAGCATTAGACCGAGACGAGGTTACTAGCCGCAAAGTAATTTGTTCACCATTTTACCTTACGAATGGGATCACTTCCTCCATGTTCATAAGCATATATAGCATTATACAATCCTTCTCTTCGTTCTCCAATTTATATTTTGTTCCTTTACCAGCCTTGCCACCGGGGAATTGGAATAGTTTTAGCTTGGGGTCATTCTCGGGCACGTCGACATTGTAACGAGTGACCGGGTTATGCTGAGTGGGAACATCATCGGGATAGTACGTTGTCGCGGCATCTGCCATCTCCCGAAGGCATATTGCCTCAGCTATGCATGCTTCAATCTTGGCCTTGTTTCCAGCTTATCTTTCGAATATACTTAAACTCTCTCTCAATACAGAATCGCCAACGAAACCGCACCGGGCCACCCAAGAGTGCCTCGTTGGCGAGGTGCACAATGAGACGTGCCATCGGAGTAAAGAAGCCTGGCGGAAATATCATCTCCAAATTGCATAGCAACTCCGGCACTGTATGTTGTAGCTTTGCAATAACCTTGGGACATATCTGCTTAGCACAGAGCGTGCGGAAGAAATGGCTCAACTGCGCAAGCACTCGCTAGACTTTCTCGGGGATATACCCTCGAAGCATCACCGGCATGAGCCGCTGAATCCATATATGATAGTCGTGACTCTTGAGCCCGGTGACTTTTCCCGTCGAAAGATTAACTCCCTTACTCATATTCGAGCAATAACCATCCGGGAACATCACGACGTATTTGAGCCACCTCGAATGCCTCCTTCTTTTGGATGGAATCAAGGCAGAAGTTGGCATGCGGCTTGAACCAATTCTTTTGACGGCCAATAGGACGCTTCATGTGTAATTTTTCCCTATCACAGAGGATCTCAACATCGACTCTAGCCTTGACATTATCCTTTGACTTCCCGGGAATGTTCAGGCATGTGTGAAAGACGGACTCCGCGACATTCTTTACAGTGTGCATCACATCGATGTTATGGGGAAGTTCGAGGTCCTTGTAATACTCGAGCTTCGTTAAGGCCGCCTCATGAGTCCAGTTGTGCGTTACACCATATCCCTCAAATTGATGGCCAGTTGGCGTCGCTGCCGGCACGAGAGCACGTAGCTCGGCTTCAACAAGTGTACCATCAAACTTCGGCACATCTTTTTTTCATGCACAACTTTTCCCTTCTTGAAGTTCTTTTTGTCTTCTCTAAACGGATGCCTCCTTTTGAGGAACTGTCGATTCGTGTCAAACGCAACATACTTGCGACCCTTCTGTAGCCAAAGGAACTCAAGCCGATGCTCGCACACTCGGGCATGGCCACTTACCAGCCGTACACCATCCGCATGTTAGGGCGTACCCGGGCATGTCATGCATGGTATACTCGCAACCAAACTTTCATGTAGAAGTTTGTCTTCGATGCTCGGTCGTACGTCAATGTCCCGTGGTGCCAAGAGTGGTTCAAATCTTCCACAATCGGCTGCATGTAGACACTCAAATTCTTCCCCGGGTAATGAGGGCCTGGAATGATCAGCGACGGAAACATGGTCTTCCACGTCATTAGGACTCCGGGAGGGAGATTGAGCGGAATAACAAACACGGGCCAGCAACTGTAATTGGCATTCGACATACCATATGGATTGAAGCCATCTCGTTGCTATCGCAATTCCGACATTCCGAGCCTCGGCTGCCTTAAGCGGGTGTTTTGTATCGAAGTTCTTCCATGCCGTACCATCGGATGGATGTCCCATCTTCAACTTCTTGTTTTCGTCCACGAATCTCTTCCCATACTTGTGCCACGTCATTTGTTTGGCTGTCTCCTCGTGCATGTAAAGCCGCTGGATTCTTTTTATGAATGGGAGATATCGAAGAATCGACTTTGCGGTGCTTGACTCGCCTCACCTCGACCATCCTTTCCCGTTACCTCTTCATACCTAGACTCGCTTACAGATGGGACAAGTACTTGTCCTCCGCATACTCGTCTCCAAAATAGAACGCAGCCTTTCGGACAACAAGCCTATCCTTTGATAATCCATGTTGAGGTCCTTCATCATTCTCCTCGTCGCGTGCGTGCTTTGAGGCAGTACAATGATCTTTGGGCAACATGTTACCAGCTGTTTTCAGACTTGCTTCAAAGCCCTCACGGGTGGTGTTGTACCGGGTCTTGTCGGCTAGACATTGGGAGATGGCATCGAGCCGAGAAATCGCGGCGCCCTCGTACAGAGGCCTCTTAGCCGCGGCAATCATATCATAGAAGGCCTTCGCGGTTGGCTCTGGTTCCTCCGGCTCGGCGGCGCCTCCGGTTCCGGCGGTGCCTCCGGTTCCGGAGGTGGCGAATCCGGGACATCGGCATGGACGAGATCATCTAGAAAGTCTCTAATTCCATCGTACGCATTGCCATTGAGCCGCTGCCGCATCACCTCACCTCCGTCACGTTCGCTCTCATCAAAGTCGATTTCCGTGACGTACCCATGCATATACCCATATTGCGTAAGGTGTCTATACATTTCATCCTTCCCACGACGTTGACGCTTCACGCAGCGAACACAGGGGCAAAGTGCCCGAACCAGCCCCTTTGTACCACGCGCTAACTCATTCACTAGAAAATGGGTCTTCCTTGTCCACTCATCTGTTTTCTCGCCGCACTAACACGCTCATTGTACATCCATCCATTATCAGCCATCCTCTCGCTTTATTGGGAGCCAAACCACGTACATAGCATTTATATCAAATAGGAAATTAAATGCATCATATTTTTATTTATTTTACCGGGCGAAACGCATGCATCAACCTACATCTCTACTAGGTGGGCTCCTAGCAGCCGCCGGATCCGTAGTTGGCTACGTTCTCCATGCTCTACCCCGGTCCAAGTCAGAATTTCGGCAGCACCTCCCCGCTGCTCTCCCGATACACGTCTCGGCAAAAAGCCGAGAGGATGTGCATCCGGAGAACAACGGGGAGGCGCCGCCGAAATCCCGACTCGGACCGGAGTAGAACATGGAAAACGTAGACAACTACGCATCCGCCGACCGTCCCGTAAATGCCGCAAGCGTTACGGTTCAAAATATGCGGACCACTAATGCATATTTATCCGCGTAACGCTCGCGGACGGGAAGTGACACCTAGGTTACGCAACTGGACTTGGAAAATGAATCTAGTGACATAAGAAAATGCGGCGAAGAAGTTGGAAATTTAGCTCACCCTCGGCTGAAGAGGAAGTAGTCCAACAACCGAGTGTCGATGTCGGCGAACATCGAGAAGCGCGTCATGATCCGGGATCGTCACGCCGGGGTGCTCATGACGAGGCGGTCACGACATGGCCTATTACAAATTCACATTATTAAAACAAATTCACATTTGCATTTCTATTTCCATTATTAAACAAATTCATTTCTATTTCTATTACACATTTCCATTTCATTTCTATTTCTTTCCAATTTTCAAATCAATTTCTATTTTTTTCAATTTCAATTTCAATTTCAATTACTATTTATTTCTTTCTATTTCAAATCAATTACACATTTCAATTACTATTTTCTTACACATTTCAATTTCAACAACTAAAACCAATACACAAATACAAAACCAATACACCAATACACATTTCAATTTCACATTTCAACAACTAAAACCAATACACCAATACACCAATACACATTTCAATTACACATTTCAACAACTAAACCAATACACCAATACACATTTCAATTTCAAGAAATCTTACCGTGTGTGCTGCGGGGAGGCAGGGGGCGGCGCAGGTGGGGGTAGGAGGCTCGGGCGCGGGTGGGGGAGGAGGCTGGCGGCGCGGTCGGCTGCCGGTGGGGGCGGGCGTGGTGGCGCTGTGAGGTGAGAGGGCCGGGGAGGGCGGCGGCGCTGCGACGGGTGGCGGCGGCTGCTGGCGGCGATGGACAGGGCCGCGAGGAGGAGATCGGTGCGCGGCGGCCGGGCGTCGGCGCGAGGTGGAGGGGGAGCGGAGGCGGAGGGCGGCGGGGCGGCGGGAGGTGGTTGCCGGCGGCGGGAAGCGTGGCGGCGGGCGGGGGGAGGAGCAGAGATGGCGCGGGCGTGTGTGCTGCGGGCGTGTGTGTTCGTGGTCCGGCTCGACCAGAACACGACCCGGCCAACCCTAGCTATGCCGAGGGCCAGGCATATGCCGACGGCTGCCCTCGGCATAGCCCTTTTTTTTTCTTTTTCAATTTATTTTCAATTTAAATTTTATTAATGTCAATTATATTTATAAAATATATTAATAAATTTTATTAATGTCAATTATATTTATAAAATATATTAATATAGAGGGCCAGGCATATGATCTCAAGTTTCTCTCCGGTTCACCTCCGAGGGAGTTCCCCCCTATACATGCATAATCTGCCTAAGTGTAGTAACCCCCTGTCCGAGAAGCCGGACACACCTGGGGGGGGTAGCCTTGGATATAAAACCATCTCAAATCACTTTTGTGCATTCCATGTGGACACACACAAGTTTTGGGGCCATTCCCTAGATCCGATGCTCGATTTCCGATGAAACCCTAGTTCTGTTGACCGCGCGGTCTACCCCTTTGATCGCATCCAATCGGGGGTCCCCGGTGGGCATATGCCTCCATTTGAGCTTGGTTAGGTCATAGGTACATGTGGAAACAAGGATCATCCCATATGATCTCAAGTTTCTCTCCGGTTCAACTCCGAGGGAGTTCCCCCTATACATGCATAATCTCGCCTAAGTGTAGTAACCCCCTGTCCGAGAAGCCGGACACACCTGGGGGTAGCCTTGGATATAAAACCATCTCAAATCACTTTTGTGCATTCCATGTGGACACACACAAGTTTTGGGGCCATTCCCTAGATCCGATGCTCGATTTCGACGAAACCCTAGTTCTCGTTGACCGCGCGGTCTACCCCTTTGACCGCATCCAATCGGGGGTCCCCGGTGGGCATATGCCTCCATTTGAGCTTGGTTAGGTCATAGGTACATGTGGAAACAAGGATCATCCCATATGATCTCAAGTTTCTCTCCGGTTCAACTCCGAGGGAGTTCCCCCTATACATGCATAATCCGCCTAAGTGTAGTAACCCCCGTCCGAGAAGCCGACACACCTGGGGGTAGCCTTGGATATAAAACCATCTCAAATCACTTTTGTGCATTCCATGTGGACACACACAAGTTTTGGGGCCATTCCCTAGATCCGATGCTCGATTTCCGACGAAACCCTAGTTCTCGTTGACCGCGCGGTCTACCCCTTTGACCGCATCCCATCGGGGGTCCCTCGTGGGCATATGCCTCCATTTGAGCTTGGTTAGGTCATAGGTACATGTGGAAACAAGGATCATCCCATATGATCTCAAGTTTCTCTCCGGTTCACCTCCGAGGGAGTTCCCCCTATACATGCATAATCGCCAAGTGCAGTAACCCCCTGTCCGAGAAGCCGGACACACCCGGGGGGGTAGCCTTGGATATAAAACCATCTCAAATCACTTTTGTGCATTCCATGTGGACACACACAAGTTTTGGGGCCATTCCCTAGATCCGATGCTCGATTTCCGACGAAACCCTAGTTCCGTTGACCGCGCGGTCTACCCCTTTGACCGCATCCCATCGGGGGTCCCCGGTGGGCATATGCCTCCATTTGAGCTTGGTTAGGTCATAGGTACATGTGGAAACAAGGATCATCCCATATGATCTCAAGTTTCTCTCTCACGTTCAGAGCCCCCCCCCCTCACGAGCCGGGAGTTCGGGCCGCCCCGGGGGCCTGATTACCATCGCATCAATGTGCATGCCTGGGCCCAAGTGGGGCCTCCCAGCCGACGCGATTCCGACGCCCTTTTTTCCCGCCCACCCTTTCCCGCTGCTTCTCTCCCGCCCTTTTTTCCCGCCATGATTTCCCGCCAAGTTTTCCCGCCCACCCTTTCCCGCTCATTCTCTCCCGCCCAGGTTTTCCCCCCCCCCCTTTCCCCCCCATTCTCTCCCGCCAAGTTTTCCCGCCGTTTCAGCCCCTCGTCGGCCTATATATAGCCATGTCTTCTCCACTAACAGCACCAGCAACATTTCTCCCTCATCACTTCTCTCATCCAACAGCACCACAAAATCCTTCGAGCTGAGCTGCCGCCGAGATGGCTCCTCGTCGCCGTAGCAACACGGGCTTCATCGGCGTTCGCCTGCGGCCTGCGGGGCATTTCGCGGCTGAAATCACCGCCGGTGGAACGCGTGTGTGGCTCGGCACCTTCTACACGAAGGAGGCTGCTGCCCGCGCATACGACGTTGCGGCTTGGAGGTTTGGCCGGCCGCGCCACGAAATGAACTTCCCGGAGGTCAGGTCTCTGACGGAAGCTCAGAGTCTCTCTCCGAGCCGCTACTTCGCTCACGGGGTGAGCGCGGCGGTACGGGGCTGGCCAGCCGGCGGATTGATACCA
The DNA here is from genome assembly GCF_022539505.1 of Lolium rigidum. Lineage (NCBI taxonomy): Eukaryota > Viridiplantae > Streptophyta > Magnoliopsida > Poales > Poaceae > Lolium > Lolium rigidum. The sequence goes on along the minus strand of NC_061511.1, from coordinate 142,103,240 downwards.
CCGAGGCGGACGAGCAGTTCATGGCACAATGGGCGCAAAGACAATCCCGGAGCCGTCGAGGCAATGCGCGCATTCCGGAAGGACAAGCGTACGTACAGGGAGAGAGAGGAGGGCGGGAAAGCGGCGAGGAAGGCCGAGGTTGAAGCAGAGTACGCCAAAGGAGAGGCGTCGACATGGGGGAGGATGATGAACGGTGGTCGTGGAACCTCACAACCACCGCTTCAGCAGGACACCCCGCCGAGGATGAAGATTTCGACTTCTCGATTAATATGTGTGTGTGTCGAGTCCGTGTGTCTAGCGGGTCATGCGTCGACCCAGTGTTAAGTGCTTTGTTCGTGTGTGGGTGTAGTTTCTTTAAATGTTTTGGTTTGTGTGTGGGTCTAGTTCTTTAAGTGTTTTGGTTCCTGTGTGGGTTTAGTTTCTTTAAGTGTTTTGGTTCCAGTGTGTGGGTGTAGTTCTTTAAGTGTTTCGGTTCGTGTGTGGGTCTAGTACTTTAAGCGCTTTGGTATGTGTGTGGGTCTAGTTATTTAAGTGTTTTGTATCGTGTGTGGGTCTTAAGTTCTTAAATGTATCACTTTTCTCTGCATGCTCACCTCAGGAGTTCCACCTGTGGACATCCGGATCGCCTAAGTGTTGGGAGCCCACTTCCTAGAATCCGACACGCCTTGGAGTAGCCTTGGATATAAAACCTTCTCAAATCACTTTTGTGCATGCCATGTGGTCACACACAAGTTTTCCGAATGCAGTCCGACGCTCGGTGGTCCGTATCTCGGAAAACCTAGGGCAGACACCTCGCGATCTACCCCTATAGCTTTCTCGGTGCGAGGTTTACCAATGGACTTTTTACTTGTTTTGCTTTGTTTAGGACATATGTACATGGACCCATAGGTTGGGCATACTTTACCATAAAATAGGCTCCGTTTGAGCCGTCCGAGGGAGTTCCCACTACACATCCTGGATTTTGCCAAGTGCTAGGAACCCCATGCATGCGGAAATCGTCAACGCCTTGGGGGTATGCCAAGGTTATCAAAACCTTCACATCACAATTGTACACATCATGTTATGGGCATATGCAAGTTTTCCAGCGATTCCGACGCTCCGGTGGTTTGTATCTTGGAAAACCCTAGGGCGGGGACCCCGCAGATCTACCCCTATAGCTTTCTCCGTGCGAGGGTTTACCAATGGACTTTTTTACTTGTTTTGCTTTGTTTAGGACATATGTACATGGAAACCATAGGTTGGGCATACTTTACCATAAAATAGGCTCCGTTTGAGCCGTGGCGGGAGTTTCCACATACGGATCCCGGATTTTACCAAGTGCTAGCCCATGCATGCGGAAATCGTCAACGCCGGGTACATGCAAGGTTAGCCAAACCTTACATCACAATTGTACACATATGTTATGGGCATATGCAAGTTTTCCAGTGATTCCGACGCTCCGATGGTCCGTATCTTGGAAAACCCTAGGGCGGGGACCCCGCGATCTACCCCTATAGCTTTCTCCGTGCTGAGGGTTTACCAATGGACTTTTTTACTTGCTTTGGTTTGTTTAGGACATATGTACATGGAAACCATAAGTTGGACATACTTTACCATAAAATAGGCTCCGTTTGAGCCGTGGCGGGAGTTTCCACATACGGATCCCGGATTTTACCAAGTGCTAGCCCATGTATGCGGAAATCGTCAACGCCGGGTACATGCAAGGTTAGCCAAACCCTAGGGCGGGGACCCCGCAGATCTACCCCTAGGGTTAGGGTTAGGGATAGGATCCGGGTGAGGTTTAGGGTTACCAAAATGTTCGCAAAATAGAAAGTTGGCCCGCAGAAGCTGGAAACCCTAGGGCGGGAATGGCCTCGGTTAGGGTTAGTGTTGGAGTTAGGGTTAGCAATGGAATTTTTCCTCAATGTTTAAGGACAT
>NC_061511.1:141936246-142101223 GCF_022539505.1 Lolium rigidum | reverse complement strand
CAACTCATGCTGCAACAATACGCTTAAGTACCTCAGAAGTGACATACCGTGTTGTATTTTGCAGGAAGATCAGCATACTAATTCGAAGCGCACCAAGCATAATACTGTCAGCACTGGGAACACCGATGCAACGCCAATTGTTGACATGCACAGCAATGGGCACGAGCGCGAGGTTATTATATGATCTTAAATTGCATCCGATTGGCCTTTTTACTCCAACTATACATGAACTGACATGCTCTGCTTCTGCTGATTATTTTCTCTCTGCCAGGGGTGCTGGAGCTCATGCTGACCAGTCTGCAAAGGAGCTGGACTCTCTGAAGGAGATGAACAAGGCGATGCAGGAAGAACTGAACGAACTGCATGAACGGTACTCAGAGATAAGCCTCAAGTTCGCTGAGGTGGAAGGCGAGAGGCAGCAGCTTGTGATGACTGTGCGGACACTGAAGAACGCGCTGAGGTGATGCATGGCTTCTGCTTAGTGCTCACTCACCCACATGTAGCTTCAGGATTAGGTGATGATACCCACCCGCAAGGTGGGTTTTGTACAGGCGAGCAGCTGGATGGTGAGCTGTGTGGGAACATCATCCAGGCGCTTGCAGAGGCCAGCATTGCACCCAGGTAGCTGGGTCTCGTGGCCTATCACAATACACAGCATGTAGATCCATTCCCCACACAATAATAGTTCTGTGTTTTTCTCTTCAGCATTGGTGTGTGCAGGATGTAACAAGTGTTGTACCCCTAGAGACTGTAGTGTTGTGACTTGTGAGTGTGTTGTATAATTCTCCTGATGTTTGGTTGTACTGTCAAGAAAGAAAAAAAGTAAGAGATAGAAAAAATGGTTTAACAATTCGGCCTTGGACTTTTTTTTTCAGGGAAATTGATGATGGACTTGCAGCTTACAGATTTTCTAGTTACATCATCCCCGTTTTTTTGGAAAAAATCTCTTTTGTGGCATTCAGCCCGGATCCTTGTAAACATTTCTGCCAGAAATTTGAACCAGCGTTCAGGGAAATTGGTTCCACATGAAAGACTGAAGCACTCACAATTTGAACTTGAGGTAAACTAGTGACTGGACAAGACTTTGTTTTTTTCGATAAAGGATGCTTTATTACTTTAATAAGCAATTACATCCAAACCTCTCGCATAACCGGGATGCACACAAACCGTTTTGTTGTCTCAAGTCCAAGAGGATAAATAATAAAAACTAGGCGAGATACATATCGGAACGATGAATCATATAACGCCTAAAGTGTAGGTGGGGCATCTATCCGTAGACTATGCTGCCACCCATGTAGAGAAAAGTATCCCCGGCCGTAGCCTCCAACCGTGTACGTGACCTACCGTAAATAGCTGTCGGTTCTCCATTCGCCGTAGAGGTAACCATGAACGGAGAATACCGTACATCCGTAGATGACCTGCAACAAAGAACAATTTTTGTCATTAAAGATCTTGTCATTTCTACATAGCCAAAGCGCCTGGATAATCGCTAGCGCCCCACCCTAAGAAGCAACTTAAACCTTGAATCTATACCATGAAGCCAATTGCCAAAGACATTGGCGACACTAGTCGGAGGATACAAGGTAGACGCTACTTGGATGACGGACCATATAGATCTCGCGAACTGGCACTCGGAAGAATAAGTGTTTGATTGTTTCGTCCTGATGACAAAAAACACACCGTGTACTTCCATGCCAATTCCGCTTAACAAGATTGTCTTTGGTGAGAATAACCCCACGACGAAGATACCATCCAAAAATTTTAGTTTTTAATGGTATCTTCATCTTCCAAATCTTCTTATTGTTGTCAACTGGTAAATCAGAAAGCAGGATCACATTGTAGAAAGATTTTACGGAAAAGGTACCATCTACATGAAGGTTCCATCTAAATTCGTCTGGTTCAGGTGATAAATGAATATCTCCGAGCCGTTGAATTAGGGTATTCCATGCCACAAGTCTTTGTCCAAGTAAAACCCGTCTGAACGTCACATTCGGAGGTGAGGTAGCCATTACAAGAGCAATGGTATCACCTTGGCGACGAGCAATCCTATACGAAGCGAGGATACTCGTTCACTTAAGGGTGCATTGTCTAGCCAAGCATCTTCCCGAACCGTATCTGTGCTCCATTCCTGATTGAGAAAGTACCATGGCGAAAGAATACATTTTTTGTCGCCATAAGACCAGCCCAGAAGTGAGAATCCCCAGGTTTCCAAACCACTTGGGATAATGTCTTCGAACCGATATACTTTCTCCGAAGAATAGTTTGCCAAGTCCCATCCTCAGTAAGTAGCTTAAACAGCCATTTACCCAGAAGAGCTGAATTCTTGACCTCTAGGTCATGAACTCCAAGCCCTCCTTGATCTTTGGGGCTACAAACTATACTCCACTTAACCAGTCGATATTTCTTTTTCTCGCTGTCCCCTTGCCAAAAGAATCTGGATCGATAGTAATCGAGTTTATGCAGAATTCCTTTCGGTAGGATGAAGAATGATAACATATACAGTACCATATTTGTGAGTACCGAATTAATGAGTACCAATCTTCCTCCCAGGGACAACAATTTACCTTTCCAACTACTAAGGCGTTTTTGTAATCTTTCTTCCACTAATTTCCATTCCGCGATTGTAAGTCTCCGATAATGAATCGGAATACCCAAATAACGAATAGGAAATTGGCCTTGGTCGCAACCAAACAACTCTGTATACAGAGCCGTATCGTTTTGGGCATCACCGAAACAGAACAATTCGCTTTTATGGAAATTGATTTTCAATCCTGACAACTGCTCAAAAGCCGCCAAAATTAATTTCAGATTTTGAGCTTTTTCAAGATCATGATCCATAAACGAATTGTATCGTCGGCATATTGAAGTATAGATAAACCACCATCAACCGGATGTGGAATCACTCCTTCAATCTGGCCATCAGCCTTGGCCCGCTCTATGAGTATAGCCAGCATATCCGCTACAATGTTAAACAACATCGGTGATAACGGATCCCCTTGGCGTAACCCTTTTCGTGTTTGGAAATAGTGGCCGGTGTCATCATTAACCCGGATTGCGACACTACCTCCATACACAAAATCATTTATTAGAGCGCGCCACTGCGGAGAAAAACCTTTCATCCCGAGTGTCTGTCGTAGGAAAGACCACTTAACTTTATCATACGCCTTTTCAAAATCTAGTTTTAAAATAACCCCATGTAATTTCTTAGAATGCATCTCATGTACCGTCTCATGCAAGACCGCCACTCCATCAAGGATGTTCCTTCCTTGCATAAAGGCTGTCCGTGATGGCTGGACAACATGATCCGCAACCGTATTAAGTCTAATGGTGGCCACTTTCGTGAAAATCTTGAAACTTACATTTAAGAGGCAAATAGGTCTATATTGTTGAATCCTTTCTGCCTCATTAACTTTCGGTAACAAGATTACTTCACCAAAATTTAGACGAAATAATTCTAGTTGTCCAATGTGTAGGTCACCGAACAAATCTAGAAGGTCCAATTTAATCGTATCCCGAAAAGTTTGATAAAACTCCATCTGGAAAACCATCGAGACCCGGTGCTTTGTTGCATTCCATTTGGAAAATTGCCTTCGAACCTCTTCCTCGGTATAAGGTGCGGTTAGTAGACCATTTTCTTCCATAGAAACTTGGGGTATATCGTCCGTTAAGTCCTCATTAAGAGAGAAGGTGCTTTCCTCCGGAGGACCAAACAGACCTTTATAATAATTAGTAATGTAAGATTTGAGTTGCTCATGGCCTTCAATCAACCCTTCATCTTGAATAAGAGAATGAATACGTTTTTTTCGATGTCTCCCATTGGCTAAGCCATGGAAATATCGCGTATTTGAATCTCCTTCCAATATGAATTGAGCTTTGGAACGTTGATACCATTTGAGTTCCTCCTCGCGAAGAAGACTCGCCATCTGCGCATTTGATTGATTTTTAAGTTCAATCTCTTGCGTAGACAACGGTCTAACCTCCGCAACAGCCTCAAGCTCATCAATTACATTTGATAAGCGAGCCTTCTCTTTTTAAGGATACCGGCCGTATGGGCAGCCCAACCAGAGAGATGTTTGCGCATTGTCCGCATCTTATTATTCCATCTCAAAATTGGAGTGCTGCCCCCTACCGGTCTCTCCCAAACCTTCTTAACCATATCATGAAATCCCTCTCGATGTAGCCAGCGAAGTTCAAATTTGAACGGCCGCTTACAAACAGGACGGGGATTCCCAGTAGTTAGGAGGATGGGAGCATGGTCAGACAGTTTTTCAATACGTTCTAGTGCGCGGACTGACACCATAGGGTATTTATTTTCCCATTCGGTATCCATCAACACGCGATCTAGTTTCTCGTATGTGGGTTCAGGCAAGCTGTTGGCCCAAGTAAACGTCGACCGGACATAAACACCTCTCTTAAATCAAGGCTATCAATGACAGCATTGAACAAGAAAGGCCAATGTCCATCGAAACGGCCTTTACTCTTCTCGTGAGGAAATCTCAACAAATTAAAATCGCCTCCGATTAAAATCGGATAAGGATTATCTTTTGTAAGATTTACCAACTCACGTAAAAAGTCAGCCTTAAAAGCATCCTGGGCGGCACCATACACAGCAACCAGACTCCACATGAAACCGTCTGCTTTATTCTGAATGTCGAGCTTAATGTGATACTCTCCATCAGAACTAGCTAAGACAGTCATGGTGTCTATACGGACGCCAAGTAAAATGCCACCGGACCTACCACGAGGCGGGCGAGAAAACCACTTGAAAGTTAATCCCGCCGACGAGTCGGTCGAGAAAACTTTGTGTGAAATTTCGCCTACCCGTCTCCGATATAGCAATGAAATCTAAATCATAATCTCTACAACCATCGGCAATGTGGGAATGTTTAGCCAAGTCACCAAGACCTCTGCTATTCCGAAACATGCCATTCATCGAGAAACTATTTTAGATTTAGTATTCTTGCTATATCTACGAGATTTCTTTCCAGCCGACGATCGAGAACCACGTTCAGAAGCTTGTAGATCAGAACTAAGCTCCACGTGTTCTAAATCGACTTCTGAAATATTACCAATAATAGCCGAGAGAAGCTGACCATCTAGGATGTCATCCTCTTCCTCATCGTCTACTATTGTTGTTTCATGCCCAGTGGAAACATTCGGAACAACCGTTAGACGGTCAAGCTCCGTCTGTCTCAACACATTGGCCGAAACTGAAATCTCATCAGACCTACTACCCATATTAACTCCTATGGTACTCAAATTTGAAGAAATACGAGTATCTGAAAATGAATTAAACGACTTGGATGGTTGCTTAGTACCTGCCGTGTCGAGGTTCTTCTCAGCCTTACGCCGCATGGCTCTCTGCATGGCGTCCTCATCCGTCGGCCCCGCCCCATCCACCGCAAGAGTGTACCTCCCACTCCGCCTCACCATCGGTTGAACAACGGGAGGAGGGACCGTGGGTGGCGGCTGCTGCAGGGTGGATACCGGCGATGGAGAAGTCGAGGGCGGTGGAGACCAAGCCGGTGAGGGTGAAGAGGTCGTCGATACAGGGGTAGAAGGTGATGTAACCCCCTGTATCACAGCAGCCCCAGGCGAGTCCCCCTTCGCGGGGGAAGAGGGTGTCGAAGAAGAAGCGCCCTTCGTCCCATCAGCCTGCCCCTCCGCCCGTGGAGGCGGTATCACAGGCTCAACGGGACCGTCCGTGGGACACGATGAGACCCTCAAGGTCCGCTGCCCCGCATCCAGATGGCGCGGTAGCGTAGCGTCCTCCGCCGCACCGTGCAGCTGCGTATCGACCTCCGAAGTCGGCTTCTGTGACGAAGGTGGCGACATGGCCGGCTGCTGCATAGTCAGCCGGTGCATCGGCCCCAATGCCAGCAGGCCCGTGGTCAGCTGCAACGACGTTGGGGTCACCGCGGCCGACTGCTGCATGTTGTCGATAGGGACGCAGCGAGGCGCCTTCTGCACAGCCATCACGGCCCGACCGAACCAGGCCCATCGACAATAGAGGAGGCCTCCAGTGCCGCATCCGCCGGTTTGAATCGCGGCTCGAGACCCGTCGCGATCACCGGCCGCACCGCCGGCTCCTCGGCCGTCACCGAAGGCGAAGCTGCCGGCGTCGCCTCCACCACCACGCAAGGGCGAGCGGCGGCGGTGAAGATGACCCTGGAACGATACGGGACCTGGTCGAACTCCCGTGATCGTATGCTGTTGTCGATAGGGACGCAGCGAGGCGCCTTCTGCACAGCCATCACGGCCCGACCGAACCAGGCCCATCGACTTTGCGGCCCACCAGAGGAGGCCTCCAGTGCTGCATCCGCCGGTTTGAAACGCGGCTCGAGACCCGCCGCGATCAACGGCCGCACCGCTGGCTCCTCGGCCGTCACCGAAGGCGAAGCTGCCGGCGTCGCCTCCACCACCACGCGACTCAGCGTCGGAGACGCCCCAAGCACCACGGAGGTAGCAGACCCCGACGAAGGATCCACCGGCGCGATCGCCGCCGGCCGACGTACCGTAGCTGCAGCGAGGAAGTCCCCAAAGACGGGTGCAGGCGTGACTCGTCGACGCGGAAGCGGGCCTCTCCAGGGCTTCATCCGCGGCATTCGGGAAAGCCGCAGGCCTACCGGCGATGAGGACGCCGCTCTCATCGCAGACCCCTTGGCCTTCTCCCCCAGCGGCGGCGACGTGGACCTTGCCCGCTCCGACGACCTGCACGAAGAAAAACGTACCTCCGGCGACGCAGACCTTGACCATTCCCTGGACTCAGACGTCGGGAATCCGATCTTTGTCCAGAAGTCTTCTCTCACCTCCTCTAGGGACAATTCCGGCAACCGCCCGATCTGCTGCACTGCTGGTTCAAACCCTAGCACCGACCACGCCGCCTCCTCCGCCGTCTCCCGCGTCTTCTCGTCAATTGTTTGGTCTTCAATTGAACTTTTAAGTAACTCTGCAGTCTATCCACATCTTGAGTAGATGTTTCGTAACTCAAAATAGTGTCAGTCAGTGTCGTTGATTGTCAGTATTATTTTCTAACTCAAAATGTTCTTAGCTTTAAATGGTTCCATGGACTTGTGGCTACTGGTCTATATCTGTTCACTGTTGTTTTTCCATGCACCGGTGCCCACCATTCTATTTTGATCAACTGCACTATCATGCACTTGTATCAAATCATGTTCATTAAAACGTTGAGGGTCTGTTTGGTTTGCAGGATTTAAAAAATGCAGAAATAGAAAAACACAGGATTAGCATGACACGTCATAAGAAATCCTGCAGGAAATGTAAACGGAGGAATCTGTATCTATAGTTGTTTGGTTGCATCTTAGATTTAAAGTTTACAGATTTCCATTCACATCATCCCCGTTTTTTAGGAAAAAATAATCTCTTTTGTGGCATTCAACCCGGATCCTGGTAAACATTTCTGACAAATGTGACCAGCGTTCAGGTAAATTGGTTCCACAAGACAGGCTGAAGCACTCACGATTTGAACTCGAGGTAAATTAAACCTGATAGGTGTTTGGACAAAGATTTTGTTTGGTCTTCAATTGAACTTTAAGTTACTCCGCAGGCCATCAACATCTTGAGTAGATGTTTTGCTACTTTAAATTGTTCGATATGCACTTGCAGCTACTGTCTACATCTGTTCACTTTTTGTTTGTTGCAAAAACATGTATATCGGTTCACTGTTTCTTATTTTATTTTTTGTGATTGTGAAAAAGTCTATCGGTTCACTGTTATTCTTGCATGCATGGGCCGACCATTCTATTATTGATCAGTTACATTTTCATGGACTTGTAGCAAATCATATTACTTCAATCATAGAATCGATCAACACAAACGCACGCACACACACAATCATGTAAATTAAACCACTGGATCGATCAACACAAACGCGCGCACACACACAATCATGTAAATTAAACCACTGGATCGATCAACACAAATGCACGCACACGCACAATCATGCAAATTAAACCACTGGATCGATCAACACAAATGCACACACACACAATCATGTAAATTAAGCCACTGGATCGATCAACACAAACGCACGCACACACACAATCATGTAAATTAAACCACTGGATCGATCAACACAAACGCGCACACACACTCATGTAAATTAAACCACTGGATCGATCAACACAAACCCGCGCACACACACAATCATGTAAATTAAACCACTGGATCGATCAACACAAACGCACGCACACACACAATCATGTAAATTAAACCACTGGATCGATCAACACAAACGCACGCACACACACAATCATGTAAATTAAACCACTGGATCATCAACACACACCCACACAGACAATCTTTTTTATTCGCACAGGGAGATACAGTAACACGCAGTATGTATGAAGCATCCACTACTCCAGAAACCTTGTTACTACCGCGGACAGGTGGGGAGGGTGATGCCACAGGAGGCGAGGGTCTTGCGGGCGTTGGGGCTGTCGATGTAGCCGGAGTAAGCCGGGTCCTGCGCGTACTGGCAGAAGCACCCTTCCTGCGCCTTGAGGTTCGAGCAGCACGAGTCTGACGGCGGCGTCCCGCCGATGATCGCCGGCCCGCACGGGATCAACTTCCCCACGTCGCACGTCTGGCCCGCCGCCGACGCCCTGGCCGGCGCCATCGCCCTACCCACCACCGCCGATGGCGCCACCATCATCACCGCCAGCACCGCGCACATCGCCACCGCCCTAGCCATGGCCATGGCCTGTTACAAAGAAATCGTCGGGTCAGGACTCGAGTGTTTGAGATGGATGTGATTGGTGGCAGACTGCGAAGCGAAGCCCGTTGCTCGTATTTATAGGCCGGGAAGGCGAGCGCGCGAGGCAATGCGTCCTGCGTGAGTCGTGTGCACTGGCGTTGCTGAACTGAAGGCTTGCATACGCGTCACCTCACCTCACGCGTGCTTTTTTAAACACGAAATTAATAACGCCTCACGAGCAGATACAATGTGCTTGCTTACAAACAGCTTATATATTTTTTTGAGAATTACTGGCTGCATTTCATTCAAACATCAACATCCGAGTTTACAAGGTTCATTACAAAGCATGGTAGAGTACCATGCCAGGTTGCACCAAGTTTATTTCCGCAGCCATCCTTTGCTAAGCGATGCACAACTTCATTACATGATCGGCGTACGTGGATGACCGAAAAGTCTTCAAACTCTTCCAGCAACGCCTTGATTTCTTCAAACAATCCGTTTCCAAGAACAGCTTGGCGACCCCATTTCCTTGGCTAGAATTACTGCCTCGCGACATGCCATCAGCTATGCTCCTTCTGGATCACACACAAGAGGGAAAAAATGGCTAGCTCCCGCAATGGTTTGCCCCATGGTGATCACGGATGACCACGCCCCCAGCATCTGATATTGAGAAAGTACCATCCCAATTAGCTTTATGCCACACAGGTTCAGGGGGGAGCCATCGCTCCACAACCCGAGCCTCCTTTACAGTGACTTCAGAGTTTGTAACGAGCCATTCCACGGTCAACACTAAACACCGTCGCGCCGTTTTCATCGGATTTTCAATCATGGGTTCGTCCCTGGCATCATTCCTTGCCAACCAGAGCTGGTAAAGGGCCATCATCCATACTGCCAACTCCTTCTCCTCGAGCCTACCAAAAAGCTCCAAGAGCCATGTTTGTAGATCCCATGGAGTCCGGATATCTGATGGAGGTGCGGTAAGTTTTAGCGAGGCAGATAACTGTACGTTCTCCTAGACCTAAGCCGAGTGCACACACAGCCAGAACCGGTGGATGACGGACTCCTCCCTATTACAAGCAAAACACCTGACAACCTCTTTGATCTACGTCTCTTGAACTCTTCCCCAACTGCCAAAGCATTTTTTGCCAACCTCCAACAGTGCACTTTCACTTTGCCAGGCACGTTAGCCGCCCAAAGTCACAACTAGCCTTGATGTTCCGAACATGTGAGAAATGAGCTCGCTGCACTCGCAGTGGTCCATTTGAGGTGATATGACGATCTAACACTGAATAACCCGTTTTTGGTGTAATTCCAAGCCAAGTAATCATCAGTTCCAGTCTACCGGGATCTTCAGTATATCATCTACATCCGCCTAAAAAAACAACTCATTTAGCTTGTTCATGTTCCATCCTCCATCGTCAGGAAGTAGAAGTTCTGCCACCTTTTCCACTTCTGTATCAGGCCTATGAGCCAACGGTCGCAAGAGAGACGGTCTTGGTATCCAGTTGTGCTGCCACACATCAATCTTGGCTCCATTCCCTACTCTCCATATCAACCCCGAGGCTCAACAAATTCCTGCGATATATTACACTTTTCCACATGAAAGATGCCCGCTTTGGGAAATTGGCATACCTAAACTCCCCACCTTTGAAATATCTAGCCCAAAGGACCCTTTCACACAGGGATTCAGGGACAGTCGTGAGATGCCAGGCCTGTTTGGCTAACAGAGCTTGATTAAAATCATTGTAGTCCTTGAACCCCATGCCTCCGCTACTTTTTGATACACACATCCGTTCCCACCTCGACCAATGAACTCTCCTTTTCTCCTTTGTGTATCCCCACCAAAAATCTGCGTAGATCGACCTGAGTTCGCTGCACTATCCCTTACTCAACTGAAAGCATACCATGGCGTAAGTTGGGATTGCCTGCAGAACCGACTTTACTAGGATTTCTATTCCTTTTTTTTTATAAGCCTGGTCCTTTGAAACCAAAACTTTGCCTCTTGAACAGTCAGACAGATACTTCAAAGCGCCATTCTTAGAGCGGCCTACCACTGTTGGAAGTCCGAGATATCGCTCGGATAGGGCTTCACATTGGAAACCAACCGTAATATTGGCCCGAGCCCGAGCAGTCTCGGATGTGCCCTTGCCAAAGAAAATTGAAGACTTTTGTAGGTTGACCCGTGACTAGAGCAAGCTTCATAGTTCTGCAAAATCTGTCTTAGGGTCTCTAAGTTAGCAGTTCCAGCCTCCAGAAAAACCACACTGTCATCCGCAAAAACAGCAGGTGAGTCACACTTGGTCCATCATGTCCAAAGCTCACCTCCACCGCCTCGCGCTCCCTATGTGCTTGGCGCAGTAGAGCGGAGAAACCATCGACTCAGAAAAAGGAACAAATATGGTGATAGTAGATCTCCCTGTCGAAGTCCCCGCGAAGGAAGAAAAGACTCCGACAAGCAACCATTCAGCTTAACAGAGAACCTCATAGTTTGAACACACCGCATAATCATGGTGGCCCACACCTGAGAGAAGCCCATCTTAACCAACATCTGCTCAAAGGACCACTCCACCCGGTCGTATGCCTTCATCATGTCAAGTTTTATCGCACATAGAGGGTGTTCTCTTCCTTGTTTTAATAGGGTGCACACACTCATATGCTATGAGTACATTGTCTGTGATTAACCTCCCAAGGATAAACACACTTTGCTCCTCCGAAATAAGGATTAGAAGAATTTTCTTTAGCCGATTTGCCACCACCTTTGAGGCGATCTTATACGACACGTTACAAAGGGGCCGAAACTGAGTGAGTAACTCCGATGAGTTGATCTTTGGGATCAAAACCAGGATCGTATGGTTAAAGTCCTCTGGGCAATCTTTTCCCGCCAGAAAATCCCGTACCGCTTGACAGATTAGTGGTTTAAAAAACGACCCGTGTCGTTGATAAAAGAGAGCCGGTAGTCCTTCCGGCCCGGGTGACTTTGTTGGTCCCATCTGGAAAAACACTTCAGTAATTTATTTGTCTGTAACGACCGCCGTGAAAGCTGCATTCATCTCATCTGTCACCAGCTTATCAATCAAGCTAAGACCTGATCGCTCTCCACTGATCCCTCCGAGGAGTAGAGATTGTGGTAAAAGGCCAGTGCCAATTCACACATCCCTTCATTTGTTTTGCATATAGAGCTATCCCCCGACGAAGGCCGCAGTGTTCTTGCGTCTCCGATGCGAGGCCTTGTTATGAAAATATTTTGTGCTCTTGTCCCCCGCCTTAAGCCAGTCCTGGCGAGACCGCTGGCGATACATCACCTCTTCCTTATCATAAACCGCATGGAGCTTTTCCTTAAGATCCTTTACCTCCGGTGAGGTACCAAGGGTCCGAGCTTCTGTCCGAGCACACTCAAACTGTGCATGGAATCGTTTTATTTCCGCATTGATAGAACCGAACGTTTCCAAGCTCCATTTTTTTATGTCAGCTGAAACCTCATGGAGTTGTCTCCATAGGCCGTGAATACCCTAACCTCCAATTGAGCGATTCTCCTAGGAAGTCTTGATCATTTCTTCGTATCCCTCATGCTTCAACCACGCCTCCTCGAACATAAAACCTCGGGGCCCCTGAGGATGCCTTTTAGGGGGCTCATCCGCAATTTTGGTCAACAAGGCCATATGATCCGACTCCTCAGTTACAACATGTTCGACCAGGGACATCGGATACATTTCCAGGAAAGACGCTGTCACCATTCCTCTATCTAGCCTGACTTGAATATTTTCTCGCGGCCCCCTTTTAGTATTCCATGTGAAATCATAGCCCTTAAACCCATGTACACAAGATTACAGTTCGCCAGGCAATCTCGAAAGTCCTGCATCTGTACCTAGTTCCTTGTGTTGCCTCCAAGTTGTTCACTCTGTGAGAGCACCTCATGGAAATCCCTTTCACATAACCAAGACAAATCATCTTGTGCTCTTAGGTATCGAAGTGCATCCCAAGTTCTCTTCTTAACCCTGTACGAGGTTTGCCATAAAATCCAGTGAATCGCCAAGTCTTGCCATCAACACAAATCTTAGCATCTATGTAATATTGGCACCAAGGTCTGACAAAAACCTCTACTCCCTCACGCCACTAGAGAGCCAGTCCACCACTCCTACCTTGGAAGCTCACAACCACCCCACTGGAGAAACCCAGACTCCATCTGATTATACTTAGGGCCACGCTGGGCGTTCCCTGGAGGATCAAATCCCCCGATCCCCCGGGTTGTGAGCCGTCCGATCGAGTCAACCGATCGCACATGTCCTTCCGATATACAAGACGTACATAAGATACTTTCTATATCTCCAGGTCCACCACATGGGTGGACCCCGCCATCCACATGACTCCTAGGAGAAAAAATAAATAAAAAATTCGTCACCCTCTCCGTGAGCGCGTCGAGCCCCCTAATGCTACAACTAGTAAAAATCGACGGAAGTCCGGCGAGACTGTCGCCGCTCATGGTAGCGCCACTTCTCGTAGTACCGCCGCTCGTAGTAGCACCACCTCCGCCACTCCCACTTCTGGCAAAGGCTAGTAGAACGTCCGCCTGCCACTTGTACCATCGTTGTTGTCACCGTAGCATCTCCGTCCATGGCTCGCCGCACTGCCGCCGCCTCACGGAGCATCGTTCTATGCCGCTTGTAGCAACCACGAGGAGATTTGGTAGCTAAGCCGATGCTCGCAGCAACCACGACGAACCTTCGGCAGCAACGCCGCCAGCCCGCTTGCAGCAAGTCCGGCCACCATTTGTAGCAAACAGCCGCCTTTTGTAGCGATGCTGGCGCTGCTGGCAGCAACCACATCTGCTCGCCGGCAGCTACTGCCTCTGCCGCCGGTACCAACACCGCCAGCCCCTAGTAGCAATCCCGACCTCCCTTTGTAGCAATGTTGGCCGCCGCAGGTAGCCACTACCTCCGCCGCCGGTAGCAACGCCGCCAACCCCTTCTAGCAATCATGGCCTCCCTTTGTAGAAATGTTGGCCGCCGCAGGGTAGCCACCGCCTCCGCCGCTAGCAGCAACGTCGGAAACCACCTTGCAGGAAGGACGAACGACCTCTGTAGCAGGGCCGGCCTCCACTGGTAGCAACGGTCTCACCCACCGATGATGTCCGGCAGCTGAGCCCCACAACAGAGGCGATGGATTCCGGCACGGGGCCCGTGGATTCTTGCTGTGCGATGCGATGTGTCTTCGGTGCTTTTGAGAGAGTTCAGAAAGAGGAAGAAAACAAGGAAAGAACGAGCGGATGAGAGGCACCAACGAAAAATGATAAGCCATGTAGTGGGCCCCATGCTGCTGGCTTTCTTCCACGTGTGGGACGCGTGGCGTACGGAGAAGCCGGAGGAAGCAACACGAGCAATCCCCTGGTGATT
This sequence comes from Lolium rigidum, assembly GCF_022539505.1. Taxonomy (NCBI): domain Eukaryota; kingdom Viridiplantae; phylum Streptophyta; class Magnoliopsida; order Poales; family Poaceae; genus Lolium; species Lolium rigidum. The sequence goes on along the minus strand of NC_061511.1, from coordinate 142,087,117 downwards.
GCCAGTTTTTTCCTTATACTTATAGGACAAACAACACAAGTAAACTGCGGATGCGTGAGAAAAGCACGGCTTGAAACACCTAGACCATAGCTCGATGCTAAGAGGACACCAGGAAGGCGGTGAGGTCTTGGGGGAGGCCTTCGGGAGCATGCCATCATCTGCTCTAGCCGGACAGCAAGCCGCAAGCTCCACCGTCTTCACCTCCGGAAAGGACCCTATATCCCTTGCCTAGATAGAAGGGCGCCGTACCTTTGGGAGGCAAAAGAGTTCCCCCAAGAACACGACGGAAACAAAAGAACTACGCTACCGGGGGAGAAGCCACTAGAGACGCATCACTGAGAACAATACCAACAAAGGCTCCACCGCAACACCGAACCCAAAGCTGCTGGACAAATATGCACCATACAAGATAGGGCGCCACGATTGCTGCTCGACCAACCCTCTACGGTTCCCAAGACAGTGCCTTGAAGAAAGGGAACGGCGTCTCAATGCCATCGCCGTCGGCAAGGAGAACCAAGGGCTTTCACCCATGCAGAGGAGAGATAGTCCAGGATGGTACCTCGACGAGGCCTTCGAGAAGAAGCATGACGCCAGCGGCGTCGTCCTCGTCGTGGCCAGCAACGCTGACCAAGGGTTCCCCCAGCACCTCCCGCACCAACCCGTCTGCTTAGGCATCAAGCTCTGGCGAGCAGAGAGCCATAGACCACCGAGAACCGGGATGAATAGAGCAGGCTCGGGAGGCATCTTCTTCAAATCTAGAGCAGGGCCGGCGGAGCAGCCTCGTGTTGCGACCTTCGGCCACCGACTCCACGCCGCCCTTGCGGCCAAGGGAGAAGGGCAGCACGCACCATGGCCACCGCCTGGTGCAGGGACGACGTCGTCCTGACTAACATGTGCTTCGTGCCAGAAATTCTTTGGCAGCTATCGTTGATATATGGTGCCATTTCTTTACCACGTGATGTTAATGTGGGCAATTACGTTGTAGAGTATTGATGAGGATAATTGGGTATCCGTGGACAGCTAGCTACGTACACACTGTTAACAGTTGTGCCTTGTCCCACATAGAAGGGAGGAAATTACACAATCCACCCACTATTGCTATCTCTCTTGCACAGAGTTTATCTATGTTTTGCGCAAACCACCAGCTTTAGGTGTAACCTGTTGCGTAGGGGTTCAAATTGAGGATTAAGGTGCTCGATGGCAAATCTGCCACCAAACGGTCATGGTTTAAATTTCACCAAAATTTGGCCAAATCTCACAAAAATTTGATAAATATTTTAATCAAATGAGCTGAATTGTGTCAACCTTTTTCATATTTGTTAGTTTTATTGTTTCAAACTTTGGGATTTTTCATATTATTTTAAAACCTTTGAGAAAAGGCTAATTGATGACACTTGGAAGCCCACACGTCATCACTGGCTTATGGACCTTAGCTATTAAATTTGCTGTTAAGCAGTTTAATCTCTGTTCTAGATCCTATGGAGTTTCCTCCATGGAAGGCTGAAGACCTCACAACTCGAACTTGAGGTCCATCGTGTAAATTAGTCTAAGAAAAAAATTCAATTGTCATCTTGAAAACAATTTATTTAGCACGGAATTAGTCATCGCACATTCAAGATAAAATAAAAATGCACCTTGATAAATAAAGCTTTGCATAATACTGCTATGTTACTTCCCACTACAGAGGCATTAACAAGGCTAGTAATATATGCATGACAATAATCTTTTTTACTTCCCACCATGTAAATTAAGCCTCAAACGCACGCAGTCATGTAAATTAAGCGACATAATCGATCAACACACACCCGCGCAAACAATATTTTTATTCGCACAGAGAGATACAATAGCACGCAGTATGTGTGATGTATCTACACACCATGTTTCTACTGCGGACAGGTGGGGAGGGTGATGCCGCAGGAGTCAAGAGTCTTGCGGGCGTTGGGGCTGTTGATGTAGTCGGAGTAGTTCGGGTCCTTCGCGTACTGGCAGAAGCACCCTTTCTGCGCCTTGAGGTTCGAGCAGCACGAGTCCGACGGCGGCGTCCCGCCGATGATCGCCGGCCCGCAGTCGATCAGCTTCCCCACGTCGCACTCCTGGTCCGCCGCCGACGCCATCGTCCTCGCCGCCGCCGCCGGCGATGTTGTCACCATCATCACCGCCACCACCACCGCCACCACCGCGCACATCGCCACCGCCCTAGCCATTGTCTTCTGCAAAGAAATCGTCGAGATCAAGACTCGAGTGTGACTCTGAGATGGATGCGACTGCAATTGGTGGCACACTGAGATGCGAAGGGCGTTGCTCGTATTTATAGGCCGGGAGAGCGGGCGCGAGGCAATGCGTGCTGCGTGACTCGTGTAGTTTTGCATGCACTGGCGTTGCTGAACTGGAGTCTTGGGCATACGCGCACCTCACGCGTGCTTCGCGCCAGCAAATTCTTTGGCAGCTATTGATATGGTGCCATTTTTTACTACGGGGTGTTAATGTGGGCAATTAAGTTGTAGAGTTGATGAGAAAAATTGGGTATCCATGGACAACTAGCTACGGCTACAGTACACCCTGTGATTTCGGACGGTTCGCTAAGCACAATTAATCCTCATGAAGTAGTATGGCTGGCTGGATGTTTAGCTCGCGTGTACTGGACTAAGTTTTGTTTTTTCATCGGTCAGTTTTTTTTTTTCAATTTGCCACAGGGCACCGGTAACTCTGGCTTCGACGGAATCTCGGTCTTTTACTATCGGAGAATTTTCAAATGAATTTTGAATTCATTTTTTTCCAAATTGGAGAAATGTAATTTTACCCTAAGATGTATGCAAAGAAGGCGGCGTCTCCGTGGTTAGTTTAATCCGTGCTATCACCATGGTGCTTGGTTCGAATTCGCCAAAAAATTAAATGAGTGGTGGAACTCAACTCAAAGTTTGTTTTAGTGGTAATTTCTTTTTCCAGAGGGCATTGAACTGGAAATCTTGGTCTTCTACCATGGATATTTGCTGAAAGTGCTGGGAACTATGGAAGGACTAGCCACTACATCGTTCGATATACCATGGATATTTGCATGACGATTAATCAAGTTTTGACCATTTAATTTTATCCGATTTGGTCTACAATAGCGATATTCTCAGGGTTGAACGAAAAGTATGGTTACCGTTTGGCTGCAGAAAAATTTTAGAGAAAAAATCAGTACTAGATTACTGCTTAATTGTGTAAACAAATCTACCCAAATTTAAACCAGGGAACAAAACTAGTGGTTTTATGTTCCATCTCATGTGGTCTTTGGCCCTTTCAACAAAACATTACACGATAGGACACAATCTTCTACGCAATTAAGCAACCATCAATTTCAGGCCGACACAGGGAGGAGCGGCAGCAGCGACACGCCATCAACACGGTTTGGAGGTTGAAGACAATGGGCATCTCATGATCTCAAAGATTTTGTTGGAATTTTCATTTTTATTGAGGTGTTTGTACTGTTCCATGTTTCTCTTAATTTCAAGGTTCTATTCGCAAATAGAATCCTCACGACTGGGTTGGCTTTCTTGCCCATTTCCTTATGTAAAAGATTTTTCTTTACATCTATTTGGGAAATATGTATGTTGGTTTCGGCCGAAGATTTTCAGCCTTAACAGCTCAACATCTCTTATTCAACGATCCATAGGATCCCCTGGCTGACCCAATATGTCTAGACTGACCGAAATTAGTGACTCGTGTTTTTTTTATGAAGCAACAGGATTCTACTACAAGCTTTATTGATCAAAATACTGCGAGAAGTGTCTTTAGCACATGAGCACCAGCCTGGTGTTGTAAAATCATCTTATTTGAATTCTAAAAATATTGAAATTAAATATCTACATACATATAAACATTCCCAAGATACGGTAGAAATTTTGTAGAAAAATATGTTATATTTTGAGCTATACAAAAAAGATAAATTTCTGACAAATATACGTCCCTATACGTAGCTATAAATTTGTTTTTTTCTCTGTAGCTCAAAATACAATGCTACTTTTACCGAAACTTTTCACGAGTATTCGGAACATATATATGTATTCATGAAATAAATGTAATGATTTTTTGAAATACAGGTACATAACTTTTTAATTAAATATTAAAAAAACTAAGAGCACTGGTGCTCATGTGCACCAAATGCTCACTCAAAATACTGGTACTACATTGTCAATTAACAACGGAATTATAAAACCAGGAAGATCCTTAAACCAAACATTTGGTTGAGTTCCGCACTCTTTTGCGCACACAGTGTGCATCCTTAAGACAAACTTCAAAATGAACTCAAGAAAAAGTAGTCGCCTAGATTCAAATATCTTCGATAGTTGAGGGTCAGCCGCCGCAGTAGCTGTAGAGAGCCTCCTTCGGAGTCTGTATCACCTCCAGACAATCTGATCGAATGATTAACTTGTTGCATCCTAGCTGATTTGCATGTAGAGACCATAACGTGTAGGCAATGCTTGAGTGGTTGCTGCAACGAAGGAAAAATCAACGAAGGGTGCCGTACCTTCGCGAGGCAAAAGAGTTCCCCCAAGAACACGGCCGAAACATAAGAACTACGTTTCCAGGGGAGAAGCCACCATAGACGCATAGGAAGCTTCACTGAGAACAACACCAACAAAGGCTCCACCGCAACACCGAACCTGAAGTTGCTGGACAAAGATGCACCAAACAAGATAGGACGCCATGATTGTTGCTCGACCAACCCTCTGCAATTCCCAAGACAGTGCCTTCACGAAAGGGAACGGCATCGCAACGCCGTCGCCGTCCGCAAGGAGAACCATGGGCTTCGCCCATGCAAAGGAGAGATAGTCCAGGATGGTACCTCGACGAGGCCTTCGATAAGGAGCATGATGCCAGCGGCATCGTCCTCGTCGCGGCCAGCAACGCTGACCAACGGTTCCCCCCAACACCTCCCGCACCAACCCGTCTCGCTTAGGGCACCAAGATCCGGCGATCAAAGAGCCATAGACCACCGAGAACCGGGATGAATAGAGCAGGCTCGGGAGGCATCTTCTTCAAATCGGAGCAGGGCCAGCGGAGCAGCCCCGTGTCGCGACCTTCGGCCACCGACTACACGCCGCCCTTGCGGCCAAGGGAGAAGGGCAGCATGCACCATGGCCACCGCCTGTTGCAGGGACGACGCCGTCCTCACTAACGTGTGCTTCGCGCCAGAAATTCATTGGCAGCTATTGTTGATATATGGTGCCATTTCTTTACCACGTGAATGTTAATGTGGGTAGGGCTGTCAACGAGCCGAACTCGAGCGAATATAGGCAGGCTCGGCTCGAGCTCGATTTGCATCGCGAGCTAAATGCTGAGCTCGAGCTCGGCTCGCGAGCTTGTAGATGAGTTCGAGCTCGACTTGTCGAATGCTCGCCAAGCCTTGAAAGCTCGATAAAAAATTTTGTCTTAAAATTTTCGTACAGCGTGTGTATTTGTGGCCACATGAATCGTACGATTTGCTGGCATAGTGCCGCGGCCTCTTTTATATAGCTGCAGCTCCACCTTCTGTATCCATCAGCAAGCGAGGTGGTACTAAATTATACACTGGGATCCGCTGTAACTTGCGTCTTGGGCCATACTGGGCTAATTTGCCTGGGCAGCAAAGGGCCATCTAGCTTTCCAGCATGTAGTTGTTGTCATGGATAACGTGATAGGACTGGAGAAATAGTGCCTGGCTTGAATGAGGGAGATGCTATACGCCGAGCAGGTCGGCAGCGAAGAAGGTGCCGCACACCCCAGGCGGGGCTAGTGGGCCGGCCCATTAGTTTTCTCTTCTTTCTTCTTCTCCTTTGCTGTTTCACTTAGTTTGTTTTTTCTGGGCCGGCCCACTTAATTTTCTTAATCTGAATATTATGAACATTTTTCGAATCTAAACAATTTTCCAATTCAACAATTTTTTGAGCTTAATATTTTGAACAATTTTCGAAATCTGAACAATTTTCGAAATTTGAACAATTTTTGAATCTGAACAATTTTCGAATCTCAACAATTTCTGAAATTTGAACAATTTTCGAATCTGATTTTTTTTGAAATTTGAACAGTTTTCAAATCTGAACAATTTTTGAATCTAAACAATTTTTGAAATTTGAATAATTTTCGAAACTAATTTTTTTTCGAAATCTGAACAATTTTCGAATCCGAACAATTTTCAAAATTAAAACAAATTTTGAATCTGAACAATTTTAGAATTTGAACATTTTCCGAAAATATAAATATATTTTGAAAGAATAAAAGAAGAAAACCGGTCAAAAAACGAAAACCAGGTAGAAAAACCGCACAGAAAAAGGAAAAACCAGATGAAGCAAAACCCAGCGCCGTAATGGGCCTGGCCCAAATAGGGGTGTGCGGTGTCCGGTCGGCACCGACCAGTGCGGTGTATAGGAATCACGCTTGAATGACCCTTTGACCATGCAGTTATTTCCAAACAAAACAAGCTGGAACGTGTAGCAGACATGTTATATCGAGGCAGAACGAACTGTTTGAGCTCGAGCTCACCAGGCTCGCGAGCTCTAAACCTGGTTTGAGCTCGGTTTGTTTAGCTCTCGAGCCGAATTCAAGCCGAGCCTAGAACGAATCGAACACAAACTGTTTGTCGAGCTCGAATATTTTTGACAGCCCTAAATGTGGGCAATTAAGTTGTAGAGTATTGCTGAGGATAATTGGGTATCCGTGGACAACTAGCTACGTACACACTATTAACAGTTGTGCCTTGTCCCACATGGAAGGGAGGAAATTGCACAATTCACCCACTATTTCTTTATCTCTTGCACAGAGTTTACCTATGTTTTGCACAAACCACCAACTCTAGTTGTAACCTATTGCATAGGGGTTCAAATTGAGGATTAAGGTGCTTGATGGCAAATCTGCCACCAAACGGTCATGCTTTAAATTTCACCAAAATTTGGCCAAATCTCACAAATTTTTTGATAAATATTTTAAACGAACTAGTTAGCGTGTATGTGGGCACGTCTTCATTTGTGCAACATGTATCCCACAAGCTTTTCATTGTGATCCACATATTACAATCCTTCAACCTGTATGTATCAATTTCCAGGTCACATTTTCGCTACACCTCAACATACAATTTGACTTAATGTTCACATATCTTTTTGTTCCTCTAATTTAAAACGATAATTACCATGCAATTTTATTAAATTTAGAAGACCAATTCAACATTTGAAACAGTTTAACACTTTTGTCATCCGTTGACCTTTTGCAGGCACACCGAAGTAACCTTGAGTATCATACTACATCATATTTACATTCATCCATACATTTAAAAGAAAACCAATAGCTGTGTGCCTGTAGTATAAAACTGGGCTCCATATAAACCAATCTACATCGAGTACGTCTTCGCATCCTAAAAAGCATGATGGGAAGAATAATATGAATATTTGTAAAATCTAGCCAATTGAGATTGTTATCAGTAGGCCACAAGCAAGCAGTATGTAAGGAGGAAATGTATGTGATCATGAAGCGACATCAAAATTTACTGCATAATTTCATCCTATGGACCCATAATTTGCACAAAAAGGAATAACGGTACACAGAACTCATCAAAAAAAATCTTCCAAGCAGCACAGTTAGTAAGTATGCACTGAAATTACACAGTACCTCAACTCAATACCAAATCCTAGTAACTGAAAAACCAACAGAACCATCAGATTAGGAGAGAGGGTATGTCAGACTAAAAGAGAGGGCGTGGAAGACAGCAAATGTGGCCAGTGGCCACCGTTGCAATCTGTAAGGCGAGCCTACCATGTGGCGGAGATCTTGCATACGCTAGGCAAGAACGGATGGCAAGGGAGCAGATACCTAGGGCCGGATAAATATTGCTAGATCGTCAGTGCCCTGTGACGAACACGGGGGTGACCTCGTCAGGTTTGGCGTAGGGCGAGGTCGTCCGACCTCCTCTTGGTTGGACAACTTGTGAACGACAATCTCTAGCATCAGTATCGTCGGGCAGACTTGGCGGATCGTCGGGCAGACTTGGCGGCATTCTCGTGACGGTTGATACCTCGGTGGTACTGTGAATGTGATCGCAGTGTCCGGGATCTACCCACAAAGCGCCGCCGACCACCGGTTCTCCAGCCGTCCAAGGTCGCCGATCACCTGTTCTCTAGTCATTACGGGAGCGCTGTGGGCGGTGAGGAGAGAGGGAAAGGGTGAGTGATGTTGGAGCAGTTCTGGATCCAAGCACGGCGACGATGATCCCCCTTGGTGGCGTCACGTGAGAGGAGGCGGCGGAGTCAGGTTGAAAAGTAGGGGCGAACGTGATCTAGGTCGTGAGAGGCAGTTTATTTTTCCACGGGACGAAGCATGGGGCGTTCTTTTTTTTTTTTGAGTGTAAGAGAGCATTATATTATCGGGTAGACAATCGAGTTTCGGTCCTGTGTTACAAGATCACAGATAATGTCCGGTAACTGGCTCCACCAAATGCAACTTCCAGCTGATCTAGCCATCTTAGCAAGGGCATCAGCCACTCTGTTGCTCTCTCTTCTAGTGTGGATTACACGGTGATCATCAAGGCTTTTTAGGATGCTCTTCGCATGGTCATAAGTAGCCCATTGTTTTGAACTGTCAATATCATCAGACCGGAGAGCAGAGACCGCCTCAGCGCAGTCCAACTCCAGAATGACTCTTGTGTGCCCAAGGCTGAAGGCAAGATCGATGCCTCTCAGCGCCGCCTTAGCTTCAGCATCAACAGCGTCACTGCAGTTCCGAATAGGAGAGCATGCTGCAAATAGAACCACACCATTGGAATCTCTCGCAACAGCCCCACCGCCGCTAGCTTGATCAGCGGAGATGAAGGAGGCATCTGTGTTGAGCTTGAACCAGCCTTGGGGCGGGGCAGCCCATCCCCCAGTGCTGCCCCCCAAAGGGGCGCCATCTCCGTTTTCCTTCGAGCTCCACATGGGATTTTTCCCTTTGTCATCCGCACAGACGTCAAGGTTCTCATGGGCGTGGCGTAGGAAAGGAGAAAGGAGATATATCGTTCGATCTTCTCTTTGCCGTTATCATGCACAATGTTGTTCCTTAAGTGCCAGGCTCTCCAGAACATAAGTAAGATTCTTGCCCCGGTGTCCATGTCAACTTGGTTGAGAAGGATCAGCAACCAATCTTTCCCGGTTTTTCTGAAGGTGCGCTCATGTGGAAGTTTCCAGTGTTTGCGGAGAGCATAGCGGAGCCCATTCGCCTTGGTGCATCTGACAACAGCATGATACGCGTCTTCTGCATCCCTACCACAGATGTCGCAGCGGTCGCAAACCTCGAGTTTCCGACTGAGTTTGTTTGTTTTAGTAGGCAAGGTATTGGTAGCCAGCCTCCAAGCAAAGACGCGGACCTTCGGAGGCACCCTTGATTTCCAGATACAGTTCCAGAGCGAGCGTTCGCCATCCGCGTTGGTACTGCTGCTCACATTGTCCCTATTTTGGTGTTTAAGCTTCATGGCGAGTCTGTATGCACTTTTCACGGTAAAGCCCCCGTTACTTTCATAGTGCCAAGCAATCCGATCACATTGGGCTTGAGGAGGGATCTGGATGCTTTGGATAGCCTGTACATCGTGTTCAAGAAATAATTCTTGGAGTAGTGGCACATTCCAACTCTTACCTTCCGTATTCATCAGTTGGCTAACCCACCGTTTCCTGGAGTTCTTCTTTAGAGCGGTAATCTTCAGACCACTGTCTCTAGGCAGCCACTGGTCACGCATAATCTGGGTATTCCTCCCATCGCCAATGCGGTTAATGATGCCTAACTTCAGCAATTCCAGCCCAAATTCCACACCTTTCCAAACTGGGGAGGGGTCCGATGCGAAAACAGTGTCAAGAATATTTCCGTGGGGAAAGTATCTCGCTTTTAGTACCTTAGCACATAGACTGTCCGGCTTCTGGATTAGTCGCCAAGCCTGTCTCGCAAGGAGGGCCTGATTAAAAAGGTGCATGTCACGGAAGCCTAGCCCTCCTTTGCCCTTCGGTTTAGTGAGGTTGTCAGCATGGGGCGTTCGTGATCTAGGTCGTGCGATTTTTTTTCCACGGGATGAAGCCTCGTGACCGGAAGAGGGCGTCAATTACGGGAGGGGAGAATGGACGAATCTGAACCATGCGATGTAGACAGATGAAGGGCCGGGATTCAATTTTCCAACACAAGTTTGTGCCTTTATAAGTAGTAGAGATAGAGATAGAGATTTTTTTTTGAAACGGGCAAAAAAGCCTTTTCCTTATATTAATATAGGAGAAGCAAACAAGGGGATGGCAAGAGTCATAAAAGAAAATGAGAAGGCCAGGTAAGAAAAACCCGCCCGGAAAGGAATAAAACAAAACACGGTCAGCCTAAAAGCTCCGCCAGGTTCTTCGCGCCGGCAAGGACCCAATCCTTCTCTTCTTCCTTGATCTTCTCCATGACAATCAAGGGCAAGATAGAGATAGAGATAGAGATAGAGATAGAGATAGAGATAGAGATAGAGATAGAGAAGTAGAGATAGAGATAGAGATAGAGATGAGCTAAATTGTGTCAACCTTTTTCATATTTGTTAGTTTTATTGTTTCAAACTTTTGGATTTTTCATATTATTTTAAAACCTTTGAGAAAAGGCTAATTGATGACACTTGGAAGCCCACACGTCATCACTGGCTTATGGACATTAGCTATTAAATTTGGTTAAGCAGGTTAATCTCTGTTCTAGATCCTATGGAGTTTCCTCCATGGAAGGCTGAAGATCTCACAACTTGAACTTGAGGTCCATCGTGTAAATTAGTCTAAGCGCTTGTTTGGATCCAATCATTTGAGGCTGAAATAAAAAAATTCAATTGTCATCTTGAAAATAATTTATTTAGCACGGAATTAGTCATTGCACATTTCAAGATAAAATAAATATGCACCTTAATAAATAAAGCTTTGCATAGTACCGTTATGTTTTTTCCCACTACAGAGGCAGTAACAAGGCTAGTAATATATGCACGACAATAATCTTTTTTACTTCCGACTATGAGCGGCCTAATTGATCAATTCCACTTTCACGGACTTGTAGCAGACCATTTTACTTGAATGATTGAATCGATCAACACACGCACGCAGTCATGTAAATTAAGCGACATAATCGATCAACACACACCCGCGGAAACAATATTTTTATTCTCACAAAGAGATACAATAGCACGCACTATGTGCGATGTATCTACACACCATGTTTCTACAGCAGGCAGATGGGGAATCTGATGCCGCAGGAGTCAAGGGTCTTGCCGGCATTGGGGCTGTTGATGTAGTGGGAGTAGTTCGGGTCCTTCAAGTACTGGCAGAAGCACCATTTCTGCGCCTTGAGGTTCGAGCAGCACGAGTCCGACGGCGGCTTCCCGCCGATGACCGCCGGCCGGCAGTCGATCAGCTTCCCCACGTCGCACTTCTGGTGCGCCGGCGCCATCGCCCTCGCTGCCGCCGCCGATGGCACCACCATCATCGCCGCTACTACCACCGCCACCACCGCGCACATCGCCACCGCCCTAGCCATGGTCTTCTGCAAAGAAATCGTCGAGATCAAGACTCGAGTGTGACTCTGAGATGGATGCGACTGCAATTGGTGGCACACTGAGATGCAAAGGGCGTTGCTCGTATTTATAGGCCGGGGTGGCGAGCGCGCGAGGCAATGCGTCCTGCTTGAGTCGTGTAGTTTTGCATGCACTGGCGTTGCTGAACTGGAGTGTTTCGGGCATACGCGCACCTCACGCGTGCTTCGCCCCAGAAAATCTTTGGCAGCTATTGATAAGTTGCCATTTTTTACTACAGGATGTTAATGTGGGCAATTAAGTTGTAGAGTATTGATGAGGATATTTTTTTTGTTTTTCATTGATGAGGGTAATTGGGTACCATGGACAACTAGCTACGGCTACAGTACACCCTTGAGTTTGGACGGTTCCCTAAGGCTGGTATCATAATCTTATAAATTTATTGTTTTGTAGAATCTCAATACAAATATATGTACAAGATCTATTTAGCAATAACTTTTTTCGTGCATTATGATACAGTATCCATCTATGTTATTTTAATCCAATCTCTCCTCATTAATTAGATGCCACATTATTATTTTTGTGGGTCTAAGATATTTCTCGGAGGTGAACGGAAAGTACGGTTACCGTTCGGCTGCAGAAAATTTCGAGAGAAAAAAACCTAGTACTAGAGTACTGCCTAAATGTGTAAACAAACCTACCCAAATATAAACTAGGGAGCAAAACTGGAGGTTTTATGTTCCATCGCATGTGTTCTTTGGCTCTTTCAACAAAACATTACAGGGAGTCCCACTTTCCCCCTTTTCCCCTCCCGTACCGCTACAGTAACTATCTCCTCTGCCAGCGTTGAGAGTCAGCCGTTCGTTGCTGTGGTCGCCGGCCCGACCCAGAGTTCTCTCCGACGGCGCTGCCGGCCGGAACGGACGATGGAGAGGAGCCAGGCCACTTGTATATAGTAGATTAGGCTGCTGCTTTTCGAGATCTACCCTTGTGGAGTATGGGAGTAGGAGGTCGGATCCTCTTGGCCAGATCCGGTCCATCCTCATCTTCTTCTTCGGTGCTGCTCCACTTCGGTGGCAGCAGTGGTGGTAGGCGGCGAAGGGATGGTGCGGCATCTCCATCAATAAGGCCACCTTCTTTCTCCCTCGTCATCTGGCTTGGCTGTGCTGGAGCAACAACCAAGCTCCAGATCTCTGGCTTCTCCGAGCTTGTCCATGGTGGAAGTGAGAAGGAAGATGAAGATCTGAGGATGGCTTCATCAATAAGCTCCTCTGGGTCTACCGAAGCCACCATCATCTACGCCCACCTCCCCGAGTCCGTGGCAGGTTCTTCGGGTACGATGGAAGGCCGATTTCTTCGATGTGGTTTAGGTACGACCGTGCTACTCCCTCAAGCATGTCTTCTCTGCTCTTCTACCCGATCCAAAGCGCCATGGTGGCAACAGAATCGGGAGAGTGCAAGGTGGCTGTGAAGAGGAGGTGGCGTCGGAGTTATTCAGAAGCGTTCTTTTCGAGCGACACATCGGCGGCATCTTGGCCGTTCGTCATCCTTGCCGGTGAAGTCCGGCGATATCTCAACCTCCATCTGAGGCCCTTCTTGAGGTCTGCTGTCGCGTTCAACGCCGGCTTTGAGGCAAGTGGTATCGTCCCCGCATCAAAGTTCGACGGCGACATTGCTGGCTTCCTGCTCATCGGTGGGGAAAGAGAAGGACTAAATTGCTTTTGCATAGTTTTTAGTGAGGTCTTTTCTGCAAATACCAGGGGCCTATGTATAATTTTCCATTTCATGGGGTCCTTTGTAATAATATGTACACCCACCGACTGGAATGAATGAAAAGCTTCTACGCCCTTCGGGGCGCTCCGTGTTTCAAAAAAAAAACAAAACATTACATAGTAGGACACAATCTTCTACTGTTTTAGGTAAACAAAGACTTTGTCAATCTTTTTGCCCAAGGACTCCGGCCTTCAAAACTAGTGCGTGTGTGGTGGTGTGCGTGTTTGTGTGTTATAATGTACTCATCATTCCTCAATATAAGAGGACTCACACAACGGTAATTGTTTTTTTTTCTCACCTTGAAGGATTCTATGTGAGAAAAATAGTTTTTGGGCTGGCAAAAAAATGAGTCATGTTAGTGAACATTTCTTTTGAAGACCATGTCAATAGATTGAAACTATGGAAAATTATATATTCTTTTTTTGAGCATAGGTCACATAATGCATCATACAAGGGGGACCTTTTCTCCTAGAGTTGATTGTTTTCATAGCCTACCAGTTTGGATAGACAAGAATTATTTTCATGTTTCTCCTCGAGTATGCAGTGGATTTCCCGCCTACGAGGTTTGGTCCCCGTGCCATTCTTTGATTCAAGGTTTGATTCCGGAAGTCAATCATTGATTTTCGGCATCAAGTTTGGTTGTGGGACTCACGTGGCTAGGGGTTGTGACTCCAGCAATGATAGGTATGGCCCACGTGCCAGATTGGATCTTTTTACAACATATGTTGTGGGAGGGCACCTGCTCATGCTAAAGATAACATTTTTTTTTGAAAAAAATTCAATTATATATCTGGACAGCATGCTGCCTCATTAAAAACCTTCCAGCCTCTTCGGTACCCTGGAAGAAAAAGAGTGCGTCTGGTACCTGCTGCCCCTCATCACAAAATAGTTACATCGTTTACGAGCTTGCTGGGTATGAAACTAGGGGGTTCATCGACCCAAATACAAGAACTACCAGAACTACAAGAAACTCTAGCAAGCTCCTGAGCTACCTGGTTAACCTCCCTATTACAAAACTCAATAAACACATTGCCGAAACCACTCCAAAGAATATTACAATCATCATAAATGGCTGTAGCTGATGTCGCTGAAAAACCCCCATCCTTCATAGTTTGTACCACTTGAGTACAATCAGTTTGAATCGTAAAATTCTGGATACCAATATGTTGAGCCAAAGATAATCCTTCTCGGAATGCATAGGCTTCAGCCATAGGAGCATCTACCACATGTGGTAGGAAAATTTTCCTAGCAGCAATACAATTGCCCGTGCTATCTCTAATAACAACTCATGTCGCCCCCTTACAAGAATTTTCATCGAATGCCGCATCAACATTGATTAACAAACAACCTTCCAACGGTTTCTTCCATCCTTCTCTCTGCTCTGCATCCGGTTTCTTCAACACTGTCATTTAATTTTTCGCTAAAACTCTGATAGACATAGCTGATCTCAACGGAGTTTGAACATTTTCACCATGAACCTTCCGTCTTCTTTCCCACCAAATATACCAGCCAGCAATAAGGACCAGCTTGGCTAAGCCAACCTCATCAAGAGATTGCACACGCCCTCCCCTTTTTATAATTTTCTCTACCACCACAGACCTGGATTTGTCCAAATTAATAACTTCATCTAGAATATTGATCATACCCAGGCAGTTCCAAACCTCCCTTGCTCTTGGACAAGTGAATAGCATATGTTTGATATCCTCACAGCTCTCCATGCATATAGGGCAGCCCCCTTGATTCCCAATGTGGCGATTTGCAAGGACTCCACGGCAAGGAATCATGGCATAAAGAACTCTCCAGCCAATTTTTTTGATTTTACTCGGAATTTCTAAACTCCATAATTTTTCCCAAGCTGAATTATTTTCATTCGACTAATTATCCTATGCAGCATATTGATGTGGAAGTACAAAATATGCAGGTGAATTCTGTATTTAATTGTGCACAAAAAAATGATAGTGTGAGATCGTCCGTACAACAAAGATTAATGCTAGGTTGTTATATATCCCTTTCCTCGTATTTCTTATTTCTTACAAGGTTTCTACATATATAGTTTTGCTTGCAGGGAAGAGCCCTAGAGATCTTCTACCATCGCCTTCGTTCTTGTCGTCCTATCATAGAAGGGATTTGCAACAAAGATGTTACCATGGTGCCATGGTTCAATTCCTACCCTCAAGGTCAACACAAAAAGAGACTTCAGCACCAACCCAACAGTCATGTTCAGGAACAACTCAGCCTTCCTCCTTCCTCTAGGTTTGGGTTCAACTTAAGGAGAAATAATCTAATTGCAGATGCCCAATTGCGTGAGAACTCGTGCTTCCATTGTTTCCCTGTTTGGGGTTTGGAATGTTCAGAGACTTGGCTCAGACATCGCGGGCTTATTCCATCTTAGTGTCCATCCGCCTCAACTTCTATACAAAGGATTACGTATGGGCATTATTGAAACTGTACTTTCCAGTAGTATCGCTGCTGTATTTTTTGCAGCTTTCATAGTTGCTGGAACTATGTGGTATGGGTCAGCAACAACCCCAATTGAATTATTTGGGCCTACTCGTTATCAGTGGGATCGGGGATACTTTCAGCAAGAAATATATCGAAGAGTTAGCAATGGTTTAGCTGAAAATCTTAGTTTATCAGAAGCTTGGTCTAAAATTCCCGAAAAATTAGCCTTTTATGATTATATTGGTAATAATCCGGCAAAAGGGGGATTATTCAGAGCAGGCTGTTTGGTGTTCTTAAAAACTCACTCATGTTCTACTCTTCTATTTTTGGGAATCTGAGCTATATTTGAGCAAAACGGCGCTGCATCTTTAGCCTACCGGCTTGAGTAGTACCTGAAGTCAAAACCCTGGGGTATTTGTTGGAGGAACTGCTCTTTGATCTGAACAATCATCATGAAGCCATGTTGAGGCGACCTAAACTCGTACCGTGTAGGCATGTACAAAGAGGGGCGATTGAAATATGAAAAGCAATAGATGTAGCCATGCGTGGATTCTTCAGCTCTAGGCAGTAGCACTGATGTAATCCTTCGGAACGTGCTTCTGTAAATTCTTTGTCTTAAAGACCAAATTTACTTGGTTGAATTGGCATCACTCATTTATGCAATGTCATAAACCTATCGATATTCTTTGGATATTCTCATATACCCATATCACATATTCAATACTAGAATAGTTTTCTAAAAAGCTTTATATTTCAGAACGCGTTCACACTTTTTCTTTAAGATGGGCGGGCGCAACAACACACGCCTTGTATGGCCTAGTTTAACAGTATAAGTGGTATTTGATCAATAAAGGCTTCCAGTAGAGTCGTGCTGCTTCAAAAAAAAAAACACGAGACACTAATTTCAGCCAGTCTAGACATATTGCCCAGCCAGGGGATCCTATCTATCTTGGAATAAGAGATGTTGAGCTGTTAAGGCCTAAAATCTTTGGTCAAAACCAACATATTTATTTGAGGCTTGCTTCGGTGTCCCCCCCCCCCCCTACTCCCACAAAAAATTTAGGGTGTAAGTTTTTCCCGTGCCTTCTGTTTCTAGCCTATAAAAACCCATATCAGCCTCGTATATATATACTAGGTGAATATTCCTACCAGTCGATGTGACCGACGAAATATTTTACTCACAGACGTTTCGGTTTTCAGCATACACCGTTGTCTACGTGTCTCTGACTACTAAGCAGTATAGACTTAAACGGATCGTACAGACTACTCCAGAGCTTGTACTTACGTATTTTATTCCCTTTTAATCATTGCGCCACTGGTTACAAAAAGGTATGAAAAGATCTTGGCATTCATGTGTTTCAGTTCACAGAAGTTTGAACGAAGGGGGACACTGAAGCAAAAGTGTATTTATTTCCCAAATACTTTCCCAAAGTGGGGGCTCTTTTACTTGGCAAAGTATTCTTGCAGGTTTGGAATGTTTCAAGAAGGGGTGTATCTAGAGAGTTGGTGATGGTAACCAAATTAATATTTGGGAGGGTAGTTGGATACCTTCAAGCCATAATTTAAAGGTAATAACGCCGAGAGGGACCAATATTATTACACGTGTGGCTGATCTGATAAATCCAGTGAATGGTGCTTGGGATGAAGAGTTGGTTGAGGATATATTCTGGCCGGTTGATGCACATAGAATCTTGCAGATTCCGTTGACACCAGATAGAGAAGATTTCGTGGCTTGGCACAATAACAAGTTGGGTCTATTTTCAGTCCGATCGGCGTACTACTGTCAGTGGAATTATAAGTTTGGAAGAAATAATAGAAATGAGACAATAGCGGAAGGTGCTTTTACATGTGTAGAAGATCTAGGATCAGGAGCATTAACACTATAATATGGTAATATCCATGTAGACTATTTTATTTTGAACTCTCCAAGCACGAATGCAGTATTACCCAATCTCACCATAATAGGGTTAATTAGTACTCAAAATTTTCAGGCGGAGCTTGATATGTTGCAAACGTATCTATAATTTTTGATGCTCCATGCTTGTTTTCTACCAATTCCCTTATGTTTTATGTGCATTTCGATACATTTTTTAGCATTTTTCAGAACTAACCTATTGACATAGTGCCACAGTGCGGTTTTTGTGTTTTACAAAACTTGTACAGGAAATATTCTCGGAATTGCACGGGACAAAAACCCATGACCTTATAATTTCGAGGGGAAACCTGAGCCAGAAGGAGACACGCAGGAAAGCTGCCACGTGGTAGTACACAGGGCAGGCGTGGCCCCACCCCTGGCCGCGCCTGGCCCATGTACTGGCCACCCCGGCCTCCGCTGACATATCCCTTTCACCTATATATTTGATGGCGTGTAAGACAAACGTCCGTTGGGAACACCAAGAGGAAGGTGTGATTCGTACAACAGCAAGTTTTCCCTCAGTAAGAAACCAAGGTTATCGAACCAGTAGGAGTCAAGGATCACGTGAAGGTCGTTGGTGACGGAGTGTAGTGCGGCGCAACACCAGGGATTCCGGCGCCAACGTGGAACCTGCACAACACAATCAAAGTACTTTGCCCCAACGTAACAGTGAGGTTATCAATCTACCGGCTTGCTGTAAACAAAGGATTAGATGTATAGTGTGGAAGATGATGTTTGTTTGCGAAGAACAGTAAAGAACAAGTATTGCAGTAGATTGTATTTAAGATGTAAAGAATGGACCGGGGTCCAAAGTTCACTAGTGGTGTCTCTCCGATAAGATAAATGCATGTTGGGTGAACAAATTACAGTTGGGCAATTGACAAATAAAGAAGGCATAACAATGCACATACATACATCATGATGAGTACTATGAGATTTAACCAGGGCATTACGAAAAAGTACATAGACCGCTATCCAGCATGCATCTATGCCTAAAAAGTCCACCTTCAGGTTATCATCCGAACCCCTTCCAGTATTAAGTTGCAAATAACAGACAATTGCATTAAGTATGGTGCGTAATGTAATCAACACAAATATCCTTAGACAAAGCATTGATGTTTTATCCCTAGTGGCAACAGCACATCCACAACCTTAGAACTTTCTGATCACTGTCCCGGATTCAATGGAGGCATGAACCCACTATCGAGCATAAATACTCCCTCTTGGAGTCACAAGTATCAACTTGGCCGAGCCTCTACTAGCAACGGAGAGCATGCAAGAACATAAACAACATATATGATAGATTTATAATCAACTTGACATAGTATTCAATATTCATCGGATCCCAACAAACACAACATGTAGCATTACAAATAGATGATCTTGATCATGATAGGCAGCTCACAAGATCTAACATGATATCACAATGAGGAGAAGACAACCATCTAGCTACTGCTATGGACCCATAGTCCAGGGGTGAACTACTCACACATCGATCCGGAGGCGATCATGGTGATGAAGAGACCTCCGGGAGATGATTCCCCTCTCCGGCAGGGTGCCGAAGGCGATCTCCTGAATCCCCCGAGATGGGATTGGCGGCGGCGGCGTCTCTGGAAGGTTTTCCGTATCGTGGCTCTCGGTACTGGGGTTTTGTAAGGGTACATTGCCCCTATGTGTGGTTTCGGTAATTGATGACAACCCCTATGGACTAATGTATTCATTGAGTTTATATGAAGGAATATTCCATAGGTACTACTTGCTCTCCATGTGTTGGATTCAAGTATGGATGCCATGAAGATAAAGATATACCTTGTGTATTGGCATCAAGATCATCGGTATGAAGATATATATGTGATATGATCAAGAAGAAGAAATGAAGATGGAGTTCTTATGTGGAACTCAATATTATCCATGCTCTATCTTAAGTGAGTATGAGAAGATACAAGGTTGAGTTGGGCAAGTTCAAGATGAGCATCTTGTGTGGATCACATGCTTGAAGCTTGCCGTCCACTTGGTGATAGTGAAGATGTGCATCAATGAACCTTTCCCATCATAGTGTATGGGGGAGCATTTGTGAGTATACACGAAGCGACAATGATCAAGTGATGGGATGCGCAAGGCAAAGGTATGACCTTGATAGGTTTTCCTTTTACCGGTCTCGAGGTGGTTGATGGGAGACCGGATTATAGGATAGATAGCCGCACTATCAAGAGGGGCTTTCGGTTGGTTAACTTGATCACATCGTCTTAGGGAGCTCAATCCTTGCATGCGTTGCATATTCTTATTGCTTCTTGGTATTTCTCGGTGTGAGGTTCTTGAGCTTGTTGCTAGCTTTACAACAAGCCCAAGTTCATCGAAAACGGAGTTCACATGCATCTTCTATTGCGTTTTCGAGGTTGGGTGTTTTTACCGGTTATTCATGATATAAGGTTCTACCTTTTATATTCATGATAAATTCCCCTCCTACAGATTCTTGGGTTTTCACTTTCCATAAGATAGCATTTGTTGTTATCTTCCAAACAAAATTGGTTTCATGCGATTCGGAGTTCGGGAGCATTTGTTATTAAAGAAAAGGGAAAAGAGAAAAGGATAAAAAAAGAAAAGGAAAAAGAAAGAAAAAAAGGGAAAGGATCCAGCCGGTCGGACCGGGCCAGGCGCCGGCCCACCCGGTCGAAAACCGGCCTGGGAACCGGTGCCATCCGGGTGGCAACCAGTGGGCCTGGCCACCCCATCCGGCCCAGCGGCCGGTTACCAACCGGCCCGCCCGGCTGCCACCCCGGCCGGACCGGGCTCCTGGCCGGACTGGGCCACAACGCCCACCAGGCCCACCCGCTCGCCCCCGCGCGCCTTGGCCTGTTCGCCGCCCAGTGCGGTGCGCCGCCGCGCCAGGCTGCTGGGCCGGCCGGACCGGCTGGGCCGCCGGCCTCCTCAGCGCCTGGGCCGGTCGGCCGGCTGGGCCGCCGGCTGGGCATCTTTTTAGAGCGTTTTTTATGCTGTTTTTTCCTGTCTTTTTCCCCAACAGCTCTATTTCTCCCTTTGCTATAAATAGGCTTCTTCCACCTTGAGCCTAGTTAGTTCTTCCCATTCTCTCTCCTCCATTGCTACCATTTGAAGAACTTGCTCTCTCTCTTGTTCCCCCCCATGATTCTTGCTCATATTTGAGGATTTGAGAGAGGAGATCTAGATCTACACTTCCACCAAACCAATTCTTCTCTAAGTGAGGGAATCTCTTGGGATCTAGATCTTGGAGTCTTTAGTTGACTTTCCCCCTTGTTCTTCCTCTCCAATCTCATCCTAGCATTCGTTGCTTTGGTGGGATTTGAGTGTGAAGGACTTGAACACCTCCGGTGTTCTTGCTTTGCATCATTGCATAGTGTTGAGCTCTCCACCACGATTAGTTCGAGTGAGAGACCGTGAGCTTGTTACTCTTGGAGGGAAACCTCCTAGTTGGCTTGGCGGTTGGTGCTCCGGTGATCTCTTCAAGAAGATTGTGAAGAGGCTCGGGCTTCTCCTTCGTGGAGCTTGTGAAGTGGTTGTGGAGCTTGCCATCTCCGGAGCGGAGGAAAAGCTAACCATAAGGAAAGGGCCATTATCCTTCGTGGGTGTGGTTCGGAGAATAGGGTGAGCCTTCGTGGCGCGGGGAATCCTTCGTGGGACCTCCACTCCTCCAAACGTGACGTACCTTGTTGCAAAGCAAGGGAACACGGGAATACATCCTCGTCTCCGCGTGCCTCGGTTATTTCTATACCCGAGCTCTCTTTCCTTGTGATAGCCATCGTGCTTGAAGTACATATATCTTGCTATCACTTGTGCTACATATATCTTGTGCCTATCTTGCTTAGCTCTAGTTGCCATTGTCACACTTAGTTGAGCTTAGCATATTTAGGGTTTGTGCTTGTAAACTAAACATTAGTTTAATTCCGCATTCTTACAAGACAAATCCGCAAGAGCTTGTAATTGCCTATTCACCCCCCCCTCTAGGCGACATCTCGATCTTTCAATTGGTATCAGAGCAAGGTCTCTCCTTGTTTTAGGCTTCACCGCCTTGAGAGTAAAGATGTCGGCTAGTAATTTAGTGCACAATGACACAATTATCTTTGTTGGCACAAATTATCATTTGTGGCGAAATTGCTTGCTTTGTAAACTTCGGACCTTGTGTCCAAACATTGAGCAATTTCTAGATGTAGGTTTTTCTCCTCCGATGGATCCTCAAAATCTATCTTTAGAGGATGAGAAAAACTTACATCTTGAAGCTCAAGTATCTAATGAG
Organism: Lolium rigidum; assembly: GCF_022539505.1. Taxonomy (NCBI): domain Eukaryota; kingdom Viridiplantae; phylum Streptophyta; class Magnoliopsida; order Poales; family Poaceae; genus Lolium; species Lolium rigidum. The sequence continues at coordinate 142,065,211 of NC_061511.1, read as the reverse complement.
CTTTTATTCTCCTTGAGACCCGATTTTCGTAGGTTCTTGATATATATAAAGCGAAAGTCGTCTCATGAGATGTGGATCAAGCTTAAGGAAATGTTTGGTGGATCCACTTCTCATTTGGTCGGTGGTGACTCCGAGGAGCTCTCTTCTTCTTCACATCATGAAGAGCTCCAAGTTGCTTCCACCTCCGGCCGTGATGAGTCATCATCTTCTTCCACTTCACCAACGTGTTGCAAGACACAAGGTAATGATATGGTGAGTGGTGAGGGAAATTGCAATGTTGATATTGTGCTCAATAGTGATGACTCTTCATCTCTATCTCATTGCAATGTTTCCTCTTTGGACTTAAACACATCTAGCATCGAAAATGACCTACATGCTTGTGTTGATAGTCCTTGCATATCATGTGTAAATTGCTTACATAGATCTCATGAAGATATGCTTACCTTGTCTTGCCCCCATAATCAAAATGCTTATATTTCCTCTAGTTGTTTGTTGACTAACAATGTAGAGGAAACCGAACACTCTATGGATCAAGACATGTTTTCAAATGAGGATTCAAGAATATCTTCATCTTCATTCTCCGGTATGCACATGTGCCTTATGGCAAATGGATCAAAGGTATCTCCTACTTTGACTTCTAACACTTCCTCTAATGATGAGAGTGATGATGATGATAATGATGAAGAATATAATACCTTGGTGCATAATATGGCAACGATATATGCTTCTCTTCATGGTAATAAAAAAGCTCGTGCTAATCTCGAACACTCTATGGATATCTTGAATAAATATAAGGAAACCATAGTGAAGTTGGAGTCCCATGTTGAAAATGAGGAAATGAGATTCACTCTCCTCAAGCATGAGCTAAAAGATGAGAAGCATGCTAATTTCATGCTTACACAAAAAATTGAATCCTATATGCATGAAAATGAGAAAACTATTGTTGATGCTTGTGCTACTAACTCTAATTCTTGTGAAGCATCTATCTTAAAGGAGAATGTTGAGTTGAGGGCTCAACTTGAGTTTCTAACTAGCAATTATAGGGAATTGGAAGAAAGTCATAAAAAGCTCTCGGGCTCTCATGATGACCTTCTAATTTCCTATGATGGGCTAAAGTTAGCTCATGAGGCTAGCATCACTAAGGTAACATCTTGTGAGCCTCATGTGGACATTAGCACAATCTCTACTACAAATGCTATATTGCCATGTGCTAGTCCTTGTAATCCATCTAGTCAAACTAGTGATACACCTTGTGTTGGATTACTTGCCTTGCCTTGTTGCTCTAACAATGAAGCTTCTACTTCCTCTAGTACTTGTATTTCTACTAACCATGTAGAGGAAATAAAAGAGCTCGAGGCCCAAGTCCTTTCTTTGAAGAAAGACTTGGAAAAGCGTCATGAAGGGAAATCCACACTTGACAAGATGCTAAGTGTGCAACAATCCCCCAATGACAAGAGTGGACTTGGATTCAACTCCAATAACAAGAACAAGTCCAAGAGCAAGAACAACAAGAAGAAGGGCCAAGACAAAGTCAAGGATCCGGCCAAGTTGGTTTGCTTCAAGTGCAAGGTTGAAGGGCATCATGTTAGATCATGCCCATTGAAGAAGAAGAAGCACTTGAGTGAGAAACAACAAGGGAAACGGCCACAAGGTCAAGGTCAAGCTCATGCTCGACCTCAAGTTGAAGATAGGGCACTTCCCAAGAAGAATCAAGATATTGTTCCCCAAGAGAAGAAATCAATAAAGAAGAGAAAGGGGAACACTTGCTACTTATGTCGTGAGAAGGGGCACTTTGCTTCTTCTTGCTTAGGTGGTACCTTATCTAACCCTATAATTGTTGATAATGATTATTCTCTAGGGAAGGATAAGGATGGCAATGTGTTTGCCAAGTTTGTTGGAACTCAAAGTGGTTTCAAGAAAAGAACCATTTGGGTTGCCAAGCCTATTGTGACTAATCTCTTAGGACCCAACTTTGTTGGGGACCAACAATCTCAAACTTGATCAATAGGTGCATGTGGAGGTCATTGGAGACTTGGCTACTTCATGAAGAATTAAGGGATCTTCATATATTATATTTTGACCAAGCCAAGTCGTATGGATTATCATCTATATCTCATAATCCAATGTTCCTCCTTGCGGTAACTTATACTTCAACTCTTCATGCTTATTGTAAGTTACTTGCCCCTTTGCATGTTTGGTTTTGTACCAAATATGCGTATGTATGTGTTGTGTCTTACTTGCTTATCTTGTGTGTTCAAGTATGTTTGTTTGACTCACCATATACTTGTGTATTGTTTTGAGCCTAATGCATCTTGATGATATCTTATTTGGCTCTCTTTGAAGTGATTAATGGAACATCCCATTTTGGGGGAGTGATATGCTTTGTGCATCTCTCTTTCTTTAAAATGTGTGTACATGGGTACCACCACTTAGTATTGATATTGCAAGATTATCTAGTCACTATGTGGTGTGCCATACTCATGAGAAATTCAAATTCTAAATATCCATTAATCATCTCTAGTTGAATTTTAGTTGCCTCTTATTTAGAAGAAATGTTTTATCACATTATGGGGGAGTAATATGTTTTGTACATATCACAAGCCTAGAAAATGTGAACATATGAGGTTATGCCACTTAGAGTTGATGCTCTTAATTATCTTGTTCCTAGGTGGCATGTTTGCTCAAACAAGCTCCATTCCTAATAAAAAATATTTTATTACTCATCTTGTGGGCTTTTGTTTGAATATGAAATTCTTGGTGCGGTTTTTCCTCAAATACATATCTCTATATCTTATTTGGGACACCGTTTGCTTCAAGTTATTCTAATCATTGTCGTGCGTGATTGTGTGACTAGTTGAAGCTATCAAGAATCTTCATCCGTGCATAGTGCTCAATTCTATATACTTATCCTATGCCTTTTATTGTGAAGTTGATCCTTACTAACATTGTGAATACTCCACTGGAAATTATTTCCAATATACTCATTGTCTTTGACAATTGATAACCTTGTATGTGGTTGAATTTTTGGATCATCTTCACCTTGGATTGTTTATTATTGCCTTATTTTATTTCCAACAAATCTTTGTTGCTCCCATGTGTCTTCCTTGTCCCTTTGAAAAATCTTTTGATAAATTCTCTTGATTCATATCAAGTGTTTGTTTTGGAAGACAAACCTTTTCCTTACGGTACATTGTGCCATTGTGAAAAGTGTATAGGGTTTGGTTTATTTTGGTTGAACCTTGCTCTTTTGGGGAGTTTGCTATCTCATTCTTTCTTACATGATTTATTTGCTTGAATGAGATAAATCTTTGAGCATGTTTGCTTTATTTCATCCTTTATGCTCAATGGTTTCTTCTTAGTTCATTTGTTGAACTTTGTTGAACAAATCTTTTGTGATTTGCGTCTTTGATATAATTTGGACAACAAATTTGTTTGGTCACACCTTTATGCCTTATTCAATTCATTTGGTGTTTTGTCCAAAGTATATCTTTCTTGGATCTTTAAAAGTCTTTGTGCGTGCTTATATGTAATTTATTTATATTTATAGCATGCTTTCTTTCTTCGATCCATTATATAGGGTATACTCCATCAAATCCTAAACGGCTAAGATGTGCATGAAATTCAAACTTCATCTATAAATATGCACATATTGATATGGAGTGTATCCTATGTATTGTGGTTAGTCTAACCATGTTGGACCCAATGAGTTTGGGGGCCAAGATGTACTTGAATGATGTTTTAGGTACATTGGAGATGCAATGGAGGCTTGTCTCATCTATAAGGAAGGTGTTATCACCATATGAGAATTGGAGTCAAGCTAGGATGATCGATGAACTCTTATCTATTACATCAAGCCATTGCTATCTCGGTAACAAGTATCTTATTCATGCATACTCATATAGCATCCAACCTCTTGTAGGTTGCATCTTGGCATGAAATTCTTTATTTCAAAAATGTTGCGATTCTTGAAAAATACTTTTAAAAGAAAACTTCTTATTGTACATTTGAGTAATTTGAGAAGATGCATATGATAGGTTATATATATATATCATATTTATGATTCACCTATCACAAATATGCCCTCTAGCAATTTATTGCATATCAATTCCTCAAAGAGCTCATGTGTACAATATTGATGAAATTGTGAAATAAATCCGTATTTGTGATACTTGTTGCCTCTCTCAAAACATTCCAACTAGCTTTACTTCCCTTATTGTTAGTTGTGATGTTTTTGAGATTTTCTTGGTTGAAGCTCATTCATATACCACAAGTGTGTAAATTGGAGCCATAGGCTATATATGCTTTTTAAGCAAACATCCTTGGTATATTTTATGACTTCATCTTGGATATCATGTCTTATTTATTTTTGTTAACCTCTTGTGTGTGCATGTTTCTTTATGGATCACTATGTCCACTTTAGAAACTTATATACATGAGAGCGTTAATCCATCAACTTGATATTCTTGTTCCTTGCCAACCATCTTTTACCCTTTTGCTTTTAGTGGTGTTGGTAAAGAAGATTTATGAGTGCTTGGTTTATTTGTTTTCCTTCTTGCACTCATATCTCGTAATTGTTGGACTAAAGTTGTTCTTGATAAGCATACTCTCTTTATCTTAGTTGTGTTCTAAATGATATATAGGGAGTGAGGATTCCATGTTTGTGCATATTGTATTCAAATGCAAACATTATAAATTGTGCACGAACCTTGGGGAGCTTTCTTATTTTTAAGAGCACTATATCTCTCTTATCTTGATATCTTTGTTCGTCCAATTGGATCTTTGATTGCTTGCTTTATTTGTTGAAGCTCACTTCACCATGTTATCTTTATGCAATCTTTGATCCTCAATATAGTTTGACTTCCTTCAAGTATTCATCATTGGATATGTGCACTTGATTCCACTCAAATTATGAGAAGTGCACACTTTGGGGAGGAACTCACATTATATTGGCCTTCTAAATTTTTCACCCATTTTGACAATCGATGCCAATGGGGGAGAAGTTTAGAGGGTTTAAGGGAATGGTTTATACTTAAGTTTGGTTTGTGCTTAAGTGTTTTGCCTCTCATGCATTGCATGGTTGTATATATATAGTGGAAACTATCCCAAAGGTTAATCTTGACAATGTATGCAATGAATTCATGTTCATCACACGTGCATACATTGTGGGGGAGTTTTCTCTATATATATTGGTTCTACTCACATCCATTGCATTTGTTGTAGTTGTGTGAGTAGAGCCGGTTTTGATATGGACTAGTAGCTTTGTGTTACTTGACCATATCAAATACAACCTCTTGTATACAACTTATTCTCGGATAAGTTGCGTACTTGTCACTAATATTCATTATATAAACCCTCTTATTGTGGTTGTCATCAATTACCAAAATGGGGGAGATTGTAAGGGTACATTGCCCCTATGTGTGGTTTCGGTAATTAATGACAACCCCTATGGACTAATGTATTCATTGAGTTTATATGAAGGAATATTCCATAGGTACTACTTGCTCTCCATGTGTTGGATTCAAGTATGGATGCCATGAAGATAAAGATATACCTTGTGTATTGGCATCAAGATCATCGGTATGAAGATATATATGTGATATGATCAAGAAGAAGAAATGAAGATGGAGTTCTTATGTGGAACTCAATATTATCCATGCTCTATCTTAAGTGAGTATGAGAAGATACAAGGTTGAGTTGGGCAAGTTCAAGATGAGCATCTTGTGTGGATCACATGCTTGAAGCTTGCCGTCCACTTGGTGATAGTGAAGATGTGCATCAATGAACCTTTCCCATCATAGTGTATGGGGGAGCATTTGTGAGTATACACGAAGCGACAATGATCAAGTGATGGGATGCGCAAGGCAAAGGTATGACCTTGATAGGTTTTCCTTTTACCGGTCTCGAGGTGGTTGATGGGAGACCGGATTATAGGATAGATAGCCGCACTATCAAGAGGGGCTTTCGGTTGGTTAACTTGATCACATCGTCTTAGGGAGCTCAATCCTTGCATGCGTTGCATATTCTTATTGCTTCTTGGTATTTCTCGGTGTGAGGTTCTTGAGCTTGTTGCTAGCTTTACAACAAGCCCAAGTTCATCGAAAACGGAGTTCACATGCATCTTCTATTGCGTTTTCGAGGTTGGGTGTTTTTACCGGTTATTCATGATATAAGGTTCTACCTTTTATATTCATGATAAAATCCCCTCCTACAGATTCTTGGGTTTTCACTTTCCATAAGATAGCATTTGTTGTTATCTTCCAAACAAAATTGGTTTCATGCGATTCGGAGTTCGGGAGCATTTGTTATTAAAGAAAAGGGAAAAAGAGAAAAGGATAAAAAAAAGAAAAGGAAAAAGAAAGAAAAAAAGGGAAAGGATCCAGCCGGTCGGACCGGGCCAGGCGCCGGCCCACCCGGTCGAAAACCGGCCTGGGAACCGGTGCCATCCGGGTGGCAACCAGTGGGCCTGGCCACCCCATCCGGCCCAGCGGCCGGTTACCAACCGGCCCGCCCGGCTGCCACCCCGGCCGGACCGGGCTCCTGGCCGGACTGGGCCACAACGCCCACCAGGCCCACCCGCTCGCCCTCGCGCGCCTTGGCATGTTCGCCGCCCAGTGCGGTGCGCCGCCGCGCCAGGCTGCTGGGCCGGCCGGACCGGCTGGGCCGCCGGCCTCCTCAGCGCCTGGGCCGGTCGGCCGGCTGGGCATCTTTTTAGAGCGTTTTTTATGCTGTTTTTTCCTGTCTTTTTCCCCAACAGCTCTATTTCTCCCTTTGCTATAAATAGGCTTCTTCCACCTTGAGCCTAGTTAGTTCTTCCCATTCTCTCTCCTCCATTGCTACCATTTGAAGAACTTGCTCTCTCTCTTGTTCCCCCCATGATTCTTGCTCATATTTGAGGATTTGAGAGAGGAGATCTAGATCTACACTTCCACCAAACCAATTCTTCTCTAAGTGAGGGAATCTCTTGGGATCTAGATCTTGGAGTCTTTAGTTGACTTTCCCCCTTGTTCTTCCTCTCCAATCTCATCCTAGCATTCGTTGCTTTGGTGGGATTTGAGTGTGAAGGACTTGAACACCTCCGGTGTTCTTGCTTTGCATCATTGCATAGTGTTGAGCTCTCCACCACGATTAGTTCGAGTGAGAGACCGTGAGCTTGTTACTCTTGGAGGGAAACCTCCTAGTTGGCTTGGCGGTTGGTGCTCCGGTGATCTCTTCAAGAAGATTGTGAAGAGGCCCGGGCTTCTCCTTCGTGGAGCTTGTGAAGTGGTTGTGGAGCTTGCCATCTCCGGAGCGGAGGAAAAGCTAACCATAAGGAAAGGGCCATTATCCTTCGTGGGTGTGGTTCGGAGAATAGGGTGAGCCTTCGTGGCGCGGGGAATCCTTCGTGGGACCTCCACTCCTCCAAACGTGACGTACCTTGTTGCAAAGCAAGGGAACACGGGAATACATCCTCGTCTCCGCGTGCCTCGGTTATTTCTATACCCGAGCTCTCTTTCCTTGTGATAGCCATCGTGCTTGAAGTACATATATCTTGCTATCACTTGTGCTACATATATCTTGTGCCTATCTTGCTTAGCTCTAGTTGCCATTGTCACACTTAGTTGAGCTTAGCATATTTAGGGTTTGTGCTTGTAAACTAAACATTAGTTTAATTCCGCATTCTTACAAGACAAATCCGCAAGAGCTTGTAATTGCCTATTCACCCCCCCCCCCTCTAGGCGACATCTCGATCTTTCAGGTTTTCACGACGGAGGCTTTAAGTAGGCGGAAGGGCGGAGTCGGAGGGCTGACAGGGGCCCCACACGCTAGGGCGGCGTGGGCCCCCCTTAGGCCGCGCGGCCCTAGTGTGGCGGTGCCTCGTTGCCCCACTTCGTAATCCTTTCGGTTTTCTGGAAGCTTCGTGGAAAAATAAGACCCTGGGCGTTGATTTCGTCCAATTCCGAGAATATTTCCTTTGTAGGATTTCTGAAACCAAAAACAGCAGAAAACAACAACTGGCTCTTCGGCATCTCGTCAATAGGTTAGTGCCGGAAAATGCATAATAATGACATAAAATGTATATAAAACATGTGAGTATCATCATAAAAGTAGCATGGAACATAAGAAATTATAGATACGTTTGAGACGTATCAAGCATCCCCAAGCTTAGTTCATACTCGCCCTCGAGTAGGTAAACGATAACAAAGATAATTTCTGAAGTGACATGCTATCATAATCTTGATCAATACTATTGTAAAGCATATGAGATGAATGCAGCGATTCGAAGCAATGGTGAAGACAATGAGTAAACAACTGAATCATATAGCAAAGACTTTTCATGAATAATACTTTCAAGACAAGCATCAATAAGACTTGCATAAGAGTTACTCATAAAGCAATAAATTCTTAGTAGAAAGCTTTGAAACAACACAAAGGAAGATATAAGTTTCAGTAGTTGCTTTCAACTTCAACATATTTATCTCATGGATAATTGTCAACACAAAGTAATATAACAAGTGCAATAGGTAAACATGTAAGAATCAATGCACACAGTTGATACAAGTGTTTGCTTCTAAGATAGAAAGAATGGGTAAACTGACTCAACAATAAAGTAGAAGATAGGCCCTTCGCAGAGGGAAGCATGGATTACTATATTTGTGCTAGAGATTTTCATTTTGAAAACAAGAAACAATTTTGTCAACGGTAGTAATAAATCATATGTGTTATGTATAAAATATCCTATAAGTTGCAAGCCTCATGCATAGTATACCAATAGTGCTCGCACCTTGTCCTAATTAGCTTGGATTAACATGGATTATCATTGCATAACATATGTTTCAACCAAGTGTCACAAAGGGGTACCTCTATGCCGCCTTGTACAAAGGTCTAAGGAGAAAGCTCGCATTGGATTTCTCGCTTTTTGATTATTCTCAACTTAGACATCCATACCGGGACAACATAGACAACAGATAATGGACTCCTCTTTAAAGCATAAGCATTCAACAACAGTTAAAATTCTCATAAGAGATTGATGATTAATTGTCCAAACTGAAACTTCCACCATGATTCATGGTTTTAGTTAGCGGCCCAATGTTCTTCTCTAACAATATGCATACTCAAACCATTTTATCATGAAAATCACCCTTACTTCAGACAAGACGAACATGCATAGCAACTCACATGATATTCAACAAAGGTGTAATAGTTGGTGGCGTCCCCAGAAACATGGTTACCGCTCAACAAGCAACTTATTAAGAAATAAGATACATAAGTACATATTCTTCACCACAATAGTTTTTAAGGCTATTTTCCCATGAGCTATATATTGCAAAGACAAAGGATAGAATTTTTAAAGGTAGCACTCAAGTAATTTACTTTGGAATGGCAGAGAAATACCATGTAGTAGGTAGGTATGGTGGACACAAATGGCATAGTTTTGGCTCAAGGATTTGGATGCACGAGAAGAATTCCTCTCAATACAAGGCTAGGCTAGCAAGGTTGTTTGAAGCAAACTCAAGTATAAAACGGTGCAACAAAGCTCACATATGAACATATTGAAAGCATTATAAGACTTTACATCGTCTCCTTGTTGTTCAAACACCTTAACCAGAAAATATCTAGACTCTAGAGACCAATCATGCAAACCAAATTTTAACAAGCTCTATGTAGTTCTTCATTAATAGGTGCAAAGTACATGATGCAAGAGCTTAAACATGATCTATATGAGCACAACAATTGCCAAGTATCAAATTATTCAAGACATTATACCATTTACCACATGCGGCATTTTCTGTTTCCAACCATATAATAATGAACGAAGTAGTTCAACCTTCGCCATGGACATTAAGAATAAAGCTAAGAACATATGTGTTCATACGAAACAGCGGAGCGTGTCTCTCTCCCAAACAAGGAATGCTAGGATCCGATTTTATACAAACAAAAAACAAAAATAAAAACAAACAGGCGCTCCAAGTAAAGCACATAAGATGTGACGGAATAAAAATATAGTTTCACTAGAGGTGACATGATAAGTTGTCGATGAAGAAGGGATGCCTTGGGCATCCCCAAGCTTAGATGCTTGAGTCTTCTTAAAATATGCAGGGATGAACCACGGGGGCATTCCCAAGCTTAGACTTTTCACTCTTCTTGATCATATTGTATCATCCTCCTCTCTTGACCCTTGAAAACTTCCTCCACACCAAACTCAAAACAATCTCATTAGAGGGTTAGTGCATAATTGAAAATTCATATATTCAGAGGTGACATAATCATTCTTAACACTTCTGGACATTGCACAAAGCTACTGAAAGTTAATGGAACAAAGAAATCCATCAAACATAGCAAGACAGGCAATGCGAAATAAAAGGCAGAATCTGTCAAAACAGAACAGTCCGTAAAGACGAATTTTTCAGGGGCACTTAAATTGCTCAGATGACAATGACCAAATTGAATGAAAGTTGCGTACATATCTGAGGATCACGCACGTAAATTGGACGATTTTTCTAAAAATTTTACAGTAGGGGCGGCTCAATTTCGTGACAGCAAGAAATCTGTTCCTGCGCAGTAATCCAAATCTAGTATTGACTTTACTATCAAAGACTTTACTTGGCACAACAATGCAATAAAATAAAGATAAGGAGAGGTTGCTACAGTAGTAACAACTTCCAAGACTCAAATATAAAATAAAAGTGCAGAAGTAAAATAATGGGTTGTCTCCCATAAGCGCTTTTCTTTAACGCCTTTTAGCTAGGCGCAGAAAGTGTGAATCAAGTGTTATCGAGAGACGAAGCATCAACATCATAATTTGTTCTAATAATAGAATCATAAGGTAACTTCATTCTCTTTCTAGGGAAGTGTTCCATACCTTTCTTGAGAGAAAATTGATATTCAATATTACCTTCCTTCATATCAATGGTAGCACCAACAGTTCGAAGAAAAGGTCTTCCCAATATAATGGGACAAGATGCATTGCATTCAATATCCAAGACAACAAAATCAACGGGGACAAGGTTATTGTTAACCATAATACGAACATTATCAATCCTCCCCAAAGGTTTGTTTATAGCATTATCAGCAAGATTAACATCCAAATAACAATTTTTCAATGGTGGCAAGTCAAGCATATCATAGATTTTCTTAGGCATAACAGAAATACTTGCACCAAGATCACATAAAGTATTACAATCAAAATCATTGACCCTCATCTTAATGATGGGCTCCCAACCATCTTCTAACTTCCTAGGAATAGAAGTTTCAAGTTTTAGTTTCTCCTCTCTAGCTTTTATGAGAGCATTTGTAATATGTTTTGTAAAGGCCAAATTTATAGCACTAGCATTGGGACTTTTAGCAAGTTTTTGTAAGAACTTTATAACTTCAGAGATGTGACAATCATCAAAATATAAACCATTATGATCTACATCAATGGGATCATTGTCCCCAATATTTTGAAAAATTTCAGCAGTTTTATCACAAACAGTTTCAGCAGTTTTAGCGATTCGAGCAGTTTCGAGCAATTTTGCACGCTTTGCACTAGGAGTAGAAACATTGCCAACACCAATTATTTTACCATTGATAGTAGGGGTGTAGCAACATGTGAAGCATTATCATTACTAGTGGTGGTAATAGTCCAAACTTTAGCTACATTATTCTCTTTAGCAAGTTTTTTGTTTTCTTCTCTTTCCCACCTAGCATGCAATTCAACCATCAATCTAATATTCTCATTAATTCAAACTTGGATGGCGTTTTCTGTAGTAACAATTTTATTATCATTATCCTTATTAGGCATAACTTTCAATTTTAAAAGATCAACATCCGAGGCAAGTCTATCAACCTTAGAAGCAAGAATATCAATTTTATCAAGTTTTTCTTCAACAGATTTGTTAAAAGCAGTTTGTGTACTAATAAATTCTTTAAGCATGACTTCAAGACCAGGGGGTACACTCCTATTATTGTTGTAAGAATTCCCATAAGAATTACCGTAAGCATTACCGTTAGCAGAAGGATATGGCCTATAGTTGTTACCAGAATTATTCCTATAAGCATTGTTGTTGAAATTATTATTTTTAATGAAGTTCACATCAACATGTTCTTCTTGGGAAACCAATGAAGCTAAAGGAACATTATTAGGATCAACATTAGATCTACCATTCACAAGCATAGACATAATAGCATCAATCTTATCACTCAAGGAGGAGGTTTCTTCAACAGAATTTACCTTCTTACCTTGCGGAGCTCTTTCCGTGTACCATTCAGAGTAATTTATCATCATATCATCAAGAAGCTTTGTTGCCGCCCCCAAAGTGATGGACATAAAGGTACCTCCAGCAGCTGAATCCAATAGGTTCCGCGAAGAAAAATTCAATCCTGCATAGAAGGTTTGGATGATCATCCAAGTAGTTAGTCCATGGGAAGGGCAATTCTTCACCAAAGATTTCATTCTCTCCCATGCTTGAGCAACATGTTCATTATCTAATTGCTTAAAATTCATTATGCCACTTCTCAAAGATATAATTTTAGCGGGAGGATAATATCTACCAATAAAAGCATCCTTACATTTAGTCCATGAATCAATACTATTTCTAGGCAGAGATAGCAACCAATCTTTAGCTCTTCCTCTTAAGGAGAAAGGAAACAATTTTAATTTTATAATGTCACCATCTACATCCTTATACTTTTGCATTTCACATAGTTCAACAAAATTATTAAGATGGGCAGCGAGCATCATCGGAACTAACACCGAGAAAATTGCTCTCTCATAACAAGATTTAGTAAAGCAGGTTTAATTTCAAAGAATTTTGCTGTAGTAGCAGGTGGAGCAATAGGTGTGCATAAGAAATCATTATTATTTGTGCCAGTGAAGTCACACAACTTAGTATTCTCATGAGTACCCATTTTAGCAGTAGTAAATAAAACAAACTAAATAAAGTAAATGCAAGTAATTAATTTTTTTGTGTTTTCAATATGGAGAACAAGACAGTAAATAAAGTAAAGCTAGCAACTAATTTTTTTGTATTTTTGATATAGAAAGCAAACAAAGCAGTAAATAAAGTAAAGTAAAGCAAGACAAAAACAAAGTAAAGAGATTGGATGTGGGAGACTCCCCTTGCAGCGTGTCTTGATCTCCCCGGCAACGGCGCCAGAAAAAGTTTGCTGGCGTGTAGTTGACGTGGGAGTTAGAAATCTCTGTGGTGTAATTTTCCTTCACGTCCCCAGCAACGGCGCCAGAAAAAGTGCTTGAAGGCGTGTAAGACACACGTCCGTTGGGAACCCCAAGAGGAAGGTGTGATGCGTACAGCATCAAGTTTTCCCTCAGTAAGAAACCAAGGTTATCGAACCAGTAGGAGTCAAGGATCACGTGAAGGTCGTTGGTGACGGAGTGTAGTGCGGCGCAACACCAGAGATTCCGGCGCCAACGTGGAACCTGCACAACACAATCAAAGTACTTTGCCCCAACAATCAAAGTACTTTGCCCCAACGTAACAGTGAGGTTGTCAATCTCACCGGCTTGCTGTAAACAAAGGATTAGATGTATATTGTGATGTTTGTTTGCGAAGAACAGTAAAGAACAAGTATTGCAGTAGATTGTATTTCAAATGTAAAGAATGGACCGAGGTCCACAGTTCACTAGTGGTGTCTCTCCGATAAGATAAATGCATGTTGGGTGAACAAATTACAGTTGGGCAATTAACAAATAAAGAAGGCATAACAATGCACATACATACATCATGATGAGTACTATGAGATTTAATCAGGGCATTACGACAAAGTACATAGACCGCTATCCAGCATGCATCTATGCCTAAAAAGTCCACATTCAGGTTATCATTCGAACCCCTTCCAGTATTAAGTTGCAAACAACAGAAAATTGCATTAAGTATGGTGCATAATGTAATCAACACAAATATCCTTAGACAAAGTATTGATGTTTTATCCCTAGTGGCAACAGCACATCCACAAGCTTAGAACTTTCTGTCACTGTCCCAGATTCAATGGAGGCATGAACCCACTATCGAGCATAAATACTCCCTCTTGGAGTCACAAGTATCAACTTGGCCAGAGCCTCTACTAGCAACGGAGAGCATGCAAGAACATAAACAACATATATGATTGATTGATAATCAACTTGACATAGTATTCAATATTCATCGGATCCCAACAAACACAACATGTAGCATTACAAATAGATGATCTTGATCATGATAGGCAGCTCACAAGATCTAACATGATAGCACAATGAGGAGAAGGCAACCATCTAGCTACTGCTATGGACCCATAGTCCAGGGGTGAATTACTCACACATCGATCCGGAGGCGATCATGGCGATGAAGAGACCTCCGGGAGATGATATCCCTCTCCGGCGGGGTGCCGGAGGCGATCTCCTGAATCCCCCGAGATGGGATTGGCGGCGGCGGCGTCTCTGGAAGGTTTTCCGTATCGTGGCTCTCGGATGCGGGGTTTTCGCGACGAAGGCTTTAAGTAGGCGGAAGGGGCGGAGTCGGAGGGCCGACGAGGGGCCCCACACGCTAGGGCGGCGCGGGCCCCCCTTATGCCGCGCGGCCCTAGTGTGGCGGCGCCTCGTCGCCCCACTTCGTAATCCTTTTGGTCTTCTGGAAGCTTTGTGGAAAAATAAGACCCTGGGCGTTGATTTCGTCCAATTCCGAGAATATTTCCTTTGTAGGATTTCTGAAACCAAAAACAGCAGAAAACAAAGAATCGGCTCTTCGGCATCTCGTCAATAGATTAGTGCCAGAAAATGCATAATAATGACATAAAATGTATATAAAACATGTGAGTATCATCATAAAAGTAGCATGGAACATAAGAAAATATAGATACGTTTGAGACGTATCAATATTGCCCTCGCAGAGAAACTATCAGATATCAAGAAAGAATTTCACGAAAAGTCCCGACGCCGCCACCGTCTCAAACCCTAGTTCGGGGGGGGGGGGGTTCCTGCTGCCTCGAAGTTGAGGGAGTTGAGGGGCTGCACTCCACGCCGTCCTCTCCGCCGTCTCCACCGCCATCTCCATCGCCAACTCCTCCTTGTACTCAGGGGTCCATCCTCTCATAAACCTCTATACCGCCCTATGTAAACATGGTGTTCGATGCTATATTCTATCTATGATCTATGTCATGTTTCATAGTTTATTTGTTCTTAGATTGGATGGGTGATTTTCTTTGATTCATTAGAGTTGTGATCTGATATGTTATTGTCCTTGGTGTCCATTATATTTGTGCGCGCATGGATCAAACACCTAGGGTTGTTAGTATTTGTAACGAAACGGGGGGAGTTCTACCGGAGCAACAGAAACCTGAGAACGCGAACCGATTAGTTGCACGTATGGGAGTAAAGGGGACCTAGAGCTTAAGGCTATGGTTGGAGAAACCTTAATGCTTGTTAGTAGTTACGGATGTTTGCTAGCAAGCCAATCGTATAGTGCTTGCAATCTCAAGTAGCGGAGTGCATGTATATTTAGCCTCTCCCACATAGAAAGCTCCTTCGAGAACAGTGAATCCGAGACCGTCACTATTTTGTCTTGAGAAAACCCACCACTATTACCACCACTTTTACACACTCATGTTACTGGTTACTTAGTTTATTTTACCGCTGCGACACTAACATTTATTTCCGTGTATTTATTTTCCTGCAAAGTCACCTCTCAAACCCGTGCTACCATTGTAGTTTTCTTTGCTAGATATTGCAAACGTTTAGTGCGCGTAGAGTTGTATCAGTGGTTGATAGAACTTTAGAGAATGTTTATCCTACCTTTAGCTCCTCGTTGGATTCAACACTCTTACTTATCAAAAAGGCTACAAACGATCCCCTATACTTGTGGGATATCAAGACCTTTTCTGGCGCCGTTGCCGGGGAGCAATAGCGTGTGATGAATATTTTTGTGTGCACTTGTTTGCTTTATCTCTAAGTAGTTTTACTTTCAGTACCAAGTTGTTCTCTATCCTTGTATGATAGGGAATACGAATTACCAAAAAAATTAGTTGTAGTTTTTAATCAAAAAAGTTTTCAAAAAGGAAAGTGATTGGAAAGATGAGTAATGGTGAATTGGGGGTCGACCTTGAACACTTGTGTTCATGCCTATGAAACCAAAACAATTCTTTGCATAGAAGCTTTTCAAAACCTGTATATATTGTAAATATTGTACATAATCCTCTGTATATAGAAATATCATGTATAGTTACTAACTAGTTTGTTTATAATGCAAGTTTGCCACTTTGTTGCTTAGAAACAGATTTATGTGCGTTACTGTAGAAATTTTTAAAAATCACCAGAAGGTGATCTTGGTCTGAAATTTCTTGAGTGCAAAGTACTGCTTGTTAGCTAACTTTCATTAGTTCTTACTTTTCTGATTTGAGGCATGTAAATAGGGTTCTAATTAGATCTTTACTGACTGTTTCTGTTCAGACAGATTTACTGTGTTTGACTGTGAAAAATCGTGAAAAAACTCAGAGCAGTGTTTTAATCTGAAAAAATTTGTGCATAACCCTGAGTTTATTTCATTAGTTTTGAGTTTTTATGTTTGAGCTACTTAACTACCTCTTTGAATGCCATCTTTACAGATTGTCCAGTTTTGACAGATTTTCATGCTTATTGATTATTGTGCTTATACTTAATGTTTATAACCTTTGTTTGATCGACAATTGTTATAAATTGGTTGTTGTACAGTAGTTAATATTAATGTAAACTTTTCAAAACTTGAACATGAGTGGGTTTTATTTAATGAGTATTAACCTACTAACAAGTTTTGTGAAGTTTTATGTGGATGTAGCTAATTATTGATGATATGAATAAGAAGACACAAGAGCTCAAGCGTAGGTGCATCCTAAGAACCAATTCAAGATTACACAATCATCTAAGCTTGGGGATGCCCGAGTCATCCCCATATTCATCAACTACATGAGGTTGCCTCTTCCATACTCTTTATTACTCATCCACGGTTGGTTTTTAATAAAGCCTAGCTCAAAGGCGTTAAAGAAAAGCACTTTTAGGAGATAATCCAATTTTATTTTTGCTTTGTTGAGTCTTGGAAGTTATTACTACTGTAATAACCTCTTCTTATCATTTTATTTTATTTTTGTGCCGAGAGTATCCTCTAATGGAAGGGAAATGATGTCTGGCGTGTTTGCTTTTCTGAATCAGATTCTGTGCTGACACGAAAATATTCGTGAAAATAGCCAGAAGATTATTTTGAGCTGCCAATTTTTGTTATTATGCCCCAGTATGTTATCTAACTTTCGTTACTTTAGCACTTTTTGATTTGTGCAACATAACTATTTCTTGAATTTTGATCTTTGCCTGCTGGTCTGTTTTGACATATTTCTGCCATATTTTTCATTTGCTTCATATGCTCCCTCTTTTTGAGTTCTTTTGTGAGAAAGAGCTTTAGGAAGAAGTAGTTATTGTAGCACATGTATAAATTAGTGTTTGATATGTGTGTCTACTGAAACCTTGCTGGTTTGGTTCTAATGTTAATTGCACTAATATTGCTGATCAATTGTGTTAAGTTTTGTATGAAGGAAGTTTTCAAGTGTAGGAAGAGAATAATGATGCAATGAGATGAAGCATGGACAAAAGCTCAAGCTTTCGGATGTCCCCTGGACACCCCAAGAAATATCCAAGAAGTACAAGCGTCAAAGTTTGGGGATGCCCAAGGCATCCCCTCTTCATCAACAAAAGCACCAGGTCATTTTTCAATACACTATATTTTTATTGCTTCATATGATATGTGTTGTTCTTGGCACTGTTCAAAAAATCGGCCAAGATACCGATTAATCGGCCGATTTATCGTGAATCGGGTGGTAACCGATAAGATTTCGGCATCTCGGCTAATTTATCGCTGCACCGATATTTCAGTCGATTTTCAGTCCAATGACCGATATTTTGGCCGACTTTCAGTGAAATTTTACTGAAATTCGGTCTGAAAGTTGATATTTTCGTTCTATAGTCTTGTAGAACCATGCATTAGCTCAAACAATTTCATTTTTGTTGATTCAAATGCAAGGAATCAAGTTAAGGCTTCTATTCAATGCTTCAATATTATCTATACATATCATATTATAGAAAATTTAGTGCCAAAAGCTAAAATTTACAAAAAAATAAGCCGATAAATGGCCGACCGATATAATCGATTAATCGTCCGATAAGCGATTAATCTCCATTTGAGGCGGACCGATAAGTTAGCGATTCACGATTTCTTGAACATTGGTTCTTGGAGTGTCTTTATTTTCGTTGTTTGTTTTATTTTGTTTTGTTTGCTATAATAAACTTGGGTGGATCCTATTATTCTTGTGTGGGAGAAAGACACGCTCCGTTTCAATTGTCTAGAACACTTTAGTTTTCATTCATATTTCTTTTCTAGTGTTCTAGTTTATTAGTACTGCGTTTAGCTCTTGGTTTTTCTACTCATATCTTGTTCAGAGCTTGTTGGTTCTCCTTATTTATGTTTGAATAGCTCTCTGGTATTTTTCTTATTTATCATCTATGAGAGTGTTTTCAAATAAGTCGGTTGGCGTTGGATGCATAAAAGGGTTTCATGTGTATAGTGATGCAAATAGAGGCATGTTTAGGCTATGGCATATATTTTTGCATGTCATGATAGATGTTATTTTCATGTTGAGCTTATTGATTATGTCTATATCTTGATTAGTCTCAAATACCTGAGAGTGTTTAGTGTGCCATTGAAGGTTTTCATGCATTGTTTTTAGCATATAATAGAAAAGCATAATATTGTGGTATATATTCTCCTGCGAATACTTTATTTGGGCGACTTGGCACATGTTTTGCAACATGTTATGACTACATTCCAGTCAATTATTGCCTCTATGATCATTTAGTTTGCAACTTGTGTATCACTTTATGCTTTGATTAATATATTATGTCGCTGTGCATGATTATGGCCATTATGCTCTCTTAGTTGGTCGCACCCGGTCTTTTTCTAGCCTCCATTTGTATGAGTGTTTTATTCATGCATCCAACCACCAAAAACCAAATATGCCAAAGTTTCCACCATATCTACCTACATGTGGTATTTCATTGCCATTCCGTAGTAGTTTGCTCATGTGTTACCTTTAAAAACATTCAAACTGCTCCTCGTCTTGTGACATTGTTTTTAGCTCATGAGGAAGTAAATTAAATAGTGGTTGCCGTCTTCCATATTATTTAAGTAACTCAAAGACTCACGAGCTTCATCTTGCTTGTCACATAAAAAAGTATATAAAAAGAAGAAGAGCTGGTTTGACCACAACTTCCAATAGGGGAAGAAAATAGGAAAATTATAAGAAAAGGGCACTCCTCCATGGTTTGTGATTGCTTGGTCGGCACCCGAGGATTCGGTTAGCCATGGTATGTGTAAGTAAAGGTTGGAAGGAGTGTCATTATTTTATAAGTAGTATAAATGAAAAGATGCTTCGCCCAAATATTTCGGAACCGCTCTCAAACTTGCTTAGTATGGAATATGACAATAGCTCTTTTTACTACTCGTTGACATGAACAACCACCTCTCAAAAGCAACTTTTACCTCCATTGTTTCAATAAAAAGCTCTAGCACATGAGTGATCTCACTTGCCTCTCAAAGAGAGACTATCTTTTACTTTAATGTTGAGTCTCCACCTTCTTGTTTATGCACCACTTATGAGAGCATAGTTGTCATTCTTAGTTTTATGTGCATGGTCCCAAGATTTTTATTGATTGATTCATAATTATGGTATCACTTGTTCTCAAACTTCTTGTTTCTAGTCACTCTCTTAAACTTTTAAAGGTGTCCTAGCATTTATGTTTTGCTACCACTTATGGGACAAGCTGAGTACCACTTTATTATGCATCTATCATATGCTCTTTGCAATCACTTTGCTTTCTATGCACTTTATACATTATCTTTTGTTTGATTACTCTTCATGATTATCGCATGGTTATTAAGTTTTACTGTAAGATTATATCTACCATGTCTATGTTAGAATGATTATGATCCCAGCTATTTTGCTTTTGCAAATTGATTGGTCAAAGTAGTGCGACAGCATGTCACCTCAAAAATTATTTGTTTGTTATCACTTACCTACTCGAGGACGAGCAGGAGTTAAGCTTGGGGATGTTGATACGTTGCAAACGAATCTATAATTTTTGATGCTCCATGCTCGTTTTCTACCAATTTCCTTATGTTTTATGTGCATTTCGATACACTTTTTAGCATTTTACGGAACTAACCTATTGACATAGTGCCACAGTGCCAGTTCCTGTTTTCTGATGTTTTTGTGTTTCAGAAAAGTTGTACAGCAAATATTCTCGGAATTGCACGGGACAAAAACTCAGGACCTTAGAATTTTGAGGGGAAGCCTGAGCCAGAAGGAGACACGCAGGGGAGCTGCCACGTGGCAGTACACAGGACAGGCGCGGCCCCACCCCTGGCCGCGCCTGGCCCATGTACTGTCCACCCCGGCCTCCGCTGACATCGCCCTTTCGCCTATATGTTGCCCTCGCGGAAAAACTATCAGATATCAAGAAAGAATTCCATGAAAAGTCCCGCCGCCGCCGCCGTCTCAAACCCTAGTTCGGGGGGGGGGGGGTGCTGCCTCCCCCGTGGAGATGATCTCCATGGGGGAGAGCTCCGAAGAAGCCATGAAGGAGGGAGTTGAGGGGCTGCACTCCACGCTGCCCTCTCCGCCGTCTCCACCGCCATCTCCATCGCCAACTCCTCTTTGTACTCAGGGGTCCATCCTCTCATAAACCTCTGTACCGCCCTATGTAAACATGGTGTTCGATGCTATATTCTATCCTATGATCCATGTCATGTTTTTCATAGTTTATTTGTTCTTAGATTGGATGGGTGATTTTCTTTGATTCATTAGAGTTGTGATCTGATATGTTATTGTCTTTGGTGTCCATTATATTTGTGCGCGCATGGATCAAACACCTAGGGTTGTTAGTATTTGTAACGAAGCGGGGGGAGTTCTGCCGGAGCGACAGAAACCTGAGAACGCGAACCGATTAGTTGCACGTATGGGAGTAAAGGGGACCTAGAGCTTAAGGCTATGGTTGGGTAAACCTTAATGCTTGTTAGTAGTTACGGATGTTTGCTAGCAAGCCAATCATATAGTGCTTGCAATCCCAAGTAGCGGAGTGCATGTATATTTAGCCTCTCCCACATAGAAAGCTCCTTCGAGGACAGCGAATCCGAGACCGTCACTATTTTGTCTTGAGCAAAGCCACCACTATTACCACCACTTTTACACACTCATGTTACTGGTTACTTAGTTTATTTTACCGCTGCAGCACTAACATTTATTTTCGTGTATTTATTTTCCTGCAAAGTCACCTCTCAAACCCGTGCCACCGCTGTGGTTTTATTTCCTAGATATTACAAACGTTTAGTGCGCGTAGAGTTGTATCAGTGGTTGATAGAACTTTAAAGAATGTTTATCCTACCTTTAGCTCCTCGTTGGGTTCGACACTCTTACTTATCGAAAAGGCTACAAACGATCCCCTATAATTGTGGGATATCAGAGCTATGCTCTTCACAAAAGTTGGAAAATAAAAGAATACCATAAATTTATGTTGTAAGGAGTTAAATAGGAGTCCAGGTCGTAACAGAAAAATAACATGTTAACTAATAACATGAACCTACTACTACACGATTCTGTATAAATCTTCGTTGAATTGGTATCTGAATGGACAATGGAGTATATGTCTTCAATACAACAATATTTTTTAAATGTAAAATAAAGTAAAAACATACTGAACATACACATTAGAGAGGCAGAGTGGCATCAAGAGGGTTGCAACTTGCAAGTTGCTATCCGCGGTCTCACAAACCACCGTTCCATCCTCTCAGGGGCGTACGAAAGGACGAGCATAAATGGTGGCGCCATGGGGGCGATAGAGAACATGAGGGGACATCACTCAAAATCACCAAAGAATCTAAGCCAAATAGCAGATATTAAACAAAGCACACAGCCATCACAGATCGCCCCAACAAGTGATACATATATGGGGAAAAACTTAGAAAGAAATAAGACGGGAGGATTAATAGAAAGATGGGGATTTACCATTTGTTTCTAACCAATCATCTCACCACTCAGCAGTCTGAAATCATCTCAGATGCTGAGCTCGAGAAAGAAAGGTCCGTTGCCGCGGAGTTGGAGTGCAGGCGTGGCCGTCACCCCCGCGGAGGCTGTTGCCTCTCTGCAGATCCCAGCCTGTAAGGCGGAAATGGCGATGGCTGATGCAGTGTTCAGCAACGTCGACCGAGCGTCAGCACCAAGCGTCCATCGTCCATAAACCCAAGGGGATCGGCCCATGGTGATGCGTCTTGCTGCTGCAACTACTGGCCTGGAGATCTAGGCTTGGGGCTCTCCCCTCCTTGTGAACTATATAGGAGCATGAACGGAAGGACTACAGAAAAGTAACGTACCCGCATAATGGAAGAGAGATGTCACACCTCAGCTGCCATTAATGGTATAGAAGAATCAATTAGGCTTCAATCACCACGACGCACGTATCTCCGTGCCGCATAAGCTTCTGAGGGCTCCTTAGGGGCTGTTTGGTTTAGAGGATACCCTCAAGTGGCCACTCGTTTGGTTTGGAGGATGACAGTGGCTAGGGATAACCAGATTCCAGGAATATTCTATCAAAATGGTGGCTCAGCCCATCCGCCCAAATGTGTCGGATGAGGCCAACCACTTCTGGCTCGCTCTCTAGCCTCACCTCGAAACGTTTTCTGAACGCTCACCGATGCGCCCCCGTCTCTCCTCACTCTCCTTTCCATAAACCAGAGACGGCGGCGGCAAGAAATTAACGCGCGGCACTGGGATTTAAGAGGATAGCACGTACACTGTCAAGGACTCAAGGCCACAAAAACATGCTTGTGGAGAGGCGGCCTAATCGGCGAATCAGCAAGTCGGCCCTATTCAGGAGAAAACCCCCAAATCAATCTTCAAAGTAGCAGCCCACAAAATGGTGAACAGCGAATGGGGAGGTGGCACGAGTAAAAGCCCACAACCGAGTGATTGGTAAGCTGGGACGTTCAGAGATAATCCGATGGTTCAGAACACCAAATCGCTCTAAGGGGTCCTAGGTGGTTCCATTATACTGTTAACTAATAACAACGGAAATATAAAACCATCCTCAAACCAAACATTTGGTTGAGTTCCGTACTCTTGATAAACAGTGAGCCACACAGTTTGCATCTGTAGGACAAACTTCAAAATCAACTCAAGAAAATGTAGTCGCCTAGATTCAAATAATCTTCGATAGTTGGGGGTCAGCCGCAGTAGCTGTAGAGCCTTCTTCGGAGTCTCTATCACCTCCAGACAATCTGATCGAATGATTAACTTGTTGCATCCTAGCTGATTTGCATGTAGAGACCATAGCGTGTAGGCAATGCTTGAGTGGTTGCTGCATCAAAGGCAAAATCAACGTTGTGATTACTAGCTGCCAGAAAATTACCTGTACACTGTACACTGCTATTATTGCGTCCTTCCGCTGATCTGGGCCAAATACGGCATCAACATTAACAGTAACATAAAAAAAACATTAACAGTAACGTAGCCTTCCCTTGCCTTTGCGTAGTAGTAGTAGACCTCCTCCTCCTCGTCGTCCTCCTGGATTAGAATAACAAGGTGAGAAACAGATTGAAATGTCTCCTGATCCACTGTATGTACCATGCTGTTGTGATTATGATTTTTCTGAAATCTGCTCCTCCTCCTTCTCCTCCTCCTCATTAGAATAACAAGGTGAGAAACAGATTGAACTGTCTCCTGATCCACTGTATGTACCATGCTGTTGTGATTATGATTTTTCTGGAATCTGCAAAATTCTTCTCCAGGGGTCGAACAAATCAAGGACTGCACTACTCTGTAAACCAAGCTTCTTCAATAACTTCCATAGACACATTTTCATCCATATTTCTTTTGCTCCCTCACAAAGAAATAAACTGTGCTCAATATATTCGCATGCACTAGAGCCTAGAACATAGGGGATGGCCAAATAGTAGAGCTTTGTCGTTGCCAAAAAATGAAATGGAGGATCACCTCCTTTTCAGATATAGTTACTCAATCCAAATATGGGGTATGATAAAAAGATTGGCTTAGCCTACAAAACTTCAACTCTTTGGCTTGGCATGCCTTTGAGGACGTCCAAAACTGGTGGAGTTACTTGGTCCTCACGGGTGGTGGTAGGAGGAGAAGGGGGCGTCTCTCGTCATGATCATCTCTTGGAATTTTTGGAACTAGCGGAATGCGAAAGAACACCATGCCATCCACTGTTTTCATTAAAATTAGGCTAGAAGCTAAGTAGGGAGAGGCCGTGCCGAGCGCCGTGTGCGTGTTATTTTTCCACGCCTAGCGAAGCGGGGGAGACGGCACGTATCGCTTAACTCCCCACTCCACCCCCTCACCTCCCAACCGGCAATCTTAGCTTCCTCAGTTTCTCCATGGCCGCCGCTCCTCCTTCGCCCCCTCCGCCCAGCGGCCACCCGACCATCATGAAGATGTCCGTCCAGGAAGTTTGGGCGGCACACCAACTCGACAAGTTAGCGGCTGGCGGAGCCGCTACCCTCGCTGCCGCACCGAAGATCCCGTCCCCGGCTTGTTCGACGCGGCGTGAGACAAGGGTGGCGGCCTCGGAGGTAACGGATCCGACCGTAGGATCGCCATCGCCGGCGGTCCCCAATCCCCATAGCGTGACGGCAGGCAAGGCACCAGCATTCGCAGGGCCTACCCTTGCTGATTTGGAGGGTTTTTTTCACCCCCTCCGGCGGCCACCTCCGATGCTAGCGGCTCTTATTCTCGGACTCCGACGGCTCGAGCAAGGTCTCGAAGCGTTCGTCCACCAAAAGAATCGCCGAATGTCTCCACAGTAAGTCCCACGTCGCCTTGATTTCTTTAGAAGTTAGGGTTTGGTATCGGCGGCGATTGCCATTGATTTAGCTTTATACGGTGAGTGGCCGGAGGTTGTTAGGGTTGTAATGTACGCGCTTATAGGTTAGATTCTCGAGCACGTACGTGTGGCTTCTAGATTTCTCAATTTAATGAGTGCAAAAGTAGGTCTGCCAAATGATTGCACTTTCCAAATAGGAAAATTGGGAAATCTAAGCAGTGTCATTGCCAATGTGTAGATGCTTATGATGATGCCAATATTATGCCTATGTTTATATGCTCCTGATCATGCTAGTGTTATGCCAATGTGTATCTACTTATGATGATGCTAGTGTGACTGCCAATGTGTATATGCTCTTGATCATGCCAGTGTTACGCCAATCTGTATCTGCTTATGATAATGCCAGCATGATTGCCAATGTGTACATGCTCTTAATCATGTCAGTGCATTGGCAATGTGCAATGGCCTGATCATGCCAGTGCCTTGCCAATGTGCAATGGCATGATCATGATATTGCCTTGCCAATGGCTATGTCATCATCGTCTCTGTAACACCCATTTGCTTTTCCGATTAGGTAGTAAAGATGGAGTGCGACAAGGTGGGCAAGTGGTTCTTCCCTCCACCCGGCTACCAGGACCAGGTTGTCATGAACCGGTGGACGAGGGCGCTGATGCCGGAGGTGCCTGACAGGGTGGAGGTTGTATTGATGCCACCTCCCACCGTGGGCCACCTGCCTAAGCTGGGGCACATCGCCAGGTCGATGACGCCGTGGGGTTCGTTGTGCAACTAACCACAAATGACCTCCACAAGCTCGTCGTGCCTCATGGTTCCAACACATGCTGCGGGAGTGGATCAAGATCCCACTGCCACACAATGTGCCCCTGTCTTCCTGTCGCTTCTGCGACGAGTGGGTGCAAGTCACCTACCACGGTGGCCAGGTGGTGCTCGGCAGGACTAGGCGCAGACTGTCTACAAGTACGATCTGCGTCACAATGATGTGGATTTCAAGCTCCAGGTCTTCGTCATGAAGATGATTATCTACAAGGCTGACTCCTCCACCGCCAGGCTCTACACCTGCCCGATCAAGGCTAGTCGGCGGCGCCCCTACTAAATTGGTATTCCTGTTTATGATGTCCATATGTAGTTTTAGTTGAACTTGATCACGGTGAACCTTTGCTACTAAGACAATGCTACTGGTTTTTGCTCAAGGGGTTCCACGCTCTTCCATGCCCCTGGAACGGCCTTGATCATGCACTACAGGAATGGTGGGATACGCCGACGGCCAAACCCTACGCCGAGGGCTTTTTATCGGGGCCGTCGGCGTACGGCCTCGCCGGGGCAGCGCCGGAAGACGCCCGTCGGCGTACACTTGCCGTCGGCGTAGAGGATGCTACGCCGAGGGCAGCCGTCGGCGTCAACACGGCCCTCGGCGTAGGCACCAACGTAGCTGCTGCTCCATCGGCGACGCGACGGCGCGCTCACGGCGTCAGGCTAGACGCCGAGGGCTACCCTCGGCATAGGGCATGGCCCCCCTATGCCGACGGCCACCCTCGGCATATAGGATATTTTTCTTTTTTTCTTTTTTTTCTCTCTCATATTACTTTATATTATGTTTCTATTATTTATTTACTAGTATGAATTATGTAAAAAAAAGGTTCTATTTTTTAAGAATTCGACGATGCATTGCATATATGTAGGTCCCACGGGTGACGCTCTTCGCAGACGGGTCAGCCGGAGCCACTAGGCCGAACTTCTGCTATCTATGTACATATGTCCTTAAACATTTTGGAAAAATTCCATTGCTAACCCTAACTCCAACCCTAACCCTAACCGAGGCCATTCCCGCCCTAGGGTTTCCCGCTTCTGCGGGCCAACTTTCTATTTTGCGAACATTTTGGTAACCCTAAACCTCACCCGGATCCTATCCCTAACCCTAACCCTAGGGGTAGATCTGCGGGGTCCCCGCCCTAGGGTTTGGCTAATCTTGCATGTACCCGGCGTTGACGATTTCCGCATACATGGGCTAGCACTTGGTAAAATACAGGATCTGTATGTGGAAACTCCCGCCACGGCTCAAACGGAGCCTATTTTATGGTAAAGTATGTCCAACTTATGGTTTCCATGTACATATGTCCTAAACAAACCAAAGCAAGTAAAAAAGTCCATTGGTAAACCCTAGCACGGAGAAAGCTATAGGGGTAGATCGCGGGGTCCCCGTCCTAGGGTTTTCCAAGATACAGACCATCGGAGCGTCGGAATCCCTGGAAAACTTGCATATGCCCATAACATATGTGTAAAATTGTGATGTAAGGTTTGGCTAACCTTGCATGTACCCGGCGTTGACGATTTCCGCATGCATGGGCTAGCACTTGGTAAAATCCAGGATCTGTATGTGGAAACTCCCGCCACGGCTCAAACGGAGCCTATTTTATGGTAAAGTATGCCCAACCTATGGTTTCCATGTACATATGTCCTAAACAAAGCAAAACAAGTAAAAAAGTCCATTGGTAAACCCTCGCACGGAGAAAGCTATAGGGGTAGATCTGCGGGGTCCCCGCCCTAGGGTTTTCCAAGATACAAACCACCGGAGCGTCGTAATCGCTGGAAAACTTGCATATGCCCATAACATATGTGTACAATTGTGATGTAAGGTTTGGATAACCTTGCATGTACCCTGCGTTGACGATTTCCGCATGCATGGGCTAGCACTTGGTAAAATCCAGGATCTGTATGTGGAAACTCCCGCCACGGCTCAAACGGAGCCTATTTTATGGTAAAGTATGCCCAACCTATGGTTTCCATGTACATATGTCCTAAACAAAGAAAAACAAGTAAAAAAGTCCATTGGTAAACCCTCGCACGGAGAAAGCTATAGGGGTAGATCTGCGGGGTGCCCGCCCTAGGGTTTTCCAAGATACAGACCACCGGAGCGTCGGAATCGCTGGAAAACTTGTGTGTGTCCACATGGCATGCACAAAAGTGATTTGAGAAGGTTTTATATCCAAGGCTACCCCCCAAGGTGTGTCCGGCTTCTCGGACAGGGGGTTCCTACACTTAGGCAGACTGGATGTATAGGGGGGAACTCCCTCGGAGGTGAACTGGAGAGAAAAGTGATACATTTAAGAACTTAAGACCCACACACGATACAAAACACTTAAATAACTAGACCCACACACATACCAAAGCGCTTAAAGTACTAGACCCACACACGAACCGAAACACTTAAAGAACTACACCCACACACTCGGAACCAAAACACTTAAAGAAACTAAACCCACACGAGAACCAAAACACTTAAAGAAATAGACCCACACACAAACCAAAACATTTAAAGAAACTACACCCACACACGAACAAAGCACTTAACACTGGGTCGACGCATGACCCGCTAGACACACGGACTCGACACACACACATATTAATCAGAGAAGTCGAAATCTTCATCCTCGCTCGGGGGTGTCCTCCGAAGCGGTGGTTGTGAGGTTCCACGACCACCGTTCATCATTCTCCCCCCATGTCGACGCCTCTCCTTTGGCGTACTCTGCTTCAACCTCGGCCTTCCTCTGCCGCTTTCCTGCCCTTCTCTCTCTCCTGTACGTCTGCTTGTCCTTCCAGAATGCGCGCATTGCCTCGACGTCTCCGGGATGGTCTTTGCGCCATTGTGCCATGAACTGCTCGTCCGCCTCGGTGGTATCAATCCGCCGCTGGCCAGCCCTGTACCGCCGCGCTTCACCCTGTGAGCGAAGTAGCGGCTCAGTAGAGACTCTGAGCTTCCGTCAGAGACCTGACCTCCGGGAATTTCATTTCGTGGCGCGGCCGGCCAAACCTCCAAGCCGCAACGTCGTATGCGCGGGCAGCAGCCTCCTTCGTGTAGAAGGTGCCGAGCCACACACGCGTTCCACCGGCGGTGATTTCAGCCGCGAAATGCCCCGCAGGCCGCAGGCGAACGCCGATGAAGCCCGTGTTGCTACGGCGACGAGGAGCCATCTCAGCGGCAGCTCAGCTCAGAGGATTTTGTGGTGCTGTTGGATGAGAGAAGTGATGAGGGGAGAAATGTTGCTGGTGCTGTTAGTGGAGAAGACATGGCTATATATAGGCCGACGAGGGGCTGAAACGGCGGGAAAACTTGGCGGGAGAGAATGGGCGGGAAAGGGTGGGCGGGAAAACTGGGCGGGAGAGAATGAGCGGGAAAGGGTGGGCGGGAAAACTTGGCGGGAAATCATGGCGGGAAAAAAGGGCGGGAGAGAAGCAGCGGGAAAGGGTGGGCGGGAAAAAAGGGCGGGATTCCTACACTTAGGCAGATTATGCATGTATAGGGGGGAACTCCCTCGTAGGTGAACTAGAGAGAAACTTGAGATCATATGGGATGATCCTTGTTTCCACATGTACCTATGACCTAACCAAGCTCAAATGGAGGCATATGCCCACCGGGGGACCCCCGATGGGATGCGATCAAAGGGGTAGACCGCGCGGTCAACAGAACTAGGGTTTCGTCGGAAATCGAGCATCGGATCTAGGGAATGGCCCCAAAACTTGTGTGTGTCCACATGGAATGCACAAAAGTGATTTGAGATGGTTTTATATCCAAGGCTACCCCCCCCCCAGGTGTGTCCGGCTTCTCGGACAGGGGGTTACTACACTTAGGCAGATTATGCATGTATAGGGGGAACTCCCTCGGAGTTGAACCGGAGAGAAACTTGAGATCATATGGGATGATCCTTGTTTCCACATGTACCTATGACCTAACCAAGCTCAAATGGAGGCATATGCCCACCGGGGACCCCCGATGGGATGCGATCAAAGGGGTAGACCGCGCGGTCAACGGAACTAGGGTTTCGTCGGAAATCGAGCATCGGATCTAGGGAATGGCCCCAAAACTTGTGTGTGTCCACATGGAATGCACAAAAGTGATTTGAGATGGTTTTATATCCAAGGCTACTCCCCGTGTGTGTCCGGCTTCTCGGACAGGGGGTTACTACACTTAGGCAGATTATGCATGTATAGGGTGGAACTCCTCGAGTTGAACCGGAGAGAAACTTGAGATCATATGGGATGATCCTTGTTTCCACATGTACCTATGACCTAACCAAGCTCAAATGGAGGCATATGCCCACCGGGGGACCCCCGATTGGATGCAGTCAAAGGGGTAGACCGCGCGGTCAACAGAACTAGGGTTTCGTCGAAAATCGAGCATCGGATCTAGGGAATGGCCCCAAAACTTGTGTGTGTCCACATGGAATGCACAAAAGTGATTTGAGATGGTTTTATATCCAAGGCTACCCCCGGTGTGTCCGGCTTCTCGGACAGGGGGTTACTACACTTAGGCGGATTATGCATGTATAGGGGGAACTCCCTCGGAGTTGAACCGGAGAGAAACTTGAGATCATATGGGATGATCCTTGTTTCCACATGTACCTATGACCTAACCAAGCTCAAATGGAGGCATATGCCCACCGGGGACCCCCGATTGGATGCGATCAAAGGGGTAGACCGCGCGGTCAACGTAACTAGGGTTTCATCGGAAATCGAGCATCGGATCTAGGGAATGGCCCCAAAACTTGTGTGTGTCCACATGGAATGCACAAAAGTGATTTGAGATGGTTTTATATCCAAGGCTACCCCCCCGGTGTGTCCGGCTTCTCGGACAGGGGGTTACTACACTTAGGCAGATTATGCATGTATAGGGGGGAACTCCCTCGGAGGTGAACCGGAGAGAAACTTGAGATCATATGCCTGGCCCTCTATATTAATATATTTTATAAATATAATTGACATTAATAAAATTTATTAATATATTTTATAAATATAATTGACATTAATAAAATTTAAATTGAAAATAAATTGAAAAAGAAAAAAAAGGGCTATGCCGAGGGCAGCCGTCGGCATATGCCTGGCCCTCGGCATAGCTAGGGTTGGCCGGGTCGTGTTCTGGTCGAGCCGGACCACGAACGCACACGCCCGCAGCACACACGCCCGCGCCATCTCTGCTCCTCCCCCCGCCCGCCGCCACGCTTCCCGCCGCCGGCAACCACCTCCCCGCCGCCCGCCGCCCTCCCCTGCTCCCCCTCCACCTCGCGCCGACGCCAGCAGCCGCGCACCGATCTCCTCCTCGCGGCCCTGTCCATCGCCGCCAGCAGCCGCCGCCACCCGTCGCAGCGCCGCCGCCCTCCCCGGCCCTCTCACCTCACAGCGCCACCACGCCCGCCCCCACCGGCAGCCGACCGCGCCGCCAGACTCCTCCCCCCACCCGCGCCCGAGCCTCCTACCCCCACCGCGCCGCCCCCGCCTCCCCGCAAAGCACACACGGTAAGATTTCTTGAAATTGAAATGTGTATTGGTGTATTGGTTTAGTTGTTGAAATGTGTAATTGAAATGTGTATTGGTGTATTGGTGTATTGGTTTTAGTTGTTGAAATGTGAAATTGAAATGTGTATTGGTGTATTGGTTTTGTATTTGTGTATTGGTTTTAGTTGTTGAAATTGAAATGTGTAAGAAAATAGTAATTGAAATGTGTAATTGATTTGAAATAGAAAGAAATAAATAGTAATTGAAATTGAAATTGAAATTGAAAAAAATAGAAATTGATTTGAAAATTGGAAAGAAATAGAAATGAAATGGAAATGTGTAATAGAAATAGAAATGAATTTGTTTAATAATGGAAATAGAAATGCAAATGTGAATTTGTTTTAATAATGTGAATTTGTAATAGGCCATGTCGTGACCGCCTCGTCATGAGCACCCCGGCGTGACGATCCCGGATCTTGACGCGCTTCTCGATGTTCGCCGACATCGACACTCGGTTGTTGGACTACTTCCTCTTCAGCCGAGGGTGAGCTAAATTTCCAACTTCTTCGCCGCATTTTCTTATGTCACTAGATTCATTTTCCAAGTCCGAGCTTGCGTAACCTAGGTGTCACTTCCCGTCCGCGAGCGTTACGCGGATAAATATGCATTAGTGGTCCGCATATTTTGAACCGTAACGCTTGCGGCATTTACGGGACAGTCGGCGGATGCGTAGTTGTCTACGTTTTCCATGTTCTACTCCGGTCCGAGTCGGATTTCGGCGGCGCCTCCCCGTTGTTCTCCGGATGCACATCCTCTCGGCTTTTTGCCGAGACGTGTATCGGGAGAGCAGCGGGGAGGTGCTGCCGAAATTCTGACTTGGACCGGGGTAGAGCATGGAGAACGTAGCCAACTACGGATCCGGCGGCTGCTAGGAGCCCACCTAGTAGAGATGTAGGTTGATGCATGCGTTTCGCCCGGTAAAATAAATAAAAATATGATGCATTTAATTTCCTATTTGATATAAATGTTATGTCTGTGGTTTGGCTCCCAATAAAGCAGAGGATGGCTGATAATGGATGGATGTACAATGAGCGTGTTAGTGCGACTGAGAAAATAGATGAGTGGACAAGGAAGACCCATTTTCTAGTGAATGAGTTAGCGCGTGGTACAAAGGGGCTGGTTCGGGCACTTTGCCCCTGTGTTCGCTGCGTGAAGCGTCAACGTCGTGGGAAGGATGAAATGTATAGACACCTTCTGCAATATGGGTATATGCATGGGTACGTCACGGAAATCGACTTTGATGAGAGCGAACGTGACAGAGGTGAGGTGATGCGGCAGCGGCTCAATGGCAATGCGTACGATGGAATTAGAGACTTTCTAGATGATCTCGTCCATGCCGATGTCCCGGATTCGCCACCTCCAGAACCGGAGGCACCGCCAGAACCGGAGGCGCCGCCAGAACCGGAGGAACCAGAGCCAACCGCGAAGGCCTTCTATGATATGATTGCCGCGGCTAAGAGGCCTCTCGTACGAGGGCGCCGCGATTTCTCGGCTCGATGCCATCTCCCAATGTCTAGCCGACAAGACCCGGTACAACACCACCCGTGAGGGCTTTGAAGCAAGTCTGAAAACAACCGGTAACATGTTGCCCAAAGATCATTGTACCGCCTCAAAGCCTCGCACGCGACGAGGAGAATGATGAAGGACCTCAACATGGATTATCAAAGGATAGATCGTTGTCCGAAAGGCTGCGTTCTATTTTGGAGACAGTATGCGGAGGACAAGTACTTGTCCCATCCGTAAGCGAGTCTAGGTATGAAGAGGTAACGGGAAAGGATGGTCGAGTGAGGCAGTCAAGCACCGCAAAGTCGATTCTTCGATATCTCCCATTCATAAAAAGAATCCAGCAGCTTTACATGCACGAGGAGACAGCCAAACAAATGACGTGGCACAAGTATGGGAAGAGATTCGTGGACGAAAACAAGAAGTTGAAGATGGGACATCCATCCGATGGTACGGCATGGAAGAACTTCGATACAAAACACCCGCTTAAGGCAGCCGAGGCTCGGAATGTCGAATTGTGATAGCAACGAGATGGCTTCAATCCATATGGTATGTCGAATGCCAATTACAGCTTGCTGGCCCGTGTTTGTTATTCCGCTCAATCTCCCTCCCGGAGTCCTAATGACGAGGAAGACCATGTTTCGTCGCCGATCATTCCAGGCCCTCATTACCCGGGGAAGAATTTGAGTGTCTACATGCAGCCGATTGTGGAAGATTTGAACCACTCTTGGCACCACGGGACATTGACGTACGACCGAGCATCGAAGACAAACTTCTAGATGAAAGTTTGGTTGCAGTATACCATGCATGACATGCCCGGGTACGCCCTAACATGCGGATGGTGTACAGCTGGTAAGTGGCCATGCCCAGGTGTGCAGCATCGGCTTGAGTTCCTTTGGCTGACGAAGGGTCGCAAGTATGTTGCGTTTGACACGAATCGACAGTTCCTCAAAAGGAGGCATCCGTTTAGAGAAGACAAAAAGAACTTCAAGAAGGGCAAATTTGTGCATGAAAAAAAAGATGTGCCGAAGTTTGATGGTACACTTGTTGAAGCCGAGCTACGTGCTCTCGTGCCGGCAGCGACGCCAACCGGCCATCAATTTGAGGGATATGGTGTAACGCACAACTGGACTCATGAGGCGGCCTTAACGAAGCTCGAGTATTACAAGGACCTCGAACTTCCCCATAACATCGATGTGATGCACACCGTAAAGAATGTCGCGGAGCCCGTCTTTCACACATGCCCGAACATTCCCGGGAAGTCAAAGGATAATGTCAAGGCTAGAGTCGATGTTGAGATCCTCTCGTGATAGGGAAAAATTACACATGAAGCGTCCTATTGGCCGTCAAAAGAATTGGTTCAAGCCGCATGCCAACTTCTCGCCTTGATTCCATCCAAAAGAAGGAGGCATTCGGGTGGCTCAAATACGTCGTGATGTTCCCGGATGGTTATTGCTCGAATATGAGTAAGGGAGTTAATCTTTCGACGGGAAAAGTCACCGGGCTCAAGAGTCACGACTATCATATATGGATTCAGCGGCTCATGCCGGTGATGCTTCGAGGGTATATCCCCGAGAAAGTGTAGCGAGTGCCTGCGCAGTTGAGCCATTTCTTCTGCACGCTCTGTGCTAAGCAGATATGTCCCAAGGTTATTGCAAAGCTACAACATACAGTGCCGGAGTTGCTATGCAATTTGGAGATGATATTTCCGCCAGGCTTCTTTACTCCGATGGCACGTCTCATTGTGCACCTCGCCAACGAGGCACTCTTGGGTGGCCCGGTGCGGCTTCGTTAGCGCTTCCGTATTGAGAGAGAGTTTAAGTATATTCGAAAGATAACCTGGAAACAAGGCCAAGATTGAAGCATGCATAGCTGAGGCAATATGCCTTCGGGAGATGGCAGATGCCGCGACAACGTACTATCCCGATGATGTTCCCACTCAAGCATAACCCGGTCACTCGTTACAATGTCGACGTGCCCGAGAATGACCCCAAGATAAAACTATTCCAATTCCCCGGTGGCAAGGCTGGTAAAGGAACAAAATATAAATTGGAGAACGAAGAGAAGGATTGTATAATGCTATATATGCTTATGAACATGGAGGAAGTGATCCCATTCGTAAGGTAAAATGGTGAACAAATTACTTTGCAGCTAGTAACCTCGTCTCGGTCTAATGCTTATTTTCTCCTTTCAGACGAATTCACTGGATGAAATGTGGCCGTATGATGAATTGCCCGAAACCTCGGAGATGGACACTCTACCGAAAGAGGGTGCTCCCGGAATTAATAAAAACTCTGTGACATGGTTCATGGAAAAAGTAATTTCTAACCTTTCCTCTTACATTGCAACATGTGACTTGTCCCTCTTATTACACGTAACTAATGCACACAACAAATTTGAAATGTTCTTGTAGGGCCGTGAGAGAAACGTTGATATGATAGATGAGTTGAAATGTGTTTCCCAAGGTTGTAGCCGTGAGGTGACCAAGTATGAGAAGTATCATGTGAATGGGTTTCGCTTCCACACAGAGACGCACCGTAAGGGCCGTGCGAATCCCAAAACGATAAATATTGGGGTCTTCACCAAAGGAGCCAACAACTTTGATTACTACGGAAGGTTACAAAGTGTATACGAGTTGACATTCAATCGTACGAACGTGCAACTCAATATTGTCGTGTTCAAGTGTCATTGGTTCGACCCAATAGGTGGACAGGAGAAGTGATAAGTCCATTGGGTTAGTTGAAGTTAAGCCTTCAACCACCTATAGCGGAGCCGATGTTTTTGTTGTGGCTCACCAAGCCAAGAAAGTTTATTATTTGCCCTACCCATGCCAGAAAGCGGAACTCAAGGGTTGGGAAGTCGTCTTCCAGGTATCGCCACATGGTAACCTACCGATTCCCTCTGAGGATGATTACAACAACATTGACCCCGTGACATACGAGGGGATTTTCTATCAAGAGGAACAGGACTTCGGGGAATATATTTTAGAACCGTTTGTTCAAGAGGACCTCGGGAACGATGCGAAACTCGTGGTGAGTCGCTGGTGGATCTAAAGGACATATCTATGCCTGGAGAAGTTACTTGAGGCGAATGACAATTATGATGAGCCTCCACCCGTCGACCCTTCAACTTTGTACTCACAAGATAGTGATAGTGATAGTGATCCAGAGAAAGAGAAAGAGAAAGAGAAAGAGACGGAGTATCAGAGTGAGCGTGAGAGCGATGATGGCTGATGAGGGTCTTTTATTCTTAGTATTTATTTGTCAACATGCTTCTTAATTGCATTGTGCCTTTTATTCTTAGTATCTTCATTTTATTATGTCAACATGCTTCTTAATTGCATTGTGCCTTTTATTCTTACTATCTTCATTTTATTATGTCAACATGCTTCTTAATTGCATTGTGCCTTTTATTCTTACTATCTTCATTTTATTATGTCAACATGCTTCTTAATTGCATTGTGCCTTTTATTCTTAGTATCTTCATATAATATGTATTTGTGCTTAACTGTTTTATTCTTCTCAATGCAGGTGACTGGACAATATGAGCAGCAGCAAGGCAGACTCCGAGAGCTTGCTTAAGACGCTGGCGCAGGTGAAGAGGAATATTCCTAGACCCACTAGACGGAGTGATCGAGCCCCGGTGCCCAATCCGCGTTACGACGATGGTACCGATGGAGGACGAGGACGAGGAGGACGAGGTGGAGGTCGAGGACGAGGACGAGGAGGACGAGGTGGAGGACGAGGTGACGGCGGGGTACACATGGACTTTGATGAGCCACCCTCCGCTTCTGGCGACGTGGCTCCTGAGTTGTTCCTAGAGGGTCCGTCTAGTGGGGAGGTGGAGATGGAGACGGAGTCTACACACGAGTCAGACTCTAGGGCTGAGTTGGAGGTGATGGAGGGTGGGGGTGCGCCGAAGCCCTTGAAGATTCGTGGAGAAGCTAGAGTCCCCGATGCGAGGAAGGAGCCGAAGACCCACGATGACAAGGCCCTTACCATTCCTTCGAGCGATGAGTAAGTGTACTACTTCAGAAATTTCGAACATGTATTTTCATCTTGGGCATAATAATCAATTTGGCATTTGTACTAATGTGTGATTTATTTGCAGCAACTGGACATGGGAGGTCAAGCCAGCCCGCGTGCCTAACAGCTTGCTTGGGGCTCTGATTAAGAAGTTCTGGCCGGGCAGATACACTCCCCTTAGCACGGTCCCCGGTGGCGAGACGAGGCTAGCCACTACTTGGGCGGACTATGAGGATGCCCCTGCCGTAGGCTTCGCGACAGCTCGCCGAGGCCGTGACCACCAAGTTCGGGTAAGACATATACTTCTCGAGCACCGTTCATAGTTGATGACCCTAATGTGCTAACTCATGACTTTCACAACTGATTTATGCATGATTGAAGTGCTTCTATCGTGTGGACCCGGAGCATGACACGCGAGCGCGTCTCACTTTGCGTGGCGCTTGCGAGAGGTTGACACCGCAAGCAGTGGTACAACCAAAAGGTCACCTGCGCTAGTGCCTTCGGGCTAACAAGGGTAAGAGGGTCAAGAAGGAGTACTATGTTGGTAACCAGCCTACGGAGGAATGGGCAATGACCATTGAGGAGTACATGTCGGTGAGTAAAATGTCAATGAGATTCTACATTGCTCGCTAAGTTTTCATTGAATTATCTTGAGTTGAGTATTGCGTTTTCAGGTTTGTCCCGAGTGGGCCGAGCAGCATAGGGAGGCATGGGAGGAGCTGATTAGGGCGAGGTGGCTCAGGCAGGACGAGGAGTTTGCAGCCGTGTCGAGGCGTAACATGGAGAACCGAGGCACCGGTGGCACACATTGCGCGGGAAGCCGCGACTACACCCGCTTCAAGGGGAAAAAGGTATGTATATACATGGAACGACCTTCTTTCATTTCCCGTCATGTCTCATTTGTGATACGCATAACTCTTCTTTTCGCGATGCAGGTGGCCGAGGCAGCACCTCGGGGTGGTGCTTCATGATGCCGAGATATATGACATGATGCGGATGAAGCAGAAGCCCAAT
Source organism: Lolium rigidum (assembly GCF_022539505.1). Classification (NCBI taxonomy): domain Eukaryota; kingdom Viridiplantae; phylum Streptophyta; class Magnoliopsida; order Poales; family Poaceae; genus Lolium; species Lolium rigidum. The sequence continues at coordinate 142,027,465 of NC_061511.1, read as the reverse complement.
CCCGCATTGCCTCGGCCACGGTACTACGGCAATGCCAAGGCCGCCAAGGATGACTACCGCGACATGGTGAGGTCTCGTCACCCGGAGGTGGATGACCCCTTGCGCATGCCGACCGACCCGGAGTCGTTGGTCCCGTCGAGTCGCGGGCGTCGGCATGGCCGTTTCCCCTTCTCGAATAAGGTGGTCAAGCCTACCCACGCCACGAGCTACACGCGTCTCAAGCATACCCTCACCGCCGACAGCCCACAGCCTCGTCCACGGCCTGCTCGTCCACCCGCCTACGATGTAAGTTTTCCTCATTTTCATCCTCTTTCCGGTTTTCCTTCCTACATGGCTAAGTGTTGACGAGATTCATTGTTTCTGAAATTGTAGCCTGAGTTCGAGGCGGCCTTCGAAGCCTGCAATGAAGCGTATCAGCGAGGCCGCCAAGTGGAATAGGCAGAATACGGCCTACATGGCGTATATAGGAGTAAGTCTGAATCTTTCTTCTCGCTAGTAGATGACAAGTCTCGCTTTGATGCTTTATTTCGCAAAGCCCGACTTGTAACCTATCTTGCAGGAAATGATGATTTCTATGTCTATCGGTACACCGCCACCGGATCGAGTTACCGTGGCGGGGGACATGCCTATCATGCCATCGAGGGCAGCTTTCGCTGCGACTTACTACGGATCCACACCGGAGGTAAGTTCTTTGCCAAACCGGTAGTTACCACTTTCCTTTGCCTCGCAAGTTGCTAACATGTAGGGAACACGTAGGGAACGGGATGGTCCGGGAACCAGGCCTCGCCGGATGGGCGCGAGGTCACACCGGTTCATGAAGGTGGTCGGTCTCCGGGCGTTCTGCTGGTGCCTCTCCGTCGACTACTCCCGGGACTACTCCCGGTGCCTCTCCGTCGACTTCTCCCGGGCGTAGCACCGGTCCTTCTCCGGGTGGTTCTTCTCGCAGCTTCTACCGGAGCGCAACCCCGGGCTGCTCGTTTCGCCAACGATGTGGGCGGACACACCCCGCCCGGTTCCTTCCTCCGCTAGTCAGCTTAGAACTAGGGTTTGCTTGCTACTACTATGTATTTGGATGACATGGCACTCTCCGCTCTCCGCTTGTATGCTATTATGTGCACCATGTATGGTATTATGTGGATTATATGATATTTATGTGAATTATGACGAATTTGGTCGATTTTGGATGAATTTGGATGAACTGGACCTGCTGAATTGAATTTGAATTGCAACAGGGAACGAAAAAGGAACTCGGAAAACGAAAAAAAAAGTTTGTGCAAGGCCTACGCCGACGGCATTGCCGTCGGCATAGACACTGACATGGACCGACGGCAATGCCGTCGGCGTAGGCCTTGCGTCTGGATGGCCGCCACGTGGCCATTGCATGCACGGCTCTATGCCGAGGGGGTAGCCCTCGGCGTAGATGCCCACCTTGCACGCACCGAGCTCGCGCCACGTCGCCCGTTCGTCGCCGGGCCGCTGCCTCTATGCCGAGGGGGTTGCCCTCGGCGTAGGCGCCCAGCTAGCTGCACCACGTCGCGCCACGTCGCCCGGTTCGTCGCCGGGCCGCTTCCGTACGCCGAGGGCAGGCCGTCGGCGTCCGCCGACGCGCCGTTAACGGTGACGACGCGCCGCCAGGACAGGCCGAGGGCAGAGACGCCGAGGGGCTCACCTGGCCGTCGGCGTGAGGTGACGTACGCCGAGGGCCAGCCGTACGCCGACGGCGAACCTACCTATGCCGAGGGACCTGGACGCCGAGGCCATACGCCGAGGGCTGCCGTCGGCGTAGCCTACGCCGAGGGCAGCCGGCCGTCGGCGTCTCGGGCGATTCCTGTAGTGATGGCTTCATAGCTTGCCCTGACAATGCTTAATAGTTGCCTCAGCTGTTATCATGTGTGCTTACTCTGTTGTGTGCCTATGTCCATCTGTGTTGTGCTTCGTAACGGCTAGCTATAGGGTAAGAGCACAAGTTAAATAGGGAGGTAACATCATCGTTGGTTAGCACAAAACCAAACAGACGATTCTTTCCTCATCAGCCAACATTTGGGCGATTGTTGCGTACGAATCGATGGACCAAAACTACACCATGAAACTTTGTTGGGATCCAAACATAGTGCACCTACAGATTCAAGCTTCCTTTCTCTTTATGCAGCATCCAGTGGGCCAAATCAAGAAACAACGATTTCGCTGCGAGCAACTAATCGGGCCCCTAGTGAGCGCAAGGTGCTTGTTGTATAGTACTAGTTCATGAAACGTGTGACCTGTGTTAGTTAATGAGTTCGGTATTGGAAAACCATGACAATGGTCATGCACTGATGCTGTATTTTTCCTGTGTGCGCGCGCGCCTCTGCCTGCTGTACTCCGCTCTCCTAGATTAGCACGGCTCCATCAGGGAACGGAGCTTCAGAACCATCACGATCACGGCTACTGAAGGTGGACGCTAACACAACTTCATGACTAGGTAACGGCGCAACTTCAGGTGGATGAACCTATTGAATGGCTCGACAAGATTATGTTCTGCCTTCAATGGGTCATAAATGGATCAGCTGGCTATCGACATCTATCATGAATGATTTCACATGAAACGACCCCAAAACAGTGCAAGCGCAACAGTGGCGTCGGCGGTGCCAGCGAGTGAGTGGCATTGTTTGCCCAAAGATGTGTTCGTTTAATCACGCAGTGACCATTGGCCAGTATAGCAATATTTAGTGCGGATATATATCTGTCGAAGGGATTACACGAGACTTCGAGACCCATCTTCATCCGTCGACCCAAATTACCCATCCAAGCACACAGTTTATTTCGTACACAACCCACACCATAGACATAGACCATACACGTACGATTCGCGCGTACAGAGCTCTGCGACGGAGCAACCGGCGGCGACAGGCCGGAGGGCGGCGGCGCGGCGCCTAGCAGCGCGGGATGGCGACGCCGCAGGTCTTGAGGGTCTTGCGGGCGTTGTCGCTTTTGATGTAGACGGCATACGCCGGGTTGCGCGCGTACTGGCAGAAGCAACCCCGCTGCGCGCGCAGGCTGGAGCAGCACGACGCCGACGGGGTGGACCCGGTGAGGATCGGGTCGGCGCACACCGCCAGATTACTCGCGTTGCACTGAGCCGCCGAGGCGCCGCCCGCTGTCACCACAAGCACCACCAGGACCAACATCGCCGCCGCCTTCCCCATGGCCGGCCGAGACCTTGTCAAAGCTTTCTTCTGATAGAGCAAGTGCGGAGGAAGTGTGTGATGCGGTTGCTAGTACACGGGAGGCGCCTTGCTGGTATTTATAGGCAGGAGGCGCCGCTCAGAGGCAGCCCGCTCGTCCTGCGTGAGCACAAGCTAGTGCGATGGAGTACCCTGCGCTTGACGCTTATGCCCTTGGTTCGGTCGAGTAATTAAGTACTCCCACCCTGCATGAATAAGTGTATGTTTAAAAATAGAAATCTTTAGGACCCTAAATTTGTATCACGAGATCCGTTTTGAAATATAATAATTTTGTAATATTAGATGTCGTATATGTTGCTATTTTTTTATTAGTAGTTAAGGAACTTTGAATGCTTTGACTTAAGATAAAAGTTAAAGCGTACACTAGCTTATCCACGAATGGAGAATAAGTGCAAAAGAAAACTGGCGGTAACTGACACATGTGTAATTTGTGGTGTGGAACGAGAAAACACCTTCCATACTTTCTGCAGATGTCCAGTGGCGACGGTGCTATGGAAGGCAATGGAGGACTCATGGCCTATACCAGCGCTTGAGGAAGTGAGGAACACAGGATCGGAGTGGCTGTTACAACTCCTGATGGAGCATGAAGAGCCTGTCCGAGCCATGATACTCATGACTTTCTGGAGAATTTGGTACGTACGCAATGAGATCGCCCACCTCAAGCCGGCACCAAACATTGAAAGTTCCAAGCGATTCCTTTGTAGCTACATCGACTCAATCATGTCTATCAAGGAGGACCCGTATGCAGATGTTGTAAAGGGGAAGATGGTCGTGCAGGCTCATGGGTGGCGGAAGAGTAAGGAGCACACACAGGAGAATAAACGGGATGCAAAGGTCTAGAGCAAATGGCAGCTTCCGTCGCCAGGATGGGTGAAACTCAATGTCGATGGCTCCTTCATGCAACATGATGGCGATGGGGTGGTGCTGCGCGATGATAGAGGAGAGATTATCTTCTCCTCTTGCCGTTACCTGAGTACATGCTCGAGTGCTTTGGAGGCTGAGCTGGCCGCTACCATGGAAGGCATTGCTCTGGCTAAGCAATGGTCTAATGCGCCGTTGATGCGTCCGAGGTGATCAGATTGGTAACCTCTACCGTGGGAGACAGATCATCTTTGTCATTCCTAGTTGAAGAAACCAAACATCTGATTTTGGAGCACCCGCAGATCAAGCTAGTGCAGATTAAACGTTCACAAAATTTAGTTAGTCATACTATGGCATCCTTTAGTCGCTCTGAGAAGCGCTCAGCGGTCTGGCTACAGTCAGGTCCGGCAAACATACCGACTCTCTGTCGGGAAGATTGTAATCTTATGAGTTAATTAATACATATCTCCATTCGCAAAAAAAAGAATGGAGGGCAGTACCTCGGCAAACTGGACTAGAATGTGATTGGTTATCAACAAACCATCCATGTGCACCGAGCACACATTTTTTTTCGATAAATGGAATATATTGATATCATAAGATACCAATTATATCCAGCATCTGTAACAACGCAACACCCTAATAGCAGTACGGATGCACAGCTAAAACAATAAAACAAAACTAAGAAACAAAGTCCCGCTATAGCATCCTAGGCTTAGCAACAACAATACAACCACCACCAAGACAACACCTGAAATACAGAATCTCCAAAAACAACGCCTCCAAGAAGGAAACGGTGCACCAGCACCGTCGTCGCCCGACCAAAGATCTTAGGTTTTCACCCTGAAGATAGTCTCCGCTCTCAAAACAATGTCTCCAACAAGGTCATTGTCAGGCACAATCAGTTAAGGTCAGACCTTGGGTTTTCACCCTGAAAGGTAGGACTCTGTACTTCACCTGTGCTGCCGCCCCCACTTCCATACGACTGCTGCGGAGCCCTGGACACCAAGCAAGTCCCTCAACAACGCGGAGACTTGAACCCCCCTTACCTAGTCCTCCGCTCCGGCTGTCATGTTATTCCCTTCATCTGACTGCATCATGGACCAAATGTCTCTTGATGCCAACACAGACCAGAGCTTCGCACCGCTCCCTCCAGAACCAATTGGCCGGAATAAAAGCATGGATGCACATGACCAAATACCACCGATCCAGCAAACTCCAGGCAAAAAAAAGCACTGTTACATTCACCAACGGCGCCTTCCGAAACTCAACACTCCTGCCAGATCGAGAAGAGCAAACCTCAGGCAAGTATTCATCTTCGCCCAAGAGAGACCCTAGGATCCCCATGCCGGCGACTATCCCAGGCTAGCCACAGATGCTGCCGGAGACACCAAGCGCAGATTCCGTTGTCCGGAGACACCGCACACGCCCTGGGCACCACCGCATCCGAAAGCTAGCCCTCCACTGGCGACAACAGTCGTCGCCGGCTTGCACGCCTCTCCACCTCGCCGCCGGGATGCGGTGACAGATCGAAAGACCCACCACCACCATCCGTAGGACGACCATCTTCGGCGAATAAGAGGGCCACCTCCACCGTCGAACCCAAGGATGCTGCTGATACGTCCCAAATGTATCTATAATTTCTTATGTTCCATGCTACTTTTATGATGATACTCACATGTTTTATACACATTATATGTCATTATTATGCATTTTCCGGCACTAACCTATTGACGAGATGCCGAAGAGCCAGTTGATGTTTTCTGCTGTTTTTGGTTTCAGAAATCCTAGTAAGGAAATATTCTCGGAATTGGACGAAATCAACGCCCAGGAGCCTATTTTTCCACGAAGCTTCCAGAAGTCCGAAGAGGAAACGAAGTGGGGCCACGAGGTGGCACCAAACTAGGGCGGCGCGGCCCAAGCCCTGGCCGCGCCGGCCTACTGTGTGGGCCCCCCGTGACGCCCCTTGACATGCCCTTCCGCCTACTTAAAGTCTTCGTCGTGAAACCCCTAGTACCGAGAGCCACGATACGGAAAACCTTCCAGAGACGCCGCCGCCGCCAATCCCATCTCGGGGGATTCAGGAGATCGCCTCCGGCACCCTGCCGGAGAGGGGAATCATCTCCCGGAGGTCTCTTCATCGCCATGATCGCCTCCGGATCGATGTGTGAGTAGTCCACTCCTGGACTATGGGTCCATAGCAGTAGCTAGATGGTTGTCTTCTCCTCATTGTGCTATCATGTTAGATCTTGTGAGCTTCCTATCATGATCAAGATCATCTATTTGTAATTCTACATGTTGTGTTTGTTGGGATTCGATGAATATTGAATACTTTGTCAAGTTGATTATCAATCTATCATATATGTTATTTATGTTCTTGCATGCTCTCCGTTGCTAGTAGAGGCTCTGGCCAAGTTGATACTTGTGACTCCAAGAGGGGGTATTTATGCTCGATAGTGGGTTCATGCCTCCATTAAATCCGGGACAGTGACGAGAAAGTTCTAAGGATGTGGATGTGTTGTTGCCACTAGGGATAAAACATCGATGCTTTATCTAAGGATATTTGTGTTGATTACATTACGCACCATACTTAATGCAATTGTCCGTTGTTTGCAACTTAATACTTGGAGGGGTTCGGATGATAACCCGAAGGTGGACTTTTTAGGCATAGATGCATGCTGGATAGCGGTCTATGTACTTTGTTGTAATGCCCTGATTAAATCTCATAGTACTCATCATGATATATGTATGTGCATTGTTATGCCTTCTTTATTTGTCAATTGCCCAACTGCAATTTGTTCACCAAACATCTGTTTATCTTATGGGAGAGACACCACTAGTGAACTGTGGACCCCGGTCCAATTCTTTACATCTGAAATACAATCTACTGCAATTGTTCTTTACTGTTCTTCGCAAACAATCATCATCTTCCAAACAATACGTTTAATCCTTTGTTTACAGCAAGCCGGTGAGATTGACAACCTCACTGTTACGTTGGGGCAAAGTACTTTGATTGTGTTGTGCAGGTTCCACGTTGGCGCCGGAATCCCTGGTGTTGCACCGCACTACACTCCGCCGCCATCAACCTTCAACGTGCTTCTTGACTCCTACTGGTTCGATAAACCTTGGTTTCTTACTGAGGGAAAACTTGCCGCTGTACGCATCACACCTTCCTCTTGGGGTTCCCAACGGACGTGTGTCATTGATGTCTACGGGTGCTTCTATTCTTGTAGACAGTATTGGGCCTCCAAGAGCAGAGGTTTGTAGAACAGCAGCAAGTTTCCCTTAAGTGGATCACCCAAGGTTTATCGAACTCAGGGAGGAAGAGGTCAAAGATATCCCTCTCATGCAACCCCGCAACCACAAAGCAAGAAGTCTCTTGTGTCCCCAACACACCTAATAGGTGCACTAGTTCGGCGAAGAGATAGTGAAATACAGGTGGTATGAATAAATATAAGCGAGTAGCAACGACACCGGAAAAGTGCTTTGCCCAGGACAATGAACAAGCAGTAGTAACGCAGCGATAGTAACGCATAGAAAACAATAAACAAGCAGCGATAGCGATATTTAGGAACAAGGCCTAGGGATTAGACTTTCACTAGTGGACACTCTCAACTTTGATCACATAACAGAATAGATAAATGCATACTCTACACTCTCTTGTTGGATGATGAACACCACTAATTGCGTAGGATTACACGAACCCTCAATGCCGGAGTTAACAAGCTCCACAATATTCAATGTTCATATTTAAATAACCTTAGAGTGCATGACAGATCAACACAACTAAACCAAGTACTAACATAGCATGCACACTGTCACCTTCACACTATGTAGGAGGAATAGATCACATCAATACCATCATAGCAATAGTTAACTTCATAATCTACAAGAGATCACAATCATAGCCTACGCCAAGTACTAACACGGATGCACACACTCGTCACCATTACACCGTGCGAGGAGGAATAAACTACTTTAATAACATCACTAGAGTAGCACATGGATAAATTGTGATACAAAACACATTGCAATCATAAAGGGATATAAATAAGCACTTCACTATGCCATTCATAACAGGTGAATAAGTATTCTGTGAAATATAGCCTAAGAGACCCACACGGTGCACACACTTGTCACCTTTACACACGTGGGACAAGGAGTCTCCGGAGATCACATAAGTAAAACTCACTTGACTAGCACAATGACATCTAGATTACAAGCATCATCATATGAATCTCAATCATGTAAGGCAGCTCATGAGATTATTGTATTGAAGTACATAGGAGAGAGATGAACCACATAGCTACCGGTGCAGCCCCGAGCCTCGATGGAGAACTACTCCCTCCTCATGGGAGACAGCAGCGTTGATGGAGATGGCGGTGGTGTCGATGGAGGAGCCTTCCGGGGCACTTGCCCGTCCCGGCGGCGTGCCGGAACAGAGACTCCTGTCCCCAGATCTTGGCTTCGCGATGGCGGCGGCTCTGGAAGGTTTCTCGTACCGTGGCTTTTTCGTCTCGAGGTTTTAGGTCAGGGACCTTTATATAGGCGAAGAGGCGGCGTCAGAAGGTCAACGAGGCGGTGACACGCTAGGGGGGCGCGGCCCAGGCCCTGGCCGCGCCACCCTGTCATCTGGGGCCCCTGTGGCCCCTCTCTGGCGGCTCTCGGGTGTTCTGGAAGCTTCGTGGAAAAATAGGATGCTGGGCCTTGATTTCGTCCGATTCCGAGAATATTTCCTTACTAGGATTTCTGGAACTAAAAACAGCAGAAAACAGGAACTGGCCCTTCGGCATCTCGTCAATAGGTTAGTTCCGGAAAATGCATAAATATGACATAAAGTATGTAAAAACATGTCGATATCATCAATAATGTGGCATGGAACATAAGAAATTATCGATACGTCGGAGACGTATCAGCATCCCCAAGCTTAGTTTCTGCTCGTCCCGAGTAGGTAAACGATAACAAAGATAATTTCTGGAGTGACATGCCATCATAAACTTGATCATACTATTGTAAGCATATGTAATGAATGCAGCGATCAAAACAATGGTAATGACATGAGTAAACAAATGAATCATAAAGCAAAGACTTTTCATGAATAGCACTTCAAGACAAGCATCAATAAGTCTTGCATAAGAGTTAACTCATAAAGCAATAAATCAAAGTAAAGGTATTGAAGCAACACAAAGGAAGATTAAGTTTCAGCGGTTGCTTTCAACTTGTAACATGTATATCTCATGGATAGTGTCAATGTAAGGTAATATAACAAGTGCAATATGCAAGTATGTAGGAATCAATGCACAGTTCACACAAGTGTTTGCTTCTTGAGGTGGAGAGAAATAGGTGAACTGACTCAACATAAAGTAAAAGAATGGCCCTTCGCAGAGGGAAGCATTGATTGCTATATTTGTGCTAGAACTTTGGTTTTTGAAAACATAAATAGAGCATAAAAGTACAGTTTTGAGAGGTGTTTGTTGTTGTCAACGAATGGTAGTGGGCACTCTAACTACCTTATCAACCAGACTTTCAAGAGCGGCTCCCATGAAGGACGTTATCTCTACCAGCAAGGTAGATCATCCCTCTTCTCTTTTGTTTACACATGTACTTTAGTTTAGTTTTTCTTTATTTATGGATGACACTCCTCCCAACCTTTTGCTTACACAAGCCATGGCTAGCCGAATCCTCGGGTGCCTTCCCACAATCACATACCATGAAGGAGTGTCTATTTGCAAAATTAAGTTGCTTACTGATGAATCAGAGCAAAACATGTGAAGAGAATTATTAATGAAAGTTAATTAATTGGGGCTGGGAATCCCATTGCCAGCTCTTTTTGCAAAATTATTGGATAAGCGGATGTGCCACTAGTCCATTGCGAAAGTCTGTCAAAAGTAAACGACAAGATCGAAAGATAAAACACCACATACTTCCTCATGAGCTATAAAACATTGACACAAATAAGAGGTGATAAATTTTGAATTATTTAAAGGTAGCACTCAAGCAATTTACTTTGGAATGGCGGAGAAATACCGTGTAGTAGGTAGGTATGGTGGACACAAATGGCATAGTGGTTGGCTCAAGGATTTTGGATGCATGAGAAGTATTCCCTCTCGATACAAGGTTTAGGCTAGCAAGGTTATTTGAAACAAACACAAGGATGAACCGGTGCAGCAAAACTCACATAAAAGACATATTGTAAACATTATAAGACTCTACACCGTCTTCCTTGTTGTTCAAAACTCAATACTAGAAATTATCTAGACCTTAGAGAGACCAATTATGCAAACCAAATTTTAGCAAGCTCTATGTATTTCTTCATTAATGGGTGCAAAGTATATGATGCAAGAGCTTAAACATGAGCACAACAATTGCCAAGTATCACATTATCCAAGACATTTTACCAATTACTACATGTAGCATTTTCCGTTTCCAACCATATAACAATTAACGAAGCAGTTTCAACCTTCGCCATGAATATTATGAGCTAAGAACACATGTGTTCATATGAACCAGCGGAGCGTGTCTCTCTCCCACACAAGCATTTATTCAAACAAAAACAAAAATAAAAGCACACAGACGCTCCAAGTAAAGTACATAAGATGTGGCCGAATAAAAATATAGTTTCAAGAGAAGGAACCTGATAATTTGTCGATGAAGAAGGGGATGCCTTGGGCATCCCCAAGCTTAGACGCTTGAGTCTTCTTGAAATATGCAGGGGTGAACCACCGGGGCATCCCCAAGCTTAGAGCTTTCACTCTTCTTGATCATAGTATATCATCCTCCTCTCTTGACCCTTGAAAACTTCCTCCACACCAAACTCGAAACAACTCATTCGAGGGTTAGTGCATAATAAAAATTCACATGTTCAGAGATGACACAATCATTGTTAACACTTCTGTACATTACACAATGCTACTGGACATTAATGTAACAAACAAATTCATCCACCATAGCAAAAGAGGCAATACGAAATAAAAGGCAGAATCTGTCAAAACAGAACAGTCCGTAAAGATGGATTTTATCGAGGCACCAGACTTGCTCAAATGAAAATGCTCAAATTGAATGAAAGTTGCGTACATATCTGAGGATCACTCACGTAAATTGGCATAATTTTCTGAGTTACCTACAGAGAATTAGGCCCAGATTCGTGACAGCAAGAAATCTGTTTATGCGCAGTAATCCAAATCTAGTATGAACCTTACTATCAAAGACTTTACTTGGCACAACAATGCGATAAAAATAAGATAAGAAGAGGTTGCTACAGTAGTAACAACTTCCAAGACTCAAATACAAAATAAAAGTACTGTAGTAAAATAAACACATGTGTTATCTCCCAAGAAGTTCTTTCTTTATAGCCATTAAGATGGGCTCAGCAGTTTTAATGATGCACTCGCAAGAGATAGTATTTGAAGCAAAAGAGAGCATCAAGAGGCAAATTCAAAACACATTTAAGCCTAACATGCTTCCTATGCATAGGAGTCTTGTAAATAAACAAGTTCATGAAGAGCAAAGTAACAAGCATAGGAAGATAGAACAAGTGTAGCTTCAAAAATTTCAGCATATAGAGAGGTGTTTTAGTAACATGAAAATTTCTACAACCATATTTTCCTCTCTCATAATAACTTTCAGTAGCATCATGAGCAAACTCAACAATATAACTATCACATAAAGCATTCTTATCATGAGTCTCATGCATAAAATTATTACTCTCCACATAAGCATAATAAATTTTATTAGTTGTAGTGGGAGCAAATTCAACAAAGTAGCTATCATTATTATTCTCATCAAGTGTAGGAGGCATAGTATAATCACAACAAAATTTACTCTCCATAGTAGGTGGCACCAAAATACCACTATCATTATAATCATCATAAATAGGAGGCAAAGTATCATCAAAGTAAATTTTCTCCTCAATGCTTGGGGAACTAAAAATATCATGCTCATCAAAGCCAGCTTCCCCAAGCTTAGAATTTTCCATATCATTAGCAACAATGGTGTTCAAAGCGTTCATACTAATATGTTCCATAGGTTTTTTAATTTTCGCATCAAACCATCCATGTCTTAAATCAGGAAATAGAATAAGAAGCTCATTGTTGTCCATTATGCCTAACTAGTGTAAACAAGAAACAAAAAGATGCAATTGCAGGATCTAAAGGAAATAGCTTCGAGTACTTACAACGGCGAAAATAGCTTAGTAGCCGAGATCCGGAGTGTGAGTACCTTTTACCTTTCCTCCCCGGCAACGGCGCCAGAAAATAGCTTGATGTCTACGGGTGCTTCTATTCTTGTAGACAGTGTTGGGCCTCCATGAGCAGAGGTTTGTAGAATAGCAGCAAGTTTCCCTTAAGTGGATCACCCAAGGTTTATCGAACTCAGGGAGGAAGAGGTCAAAGATATCCCTCGCATGCAACCCTGCAACCACAAAGCAAGAAGTCTCTTGTGTCCCCAACACACCTAATAGGTGCACTAGTTCGGCGAAGAGATAGTGAAATACAGGTGGTATGAATAAATATAAGCAGTAGCAACGGCACCAGAAAAGTGTTTTGCCCACGACAGTAAACAAGCAGTAGTAACGCAGCAATAGTAACGCAGTAAAACAGTAAACAAGCAGCGATAGCAGTATTTAGGAACAAGGCCTAGGGATTAGACTTTCACTAGTGGACACTCTCAACTTTGATCACATAACAGAATAGATAAATGCATACTCTACACTCTCTTGTTGGATGATGAACACCACTAATTGCGTAGGATTACACGAACCCTCAATGCCGGAGTTAACAAGCTCCACAATATTCAATGTTCATATTTAAATAACCTTAGAGTGCATGACAGATCAACACAACTGAACCAAGTACTAACATAGCATGCACACTGTCACCTTCACACTATGTAGGAGGAATAGATCACATCAATACCATCATAGCAATAGTTAACTTCATAATCTACAAGAGATCACAATCATAGCCTACGCCAAGTACTAACACGGATGCACACACTGTCACCATTACACCGTGCAGGGAGGAATAAACTACTTTAATAGCATCACTAGAGTAGCACATGGATAAATTGTGATACAAAACACATTGCAATCATAAAGGGATATAAATAAGCACTTCACTATGCCATTCATAACGGTGAATAAGTATTCTGTGAAATATAGCCTAAGAGACCCACACGGTGCACACACTGTCACCTTTACACACGTGGGACAAGGAGTCTCCGGAGATCACATAAGTAAAACTCACTTGACTAGCACAATGACATCTAGATTACAAGCATCATCATATGAATCTCAATCATGTAAGGCAGCTCATGAGATTATTGTATTGAAGTACATAGGAGAGAGATGAACCACATAGCTACCGGTACAGCCCCGAGCCTCGATGGAGAACTACTCCCTCCTCATGGGAGACGGCAGCGTTGATGGAGATGGCGGTGGTGTCGATGGAGGAGCCTTCGGGGCACTTCCACTGTCCCGGCGGCGTGCCGGAACAGAGACTCCTGTCCCCCAGATCTTGGCTTCGCGATGGCGGCGGCTCTGGAAGGTTTCTCGTACCGTGGCTTTTTCGTCTCGAGGTTTTAGGTCAGGGACCTTTATATAGGCGAAGAGGCGGCGTCAGAAGGTCAACGAGGCGGTGACACGCTAGGGGGGCGCGGCCCAGGCCCTGGCCGCGCCACCCTGTCATTTGGGGCCCCTGTGGCCCCTCTCTGGCGGCTCTCGGGTGTTCTGGAAGCTTCGTGGAAAAATAGGATGCTGGGCCTTGATTTCGTCCGATTCCGATAATATTTCCTTACTAGGATTTCTGGAACTAAAAACAGCAGAAAACAGGAACTGGCCCTTCGGCATCTCGTCAATAGGTTAGTTCCGGAAAACGCATAAATATGACATAAAGTATGTATAAAACATGTAGATATCATCAATAATGTGGCATGGAACATAAGAAATTATCGATACGTCGGAGACGTATCAGTCATCACACGCATCAGCTGCCCCGGGAGAAGCCCAAGATCACCTCCATGCACCGGCGAGAGGCGGGGGGATGTTAGCGCAGATCGAGGACCTGGCCACCCACCACCAGCCACCACCGGCGTGCCGCGGTGAGGAGCCAACGGAAGGCGGGGGGCCGCAGCGCCAAGGTGTCGGCTGCCGCCGCCCGACACCATCGCGTCCAACCGGCCTTAGCGACGAAGAGGGATCCTGGCCACCGTCCACAGCGCGGCACGAGGAAGGGCCACCGCCACGCCCCGCGGTCTTGGCCCGGCGGCAGCGGGAGGCGGTTAGCGTTACGAGGGGTTCAGGAGGAGGTGCGCGCGGGAGCGTTTCGCGTTTCGCGCATATACGGAAAGGGTGATTTGGGAATTTATCAAAGCCTTCGCAAGTCACTAGGGGGTTGATGGCGTGTAACTCGCACGTTTGTTGGGAACCCCAAGAGGAAGGTATGATGCGCACAGCAGCAAGTTTTCCCTCAGAAAGAAACCAAGGTTTATCGAACCAGGAGGAGCCAAGAAGCACGTTGAAGGTTGATGGCGGCGGGATGTAGTGCGGCGCAACACCAGGGATTCCGGCGCCAACGCGGAACCTGCACAACACAACCAAAGTACTTTGCCCCAACGAAACAGCGAGGTTGTCAATCTCACCGGCTTGCTGTAACAAAGGATTAGATGTATAGTGTGGATGATGATTGTTTGCAAGAACAGTAAAACAAGTATTGCAGTAGATTGTATTCAATGTAAAAGAATGGACCGGGGTCCACAGTTCACTAGAGGTGTCTCTCCCATAAGATATATAGCATGTTGGGTGAACAAATTACGATCGGGCAATTGACAAATAGAGAGGCATAACAATGCACATACATGATATGATGAATATTGTGAGATTTAATTGGGCATTACGACAAAGTACATAGACCGCTATCCGAGCATGCATCTATGCCTAAAAAGTCCACCTTCGGGTTATCATCCGAACCCCTTCCGGTATTAAATTGCAAAACAACAGACAATTGCATTAAGTATGGTGCGTAATGTAATCAATAACTACATCCTCGGACATAGCATCAATGTTTTATCCCTAGTGGCAACGACACATCCACAACCTTAGAACTTTACATCACTTGTCCCGGATTTAATGGAGGCATGAACCCACTATCGAGCATAAATACTCCCTCTTGGAGTTAAGAGCAAAAACTTGGCCGAGCCTCTACTAATAACGGAGAGCATGCAAGATCATAAACAACACATAGGTAATAGATTGATAATCAACATAACATAGTATTCTCTATCCATCGGATCCCGACAAACACAACATATAGAATTACGAGATAGATGATCTTGATCATGTTAGGCAGCTCACAAGATCCGACAATGAAGCACATGAGGAGAAGACAACCATCTAGCTACTGCTATGGACCCATAGTCCAGGGGTGAACTACTCACTCATCACTCCGGAGGCGACCATGGCGGTGAAGAGTCCTCCGGGAGATGATTCCCCTCTCCGGCAGGGTGCCGGAGGTGATCTCCCGGAATCCCCCGAGATGGGATTGGCGGCGGCGGCGTCTCGGTAAGGTTTTCCGTATCGTGGCTCTCGGTACTCGGGGGTTTCGCGACGAAGGCTATTTGTAGGCGGAAGGGCAGGTAAAGGGGCGTCACGAGGGGCTCACACCACGAGCCGGCGCGCCCGGGGCCTGGGCCGCGCCGCCCTGGTGTGTCGCCACCTCGTGGCCCCACTTCGACTCTCCCTCGGTCTTCTGGAAGCTTCGTGGCAAAATAGGACCCTGGGCGTTGATTTCGTCCAATTCCGAGAATATTTCTTTACTAGGATTTCTGAAACCAAAAACAGCAGAAAACATCAACTGGCTCTTCGGCATCTCGTTAATAGGTTAGTGCCGGAAAATGCATAAATACGACATATAATGTGTATAAAACATGTAGATATCATCAATAATGTGGCATGGAACATAAGAAATTATCGATACGTCGGAGACGTATCAGGGGTCGAGAATTTTAAGCATCACGTAGAAAAGATGTGATATCTATAGTAGTTCTCATCATTTCATATCAAATGATGCTATAATGCGCTATCATACACTTCAGAAAATGGCGCAATTGTTGAGTGTCATATAGTTTGCCGAGTGTAACTTATCGGGCACACAACAATGAAGTACCTAAGACTACTCATAGTGGGAGTAACTTCACTAGTAACTAAGTGTCCAACTCAGCAAATTTGCTTATGTGGCAGTGAGTTAATGAGGAAAGAGGAGGATGGAGTAACATAGCTATGTTAGTGTAACATCACACTTCTCAAGATACAATGAGTCTATAAGCTAATTAATGAAGACATATACTACCTCCATCCCAAGGAATAAGGCGCACGCGTATTCCAAGACGAACTTTGACCATAAAAATTGAGCAACAAAATCTTGGTTATATTATATGTAATTAATATTGTTGGATTCGTATTGAAAAGCACTTTCTAATGATGTTAATTTTATACAAATAATCTTTATATATTTGAAGTAATACTTAGTTAAACGAAAAGCACGTAAAACGAGGGTGCCTTATTTCTTGAATCGGAGATAGTATGATACTACTTTGATGTTACTAACCACTATGAAGGTAGTAACATAGAGTAGTAACATGTGCATGTTACTACTCTATGTTACTTCCCATTATGACTAGTCTAATATTAGTGCAATAAAATTGTACTCCACATAAACCAACTACCAGTCTCTGAAGGCACTCGGGACAGCTTACCTACGTGTTGAGCGTGTCCTAGGCAGCCCTCAAATACTTGGACACGTGGCCCTTGCCATCGTCTGATGGGAAATTGACGATGCGGTGACACTTGTTGAGTGCCCCGTGAAACACACCCAGCAACCATCCTGCCATTAATCGAACCCGAACTTAAGAATTTCTGGCAACTCTATCTATTTGGGGTGACCTTCCGCACCCCTCGAGGTGTAGAGTTACCCTAAGATCACATCATATATATGATCTTCTATAGCTTTTATCAGCTGATAATACTTTTTGAGTATTTGTAGACTCGTTTACAGCCCTGTCTAGTTGGCATCGATTATTTGGTAGACACTTATGTTTTTGTAAACTTTGTTTTTGCTATGTACTCTCGAAAATGGATGCCAGGCTGTCTGCTGTCAACATTAGCACATTCTGGCAGCGCGATCGAACCAACATTATTAGATACACTGTAGAACTCGTTTAGTCTCAGCTATCTGCATACCGGACTGCTTTGGCTGCATTGATATAGATGACAGGTATGTACGTACCGGACTGCTCAGCTATCTGCATACCGGACTGCTTTGGCTGCATTGATATAGATGACAGGTATGTACGTACAGTGTTGTCCTGCAGACAAGGATACATCGATCCGCCGTGTTGATGATCGACAGCGACAAGCCAGCTGCCTCGCAACTTCGTGACATCTGTATGTTGTTTGTTTAATCCTAGATCATCAAAAGAAAAATGAAGAGAGTTTATGTGTGTTCCTTCTTCGCGGTGACTGTTTTCCCCTGAAAAACATGAAGTGCTAAGTGCTAACAGTCGCTTCTTCGATATGCATGCATGTTGAGGAGATATAGGAACGATGTTTGTACACGCGATTCCAGTACACAGTCCTTAGCATTTAAGGTGCCAAGCCACACGCGCTCTCTTGCAGTGGAGATTTCGGCCGTGAAATGGCCCCTCGGCCGCACGAGTTCCAACGAAGCCCGTGGAGTTTAGGTTGGGCGGGCCAGGAGGAGGCATCTCGACGGCGATGGGAAACATCTCAACAGAGTCGGTGGTGGCGCAGAGAGGGGATGTGGCCGGGGAACCGGTGGAGGAGAAGTGGATGTTGTGAATTCTGTGTCTGATACATGGCTTATATAGTGGCATGATAGGCGAAAACATGATAAAATAAACAGCATGAAAAAATTAGCGGGAAAAAATGGAGGAAAAACTAAGCGAGAAAGAGCTTTGTCGTATGTATTGTAAATACTCGCAGCAAAGACATGTCTTTGCCGTGTGTACTGTCAAGGCACACAACAAATGTGTGACTTTGCCGTGTTATGAATACTCAACAGGGAGTGGGGAAGGGGGCAATCGTGGCCCTTAAATAAGGGACACACGAAAAGAGCCGCAGTTGTAACGGATGGCGGCCATCCAGGCCACGTGTTACTGTTGGTTGTTGTGCTGAACCCTTTACTCTGTGCTTTTCTAGGCTTTGTCATGTGCTCAATCTCCGTCGTGTGTTTTCCTAGAGTTTTGCCGAGTCAGGTCAAAAAAAAAAAAAAGAGTTTTGCCGAGCCTTTTTATTTTGCCATATGTTTTCTGAATACTTTGCCGCTTGTGTCACTGGTGGAAAAAGGGCCGTTGGTCGCGGTTCGCAACTGCCATTAGTCGCGGTTGCGCAACCGCGACCAAAGTAGCGCGACTAAAGGCCCCCCCCTTAGTCGCGGTCGCTTACGAACCGCGACTAAAGGCCCGTCCACGTGGGCGCCGGGCGGCCGTCGGGCGGAGGCCCTTTAGTCGCGGTTCTTCCGGCCGACCGCGACTAAAGGCCGCCGCAGGTTTAGGGTTTTAGGCCCCCCCCTAAACCTGCCCCCCTAAACCTGTTTTCTGTTTAATTTGTATTGTTTTATTTCTTTTGTGCTTTATTTGTAATTTTGAAGGAATACGTTGCACATATTCTACGGTACTACATACATGCATGCATATGAATGTACAATTTAAAACAAATTTGAAATTAGAACCAAAAAAAATTCAAGAGGAATATACAATATATATTCAATATCATCGGATGACCATATACAAGTTTGAACAAGTTTCCATACATAATTTAATGCATGTATAGTTCTACGTCCTCCACGTAGTGTTGTCCTGTAGGATCGATGACTTCCTCGCGAACCATCCAGCTAGTTCCTCTCGAAGTGGTCGGAAGCGAGCTTCTGGACTAAGCGTCTTCCGGAGGTTATTCCTCTTGATGTTGTTCTCATCCGACTGGTCCCGCTCATTGGTGTATCTCCGGATCCTCTCACAAACATAGTATCCACATAGATTGATCTCCGGTGGCTGAATATCCCCGATCGTCCGCACTTGCCCTTTTAAAATGTAGCTCTTTTTTGAATTCACCGAGCCTTTTCATCTACGAACCGTCTCCAAACCCTACGAGGCAAAGAAAATTAAATGAACAAGAGAGTTATTAATTAGTTACTTGATATTAGGAAATGATGAACGAAATAGGCCGATCGATATAGAGCGCAAATGAATGAAAACAATTACTTTTGCATCATTTTTCTCATGTCGGCCCAAAGCGCCGCATCCATATTCAGAGAGTCGTGGACGAGAGCTGTGGAGGTGTGAAATTGAATTACCATCAGAATCCAGTGGAACTCGCGGACACGATACATGCACGAATCATGCATATATAACTCATCGATTAGCCACATACCATGCATGGAGTAAACAAAAGAGAATGTGCTCAAGACAGAAACACTCACCCAAAATGGTAAGGAAATAGAATATCACTTTTGAGTTCCTGTTTTCTAAGAAACCGCCACGGGTCTTCCTCCACGTCGGCGGGGTGGTGTTCTAACACATATGAATTAACGATGTATGGGTCAATGAACCCAACATCATGGATGTTCCTTATTTGCATTTCCCGCTTCTTCATTCTGCATAATAGCGTACACAACAAGATAGTTAGGACAATATATAGTGCAGGCAATGAACGAGATGGGGTAGAAATTAATAAATCACTTACGAACGTAGCAAGCGATGATAGATTTGTCGAGGTCGCGCAGATTGAACAGCTGGAACAATTCACTCTGATGAACCGCGATATAGTAATGTTTGAAGTGATGCTCAGCTCTAACTTCCGCATAAATATAGTCTTTGGCGTTTTTAAGTTTTATGTAACTCTTGTACCAATTTAGCAGACCTTTCATTTGTCGAGGTAGATCCTCTTCTCCGCGCAGGCTCGACGAGAGGGCCATTCTTCACATATGTAAATACTACGTCCTTCATTGGCGCCTCATCAAGGCCTAACAGTGCACGAAGAGTGATACCTAAGTCAGCCGCTTGTTCTCTGGCACTCGTTACGGTCAATCCATGTGCTGCCGCAGCTGCTATGATATCGGGGGCATCCGGACCGGCGGCTTGCACTATGAGCGGGGCGATCGATTGTTTACTTTGTTCCCCGAGCTGGGCAACTTCTTTCCCCCTTTCTAATTTTTCTCGGCCTCCTCCAAGGCTTTCTTCTCCTGCTTCTCCGCCAAATCTTGGTTCCTCTTGAATGCGAGTGCTTGCCTACGAAGTTCACGTGCATAGTCGTCGAGCAGATTCTTTGCGGCTTGGGACGGTGTGTTCAAAAATGACTTAGCCCACTTCTTTTGCTCATCAGAAAATACTGGCTTGGGCTCGCCCTCTATTTTCTTCTTGCAGCTCGCCTTCCATTTCTCTAAATCAGCAGCCGCGCCCGCCTCGACTTCCTCCGCACTACTTTCCCAAGGCCTCGTGGGGAGAGGCTTCGATGATACCTCCGGTACCTTTGTTTTCTTAGGTACGTAAGGGTCCGGGTTAATAATCCAGGACTGCTGCTTCGCTTCTTCACCGGAGGTGGATTGGGGGCGGCGTGCGCTACCCGCCCGGGCGGACTAGGGGCGGCGGCCGCTTACCCGCCGGAGGTGAATTGGGGGCGTCGGCCCTCGTGAAGGAGGTGTAGGTGAAGCACCACCACCACCACCGCCACCGCCGCCACCACCACCACCGTAGGGGTGGACTTGTTGGCGCCTCGCCCGGAAACTTGATAAACTTCTTCTGCCATAGAATGAGCTGGCGCTTGACATCTCCAAGTCTTGTCGCCCCTTCGGTGTAGCAATGTCAATGTCCAGGTCCTCAAACCCTTGGACTATGTCCTCCACCGTGACACGAGCATAGCCATCTTGAATGGGGTTGTTGTGGTGGAGTGCTCCAGGTGGTAAAGCACTGCCGATGGCTACCTTCATGGACATGTTCCCGATAGGATAATACGGATGACATGCTTTCATCTCCTTTATATCGTCCACGGGGTAGCGAGGAGGCTCCGGTGCAGTAATTTCGACCACCGGAGGCTCCGGTGCAGTAATTTCGATCGTCGGTGCACCGGCCGATGGGGCCTCCGTGGAAGCCACGCTGCTTCTCCGCGGCTGGCTTCCGAGATCCAATGGATGATCTTCATGCTGCGCCCGAGCTGCATCTCTTTCGGCTACTAGTACACTCACGGTTTTCTTCATGACATCCATTTCCGATGCCAACCGCGCCACAACATCTCGCTTCCCGATCCATCTTTCTCTTACGGCTCACGTAACCGTACGGGTCATCGTTCTGGGGAACCCTATTTTCCACGGAATGTGCCCCATGCCTCGTACACGTCCTCCGTGTTCGGGATTCCCGAGGGCTTTTGTCGTGGCGTCGTTCTCTCCGTTGAACTTGATCCTCCCTCTTGAGCATCCCTCATTGCCTCAATAAGCTTTTGGGTGGGTGTAATTATTTTGCCCTGGTAAACACACTCCCCTGTCTCCGGGTTCAGCGATCCCCCATGCCCGTACCACCGGCCTTTTGGCCCTTGGGTCCCATCCCTCCGTACCTGGACGGATTCCTCGCGTCCTCAGCTCGTTCTCCATCTTCTCCCACCTAGGCTGCAAAAGCGATACCCTCCCGGCCCCATTTTATGATTGTACTCCTTCTTGGCCGCATTATCCTTATTTTTTTCGATATTTCAAGGAACTGCTCCGATTTCTTTTGCTTCACAAATTCTGGCCAATCATGTTGCAGTTTCTCATATTGTCCTTTGAAATCCGGAGTCTTGCCCGGCTTGACAAAGTCATGGGCTAGATTTTGCTTGTATTTCCTGAATGTGTTGGCCATCCTAGAAAGAGCGAACTGTTTGACTAGCTTGCACCTCTCCTTGTTTTCCGCAATCTTGTTACCCTCCTCATCGTATTTGCGGTATTCCGGAGGTAGAACGAAATGTTCCATAAGCTTTTTGAAGCAATCTTTTTTTGTTCTCTTATCGACAAAAGTGAAACCAACACGTGCCTTCTTTGGCTCATTCCACTCCTGGACGGTGATCGAGACGTTGTCTCTAACAACGGCTCCGCATTGGCTGACAAACTTGGTGGCGTTCTTGCTGGGCTCCAGCGGCCTGCCGGTTGCTTCGTCGACAACATCGATGGTGCATGTTTCTCCTGCTTTCATCGTCTTGGTTGCGCCACGCTTTGACGACGACGTACTCGATTGTTTCGACGATCCGGCCGAGGGCTAAAATAAGAAAGAGAGGCGCGCGTTAGTACACACATATTTATTCAAATCAGTGAGTTTGTATCACCAGAGGCTCAATGTATATATATATACCTCGGCGCCGGAGGTGGTTGCTACTTCCAACTGAAGATCGTCGTTTATCGACGTTTCTTCGGCACCATCTTGCTGACCATGCCCTTCATCTTCACCCTCAAAGTTCGAGATAAGAAGAGATATCATCTTCTTCTTGTCCGGTCGGCACATATAGAACATCGCCTTTTATGATGCCGAAGATATGTTCTTCAGACGTCCGGATCATAGTTGTCCATAATCGGGTCAGCTCTATCGTCCGCCATATGTCGAGTCCTGAAAACATGTAGTAAAAACAAATTAATTAAGTGCGTAAGGGGGCGGTGGCGGTGGCGAAAGGGGGCGGTGGAGAAAGGGTGGCGGTGGCGAAAGGGGTGGCGGCGGCGAGAGCGAGGCCGGCGCGTGCGCGGTGAGAGAGAGAGGGCCGGCCGGCGGCGCGCGGAAGGGGAGAGGAGGAGGGCGGCGAGGAGCACGGACGCGCGGTGAGAGAGAGACCGGCGCGATCTTTTTGATGTTTGTAACTAAGTTTTTTGTTACACTTTAATTATACACTTTAATAATTAAGTTAATTACAATTTAATTAAGTTACCATTTTAATTAAAAAACTTAGTTACAAATTTACAATTTAAAGTATAGATATAGATATATACAATTTAATTAAGTTACCATTTTAATTAAAAAACTTTTACAAATTTACAAATTTACAATTTAATTAAGTTACAAATTTAAACTTTAATTAGTTACAAAAATAACTTAATTAGTTTAACTTAATTAGTTATAATTAAATTAATTAATTTTTAGTTAAAAAAAAAGAAAATTTGGCCGGCCGGGTCATGGCCAGGCCGCCTCTCTCTGTTCTCCT
Organism: Lolium rigidum; assembly: GCF_022539505.1. Classification (NCBI taxonomy): domain Eukaryota; kingdom Viridiplantae; phylum Streptophyta; class Magnoliopsida; order Poales; family Poaceae; genus Lolium; species Lolium rigidum. The sequence goes on along the minus strand of NC_061511.1, from coordinate 142,004,164 downwards.
CTCTCCGCGGCAGAGACGACGGCCGGCGGCGCGCGCCCACGGGCCGACCGACGGCGAGCGGCGCGCGGAACGCGGCGCGCGCGCGGCGCGGCGATGGCGGCGGCGGCTACACACGGCGACGGCCGACGCGCTAGCGGCGCTAAGCTGGCGCGGTGGCGCGCGGAGGAGCAAGGCGGCGGCGGCGGCGGAGGAGCGAGGCGGCGCGCGGAGGAGCAGGGGCGACGACGACGGCCGGCGAGGGTTCGGGCGCGGAGGAGCAGGGACGACGGCGTTCGGGCGTGGCGGCAGACGAGAGCGGAATCGACGAGGAGAAGAACTGGCGCGGCGGTTCGCGCCGCGCCAGTATTTATAGCACCCCCCCTTTAGTCGCGGTTGGGGAGGCGACCCGCGACTAAAGGGTACCCTTTAGTCGCGGTTGGCCTCCCCAACCGCGACTAAAGGGTATTTCGGCGGGTTTGGAGTTCCCGCGCGCAGCCACCTTTAGTCGCGGTTGGCCTGGCCAACCGCGACTAAAGGTATTTTTGAAAATACTTTTCTTTTTCAAAATCAGAAAAATCAGAAAAATAAAACTAATTCAATTCAAATTCCTAAAAATACAAATAATATATCAAAAAAATCAGAAAAATAAAACTAATTCAATTCAAATTCCTAAAAATACAAATAATATATCAAAAAAAAATCAGAAAAATAAAACTAATTCAATTCAAATTCTTAAAAATACAAATAATATATCAAAAAATTCAGAAAAATAAAACTAATCAATTCAAATTCTTAAAAATACAAATAATATATCAAAAAATTCAGAAAAATAAAAATAATTCAATTCAAATTCTTAAAAATACAGATAATATATCAAAAAAATTCAGAAAAATAAAACTAATTCAATTCAAATTCCTAAAAATACAAATAATATATCAAAAAAATCAGAAAAATAAAACTAATTCAATTCAAATTCTTAAAAATACAGATAATATATCAAAAAATTCAGAAAAATAAAACTAATTCAATTCAAATTCCTAAAAATACAAATAATATATCAAAAAAAATCAGAAAAATAATATATAAAAAAATTCTTTCTTCCCACCACTTTCTTCCCGCCTCTTTCTTCCCGCCTCTTTCTTCCCGCCACTTTCTTCCCGCCTCTTTCTTCCCGCCTCTTTCTTCCCGCCACTTTCTTCCCGCCTCTTCTTCCCGCCAGTTTCTTCCCGCCTCTTTCTTCCCGCCTCCTGTCTTTCCGCTCCCATTTTTCCCGCCATTTGTCACTACATATAGGTAGCCCGGCTTGGCCAGCATTATCACATCTCTACAATCTCTCATCACTCTCTCATGGCTTCCACCGCACCCACTCTAACCTACCAGCAGGTGGAGGAGCTTTGCGCCTCGAACTACCCTTGCCCACCGGGCTACCGCGTCCCTCGCCGGCTGGAGCCTAAGCACGGCGGCGTGCCGGTCCCTCCCGTCCCTCGGAGTACTGCGCGCCGGCGGCCATCACGAACCACTACTACCTCGACCTCACGCCGGAGCAGCGGATGAATCCCCGCCGGCATCCCGATAACCAGCATACTTGGGACGCCTTCTTCATCAATCGGCGTGAGAGGGCGCTCGCCAGTATGAGGAGGACGGTCCGCCTCCCGGAAACTTCCACGAGGCCGGCCGTCGGCTATGGTGGTATGGCCGGACTCCGCGAGCGTCATGGACTACATCACGGCCGGCGATATCCCCCGCCTGCGCTACCCTCAGTTCGAGCCACGAGCGCCGCCCGACGACAGCGACGACAGCAGCGACGATGACGGTGGCAACTTAGAAGGCGACGACTACCAGTACAACGGCGGCGGCTATGAAGACTACGAGTATGCATATTATACGCCTAGGCAGGAGTATGACTGAATCACTCCAAATTTCATGTATCATCAGTGCTATCTCGAGTCAATTGAATCATTCGAAAATGGACACCAAACACATCACGGGTAATATAATTCACATGATCCATTCAACAAAGTTTGGTACAATAAATTATTACACATCATTTCTTTCCTTGTGTCCCCGCTTGCTTACGATTGTGCCGTATCCATGGAGCATCCTCATCATTTAACTTAATGCTTGGGTCGGTGTTCACTTTGAAGGGCGGAATTTCAGCAAACATATTATAATCTTCGACATGTCTGTCTTGTTCTCCACTCCCACGATGTTTCTTTTCCCCGAAAGAACAATGTGGCGCTTTGAATCATCGCATGATGTATCGATCGTTTTCTTATCTTTCCGTTTCCTCGGTTTGCTACTCATGTCCTTCACATAGAAAACCCGAGCGACATCTTTCGCTAGGACGAATGGTTCGTCAAGGTAACCAAGATTGTTGAAATCCACCATTGTCATTCCGTATTGCTGGTCCACCTTTACCCCACCTCCCGTTAGCTTGAACCATTTGCACCGGAACAAAGGGACCCTAAAGGAGGTTCCATAGTCAAGTTCCCATATCTCCTCTATGTAACCATAATATGTGACCTTTTGCCCATTCTCGGTTGCTGCATCAAAGCGGACACCACTGTTTTGGTTGGTGCTCTTTTTATCTTGGCGATCGTGTAAAATGTATTCCCATTTATCTCGTACCCTTGGAAAGTCGTTATAGTCGAAGATGGTGTCTTGGCCAACATGTACAGCTGATCTACAACATCTTCGTCACTCATTAAATGTTTTCTCAACCAACCTGTCGAAAGTCTCCATGTGGGCCTTCCTAATCCAGGATTCGAGGCTTCCCGAGTGGTTGTCCGAGCGTAAAATATTCTTGTGTTTCTCAAAGTACGGAGCCACCAAGCTGGAATTGGTCGGAACCGTGTGGTGTGCTTCGGTCGGAGAATGGCCGTCCATACATATCGTTGATTTCCTTCCGATCGTGCCTTTTCCACTTAGTCTCCCCTCGTGCCGCAATCGAGGAAGACCAATCGGCTTAAGGTCAGGAACAAAGTCAACACAAAACTCAATTACCTCCTCATTTCCATAGCCCTTGTGTAAGGGTACATTGCCCCTATGTGTGGTTTTGGTAATTAATGACAACCCCTATGGACTAATGTTTTCATTGAGTTTATATGAAGGAATATTCCATAGGTACTACTTGCTCTCCGTGTGTTGGATTCAAGTATGGATGCCATGAAGATAAAGATATACCTTGTGATTTGGCATCAAGATCATCGGTATGAAGATATATTTGTGATATGATCAAGAAGAAGAAATGAAGATGGAGTTCTTATGTGGAACTCAATATTAGCCATGCTCTATCTCAAGTGAGTATGAGAAGATACAAGGTTGAGTTGGGCAAGTTCAAGATGAGCATCTTGAGTGGATCACATGCTTGAAGCTTGCCGTCCATTTGGTGATAGTGGACATGTGAAGATGTGCATCAATGAAGCTTTCCCATCATTGTGTATGGGGGAGCATTTGTGAGTATACACGAAGCGACAATGATCAAGTGATGGGATGCGCAAGGCAAAGGTATGACCTTGATAGGTTTTCCTTTTACCGGTCTCGAGGTGGTTGATGGGAGACCGGATTATAGGATAGATAGCCGCACTATTAAGAGGGGCTTTCGGTTGAGTAACTTGATCACATCGTCTTAGGGAGCTCAATCCTTTGCATACTTTGCATATCCTTATTGCTTCTTGGTGTTTCTCTATGTGAGGTTCTTGAGCTTGTTGCTAGCTTTACAACAAGCCCAAGTTCATCGAAACGGAGTCCGCATGCATCTTCTATTGCGTTTTCGAGGTTGGGTGATTTTACCGGTTATTCATGATATAAGGTTCTACCTTTTATATTCATGATAAAATCCCCTCCTACAGATTCTTGGGTTTTCACTTTCTATTAGATAGCATTCGTTGTTATCTTCCAAACAAAATTGGTTTCATGTTAATCGGAGTTCGGGAGCAATAGTTATTAAAGAAAAGGTAAAGAAAAGAAAAAAGGGGGACGGCTGCCCGGTCTCCGACCGGTCGACCGGGCCACACACCGGCCCACCGGGACAGCCCGGTCTCCGACCGGTCAACCGGCCCAGGCGCCAGGCAGCCCAGCTCCCAGTCCGGTCCAACCGGAAACTTGACCGGGCCGCTTCTCAGACCGGCGGCCCACCCGGCCTGCACCCCCGTCGCGCCCCCGCGCGGCCAGCAATACGCGCCGCCCGGCGCTGCTGGGCCGCCGGCGCTCACGCGGCTTGGACCGCCGCCGCCCGGGCAGCTTGGGCCTCTCCCCGCGCGGCTCGGGGCCTTTCCGCCGCCCGGCGCGGCGCGCGCCTCGCCCGAGCCTGCTGGTCCGGCTGGGCCGGACCCCGGACCGGCCTCGGCCGGCCACAGCTCCGGTCAACCGGCTGGGCCGCCGGCTGGGGACTTTTTCTGGCCCGTTTTTCTGCCTATTTCTTTGTCTTTCCCCCCCAACGGTTATTTCTTTCCCCCTTGCTATAAATACCTTTCTCCTACCTTGAGACAATAAGTTCTTCCCATTCTCTCTCCTCCATTGCTACTATTTGAAGAACTTGCTCTCCCCCTTGAATCCTCCAACCATACTTGCTCATATTTGAGGATTTGAGAGAGGGGATCTAGATCTACACTTCCACCAAACCTTTTCTTCTCTAAGTGAGGGAATCTCTTGGGATCTAGATCTTGGAGTCTTTGGTTGACTTTCCCCCTTGTTCTTCCTCTCCAATCTCATCCTAGCATTCGTTGCTTTGGTGGGATTTGAGTGTGAAGGACTTGAACACCTCCGGTGTTCTTGCTTTGCATCATTGCATAGTGTTGAGCTCTCCACCACGATTTGTTCGAGTGAGAGACCGTGAGCTTGTTACTCTTGGAGGGTGACCTCCTAGTTGGCTTGGTGATTGGTGCTCCGGTGATCTCTTCAAGAAGATTGTGAAGAGGCCCGGGCTTCTCCTTCGTGGAGCTTGTGAAGTGGTTGTGGAGCTTGCCATCTCCGGAGCGGAGGAAAAGCTAACCATAAGGAAAGGGCCATTATCCTTCGTGGGTGTGGTTCGGAGAATAGGGTGAGCCTTCGTGGCGCGGGAATCCTTCGTGGGACCTCCACTCCTCCAAACGTGACGTACCTTGTTGCAAAGCAAGGGAACACGGGAATACATCCTCGTCTCCGCGTGCCTCGGTTATTTCTATACCCGAGCTCTCTTTCCTTGTGATAGCCATCGTGCTTGAAGTACATATATCTTGCTATCACTTGTGCTACATATATCTTGTGCCTATCTTGCTTAGCTCTAGTTGCTATTGTTACACTTAGTTGAGCTTAGCATATTTAGGGTTTGTGCTTGTTAACTAAACGATAGTTTAATTCCGCATTCATACAAGACAAATCCGCAAGAGTTTGTAATTGCCTATTCACCCCCCCTCTAGGCGACATCTCGATCTTTCAATTGGTATCAGAGCAAGGTCTCTCCTTGTTTTAGGCTTCACCGCCTTGAGAGTAAAGATGTCGGCTAGTTTAGTGCACAATGACACAATTATCTTTAATGGCACAAATTATCTTTTGTGAAGAAATTGCTTGCTTTGTAAGCTTCGGACCTTGTGTCCACATATAGAGCAATTTCTAGATGTCGGTTTTTCTCCTCCGATGGATTCTCAAAATCTATCTTTAGAGGATGAGAAAAACTTACATCTTGAAGCTCAAGTATCTAATGAGCTTTTATTCTCTTTGAGACCCGATTTTCGTAGGTTCTTGATATATATAAAGCGAAAGTCGTCTCATGAGATGTGGATCAAGCTTAAAGAAATGTTTGGTGGATCCATTTCTCATTTGGTTGGTGGTGCCTCCGAGGAGCTCTCTTCCTCTTCACATCATGAAGAGCTCCAAGTTGCTTCCACCTCCGGCCGTGATGATATATCATCTACTTCCACTTCACCAACGTGTTGCAAGACACAAGGTAATGATATGGTGAGTGGTGAGGAAAACTGTAATGTTGATATTGTGCTCAATAGTGATGATTCTTCATCTCTATCCCATTGCAATGCTTCCTCTTTGGACTTAAACACATCTAGCATTGAAAATAATCTACATGCTTGCGTTGATAGTCCTTGCATATCATGTGTAAATTGCTTACATAAATCCCATGATGATATGCTTGCCTTGTCTTGCTCCCATAATCAAAATGCCTCTATTTCCTCTAGTTGCTTGTTGACTAACAATGTAGAGGAAACCGAACACTCTATGGATCAAGACATGTTTTCAAATGAGGATTCAAGAATTTCTTCATCTTCATCCTCCCGTATGCACATGTGCCTTATGGCAAATGGATCAAAGGTATCTCCTACTTTGACTCCTAACACTTCCTCTAATGATGAGAGTGATGATGATGATAATGATGAAGAATATAATATCTTGGTGCATAATATGGCAATGGTATATGCTTCTCTTCATGGTAATAAAGAAGCTCGTGCTAATCTCGAACACTCTATGGATACCTTGAGTAAATATAGGGAAACCATAGTGGAGTTGGAGTCCCATATTGAAAATGGGGAAATGAGATTCACTCTCCTCAAGCATGAGCTAAAAGATGAGAAGCATACTAATTTCATGCTTACACAAAAAATTGAATCCTATATGCATGAAAATGAGAAAACTATTGTTGATGCTTGTGCTACTAACTCTACTTCTTGTGAAGCATCTATCTTAAAGGAGAATGTTGAGTTGAGGGCTCAACTTGAGTTGCTAACTAGCAATTGTAGGAAATTGGAAGAAAACAATAAAACGCTCTCACACTCTCTTGAGGATCTTCTAACTTCCTACGATGAGCTAAAGTTAGCTCATGAGGCTAGTATCACTAAGGTAACATCTTGTGAGCCTCATGTGGACATTAGCACAATCTCTACCCAAAATGTTATATTGCCATGTGCTAGTCCTTGTAATCCATCTAGTCAAACTAGTGATACACCTTGTGTTGGATTACTTGATTTGCCTTGTTGCTCTAACAATGAAGCTTCTACTTCCTCTAGTACTTGTATTTCTACTAACCATGTAGAGGAAATAAAAGAGCTCGAGGCTCAAGTCCTTTCTTTGAAGAAAGACTTGGAAAAGCGTCATGAAGGGAAATCCGCACTTGACAAGATGCTAAGTGTGCAACAATCCCCCAATGACAAGAGTGGACTTGGATTCAACTCCAATAACAAGAACAAGTCCAAGAGCAAGAGCAACAAGAAGAAGGGCCAAGACAAAGTCAAGGATCCGGCCAAGTTGGTATGTTTCAAGTGCAAAGTTGAAGGGCATCATGTTAGATCATGCCCATTGAAGAAGAAGAAGAAGCACTTGAGTGAGAAACAACAAGGGAAACGGCCACAAGGTCAAGGTCAAGCTCATGCTCGACCTCAAGTTGAAGATAGGGAACTTCCCAAGAAGAATCAAGATATCGTTCCCCAAGAGAAGAAATCAATAAAGAAGAGAAAGGGGAACACTTGCTACTTATGCCGTGAGAAGGGGCACTTTGCTTCTTCTTGCTTAGGTGGTACCTTATCTAACCCTATAATTGTTGATGATGATTATTCTCTAGGGAAGGATAAGGATGGCAATGTGTTTGCCAAGTTTGTTGGAACTCAAAGTGGTTTCAAGAAAAGAACCATTTGGGTTGCCAAGCCTATTGTGACTAATCTCTTAGGACCCAACTTGGTTGGGGACCAACAATCTCAAACTTGATCAATAGGTACAAGTGGAGGTCATTGGAGACTTGGCTACTTCATGAAGAATTAAGGGATCTTCATATATTATATTTTGACCAAGCCAAGTCGTATGGATTATCATCTATATCTCATAATCCAATGTTCCTCCTTGCGGTAACTTATACTTCAACTCTTCATGCTTATTGTAAGTTACTTGCCCCTTTGCATGTTTGGTTTTGTACCAAATATGTGTATGTATGTGTTGTGTCTTACTTGCTTATCTTGTGTGTTCAAGTATGTTTGTTTGACTCACCATATACTTGTGTATTGTTTTGAGCCTAATGCATCTTGATGATATCTTATTTGGCTCTCTTTGAAGTGATTAATGGAACATCCCATTTTGGGGGAGTGATATGCTTTGTGCATCTCTCTTTCTTTAAAATGTGTGTACATGGGTACCACCACTTAGTATTGATATTGCAAGATTATCTAGTCACTATGTGGTGTGCCATACTCATGAGAAATTCAAATTCTAAATATCCATTAATCATCTCTAGTTGAATTTTAGTTGCCTCTTATTTAGAAGAAATGTTTTATCACATTATGGGGGAGTAATATGTTTTGTACATATCACAAGCCTAGAAAATGTGAACATATGAGGTTATGCCACTTAGAGTTGATGCTCTTAATTATCTTGTTCCTAGGTGGCATGTTTGCTCAAACAAGCTCCATTCCTAATAAAAATATTTTATTACTCATCTTGTGGGCTTTTGTTTGAATATGAAATTCTTGGTGCGGTTTTTCCTCAAATACATATCTCTATATCTTATTTGGGACACCGTTTGCTTCAAGTTATTCTAATCATTGCCGTGTGTGATTGTGTGACTAGTTGAAGCTATCAAGAATCTTCATCCGTGCATAGTGCTCAATTCTATATACTTATCCTATGCCTTTTATTGTGAAGTTGATCCTTACTAACATTGTGAATACTCCACCGGAAATTATTTCCAATATACTCATTGTCTTTGACAATTGATAACCTTGTATGTGGTTGAATTTTTGGATCATCTTCACCTTGGATTGTTTATTATTGCCTTATTTTATTTCCAACAAATCTTTGTTGCTCCCATGTGTCTTCCTTGTCCCTTTGAAAAATCTTTTGATAAATTCTCTTGATTCATATCAAGTGTTTGTTTTGGAAGACAAACCTTTTCCTTACGGTACATTGTGCCATTGTGAAAAGTGTATAGGGTTTGGTTTATTTTGTTTGAACCTTGCTCTTTTGGGGAGTTTGCTATCTCATTCTTTCTTACATGATTTATTTGCTTGAATGAGATAAATCCTTGAGCATGTTTGCTTTATTTCATCCTTTATGCTCAATGGTTTCTTCTTAGTTCATTTGTTGAACTTTGTTGAACAAATCTTTTGTGATTTGCGTCTTTGATATAATTTGGACAACAAATTTGTTTGGTCACACCTTTATGCCTTATTCAATTCATTTGGTGTTTTGTCCAAAGTATATCTTTCTTGGATCTTTAAAAGTCTTTGTGCATGCTTATATGTAATTTGTTTATACTTGTAGCATGCTTGCTTTCTTTCGATCCATTATGTAGGATATACTCCATCAAATCCTAAATGGCTAAGATGTGCATGAAATTCAAACTTCATCTAAATATGCACATGTTTATATGGATTGTGTCCTATATATTGTGGTTAGTCTAACCATGTTGGACCCAATAAGTTTGGGGACCAAGATGTACTTGAATGATGTTTTAGGTACATTGGAGATGCAATGGAGGCTTGTCTCATCTATAAGGAAGGTGTTGTCACCATATGAGGATTGGAGTCAAGCTAGGATGATCGATGAACTCTTATCTACTACATCAAGCCATTGCCATCTCGGTAACAAGTATCTTATTCATGCACTCTCATATAGCATCCAACCTCTTGTAGGTTGTATCTTGGCATGAAATTATTTATTTCAAAAATATTGCGATTCTTGAAAAATCATTTTTAAAGCGAAACTTCTTATTGTACATTTGAGTAATTTGAGAAGATGCATATGTTGGGAATATATATATATACATCATGTTTATGATTCACCTACCCAAATATGCCCTCTAGCAATTTATTGCATATCAATTCCTCAAAGAGCTCTTATGTGCAATATTGATGAAATTGCGAAATAAATCCATATTTATGATACTTGTTGTCTTTCTCAAAACACTCCAACTAGCTCTACTTCCCTTATTGTTAGTTGCGATGTTTTTGAGATTTAACTTGGTTGAAGTTCATTCATATACCATAAGTGAAAATTGGAGCCATAGGCTATATATGCTTCTTAAGCAAACATCCTTTGGTATATCTTATGACTTCATCTTGGATATCTTGTCTTATCTATTTTGTTAACCTCTTGTATGTGCATGTTTCTTTATGGATCATTTGTCCACTTTAGAAACTTATATACATAAGAGCGTTAATCCATCACCTTGATATCTTTGTTCTTTGCCGACCATCTTTTATCCTTTTGTTTCTTAGTGGTGTTGGTAAAGGAGATTTATGAGTGCTTGATTTATTTGTTTTCCTTCTTGCACTCATATCTCGTAATTGTTGGACTAAAGTTGTTCTTGATAAGCATATTCTCTTTATCTTAGTTGTGTTCTAAATGATATATAGGGAGTGAGGATTCCATGTTTGTGCATATTGTATTCAAATGCAAACATTATAAATTGTGCACGAACCTTCGGGAGCTTTCTTATTTTATTTAAGAACACTATATCTCTCTTATCAAGATATCTTTGTTTGTCCAATTGGATCTTTGATTGCTTGCTTTACTTGTTGAAGCTCACTTCACCATGTTATCTTTATGCAATCTTTGATCCTCAATATAGTTTGATTTCCTTCAAGTATTCATCATTGGAGATGTGCACTTGATTCCACTCAAATTATGAGAAGTGCACACTTTGGGGAGGAACTCACATTATATTGGCCTTCTAAATTTTTCACCCATTTTGACAATCGATGCCAATGGGGGAGAAGTTTAGAGGGTTTAAGGGAATGGTTTTATACTTAAGTGTTTTGCCTCTCATGCATTCCATATTTATATGTCTTGCATGGTTGTATATATATAGTGGAAACTATCCCAAAGGTTAATCTTGACAATGTATGCAATGAATTCATGTTCATCACACGTGCATACATTGTGGGGGAGCTTTCTCTATATATATTGGTTCTACTCACATCCATTGCATTTGTTGTAGTTGTGTGAGTAGAGCCGGTTTTGATATGGGCTAGTAGCTTTGTGTTACTTGACCATATCAAATACAACCTCTTGTATACAACTTATTCTCGGATAAGTTGCGTACTTGTCACTAATATTCATTATATAAACCCTCTTATTGTGGTTGTCATCAATTACCAAAATGGGGGAGATTGTAAGGGTACATTGCCCCTATGTGTGGTTTTGGTAATTAATGACAACCCCTATGGACTAATGTTTTCATTGAGTTTATATGAAGGAATATTCCATAGGTACTACTTGCTCTCCGTGTGTTGGATTCAAGTATGGATGCCATGAAGATAAAGATATACCTTGTGATTTGGCATCAAGATCATCGGTATGAAGATATATTTGTGATATGATCAAGAAGAAGAAATGAAGATGGAGTTCTTATGTGGAACTCAATATTAGCCATGCTCTATCTCAAGTGAGTATGAGAAGATACAAGGTTGAGTTGGGCAAGTTCAAGATGAGCATCTTGAGTGGATCACATGCTTGAAGCTTGCCGTCCATTTGGTGATAGTGGACATGTGAAGATGTGCATCAATGAAGCTTTCCCATCATTGTGTATGGGGGAGCATTTGTGAGTATACACGAAGCGACAATGATCAAGTGATGGGATGCGCAAGGCAAAGGTATGACCTTGATAGGTTTTCCTTTTACCGGTCTCGAGGTGGTTGATGGGAGACCGGATTATAGGATAGATAGCCGCACTATTAAGAGGGGCTTTCGGTTGAGTAACTTGATCACATCGTCTTAGGGAGCTCAATCCTTTGCATACTTTGCATATCCTTATTGCTTCTTGGTGTTTCTCTATGTGAGGTTCTTGAGCTTGTTGCTAGCTTTACAACAAGCCCAAGTTCATCGAAAACGGAGTCCGCATGCATCTTCTATTGCGTTTTCGAGGTTGGGTGATTTTACCGGTTATTCATGATATAAGGTTCTACCTTTTATATTCATGATAAAATCCCCTCCTACAGATTCTTGGGTTTTCACTTTCTATTAGATAGCATTCGTTGTTATCTTCCAAACAAAATTGGTTTCATGTTAATCGGAGTTCGGGAGCAATAGTTATTAAAGAAAAGGTAAAGAAAAGAAAAAAGGGGGACGGCTGCCCGGTCTCCGACCGGTCGACCGGGCCACACACCGGCCCACCCGGGACAGCCCCGGTCTCCGACCGGTCAACCGGCCCAGGCGCCAGGCAGCCCAGCTCCCAGTCCGGTCCAACCGGAAACTTGACCGGGCCGCTTCTCAGACCGGCGGCCCACCCGGCCTGCACCCCCGTCGCGCCCCCGCGCGGCCAGCAATACGCGCCGCCCGGCGCTGCTGGGCCGCCGGCGCTCACGCGGCTTGGACCGCCGCCGCCCAGGCAGCTTGGGCCGCTCCCCCGCGCGGCCTGGGGCCTTTCCGCCGCCCAGCGCGGCGCGCGCCTCGCCCAGCTGCTGGTCCGGCTGGGCCGGACCCCAGACCGGCCTGGCCGGCCACAGCTCCGGTCAACCGGCTGGGCCGCCGGCTGGGGACTTTTTCTGGCCCGTTTTTCTGCCTATTTCTTTGTCTTTTCCCCCCCAACGGTTATTTCTTTCCCCCTTGCTATAAATACCTTTCTCCTACCTTGAGACAATAAGTTCTTCCCATTCTCTCTCCTCCATTGCTACTATTTGAAGAACTTGCTCTTCCCCTTGAATCCTCCAACCATACTTGCTCATATTTGAGGATTTGAGAGAGGGGATCTAGATCTACACTTCCACCAAACCGTTTCTTCTCTAAGTGAGGGAATCTCTTGGGATTTAGATCTTGGAGTCTTTGGTTGACTTTCCCCCTTGTTCTTCCTCTCCAATCTCATCCTAGCATTCGTTGCTTTGGTGGGATTTGAGTGTGAAGGACTTGAACACCTCCGGTGTTCTTGCTTTGCATCATTGCATAGTGTTGAGCTCTCCACCACGATTTGTTCGAGTGAGAGACCGTGAGCTTGTTACTCTTGGAGGGTGACCTCCTAGTTGGCTTGGTGATTGGTGCTCCGGTGATCTCTTCAAGAAGATTGTGAAGAGGCCCGGGCTTCTCCTTCGTGGAGCTTGTGAAGTGGTTGTGGAGTTTGCCATCTCCGGAGCGGAGGAAAAGCTAACCATAAGGAAAGGGCCATTATCCTTCGTGGGTGTGGTTCGGAGAATAGGGTGAGCCTTCGTGGCGCGGGGAATCCTTCGTGGGACCTCCACTCCTCCAAACGTGACGTACCTTGTTGCAAAGCAAGGGAACACGGGAATACATCCTCGTCTCCGCGTGCCTCGGTTATTTCTATACCCGAGCTCTCTTTCCTTGTGATAGCCATCGTGCTTGAAGTACATATATCTTGCTATCACTTGTGCTACATATATCTTGTGCCTATCTTGCTTAGCTCTAGTTGCTATTGTTACACTTAGTTGAGCTTAGCATATTTAGGGTTTGTGCTTGTTAACTAAACGATAGTTTAATTCCGCATTCATACAAGACAAATCCGCAAGAGTTTGTAATTGCCTATTCACCCCCCCTCTAGGCGACATCTCGATCTTTCACCTTGGCGATGCTTCCTTCTGGCCTAGCACGGTTACGAACATATTTCTTTAATATTCCCATGAACCTCTCGAAGGGGAACATATTGTGTAGAAATACAGGACCGAGAATGGAAATCTCATCGACTAGGTGAACCAGGAGGTGCGTCATAATATTGAAGAAGGATGGCGGGAACACCAACTCGAAACCGACAAGACATTGGATCACATCGTTCCGTAACCGTGGTAGAACTTCTGGATTGATTACCTTCCGAGAGATTGCATTGAGGAATGCACATAGCTTCACAATGGCTACTCGAACATTTTCCGGCAGGAGCCCCTCAAAGCAATCGGAAGCAATTGCGTCATAATCACATGGCAGTCGTGAGACTTCAGGTTTTGGAACTTTTTCTCCGCCATGTTTATTATTCCCTTTATATTGGACGAGAATCCAGACGGAACCTTCATACTGCTCAGGCATTCAAAAAAGATGACCTTCTCTTCTTTGGTGAGAGCGTAGCTGGCACGACCTTGAAACCGTTCCGGATGCCGGTCATCAGGGTCTTTCAAACTCTGCTGGTCCTGCCGTGCTTCCTTTGTATCATTTGACTTCCCATACACGCCCAAGAAGCTTAGGAGGTTCACGCAAATATTCTTCGTAACGTGCATCACGTCGATTGCAGAGCGGACTTCTAGGACTTTCCAATATTCTAGCTCCCGAATATAGATTTCTTCTTCCACATGGCTGCGTGCCCGTCGGCTCCCTTCGGAACCGATTGTCCGCCAGGACCCTTTCCAAAGATGATTTTCAAATCCTTGACCATATCAAATACCTCAGCACCAGGTGTGTTCCGCAGGCTTCGGCCGGTGATCCGCCTTGCCGTTGTAATGCTTGCCTTTCTTTCTTACTTGGATGACCTTTCGGAAGAAATCGACGATGCCCAAGGTACACGTTCTTCTTACAATTTGGCAAATGTACACTTTCGGTCTCATGTAATCGGTGCGTGCATGCATTGTATCCCTTATTTGATAGTCCCGAAAGGTTACTAAGAGCAGGCCAATCGTTGATGGTTACGAAAAGCAACGCTCGTAGGTCAAATTCCTCTTCTTTGTGCTCATCCCACACACGGACACCAGGTCTGCCCCACAGCTGTAAAAGCTCATCAACTAATGGCCTTAGGTACACATCGATGTCATTGCCGGGTTGCTTCGGACCTTGGATGAGCACTGGCATCATAATGAACTTCCGCTTCATGCACAACCAAGGAGGAAGGTTGTAGATGCATAGAGTCACGGGCCAGGTGATATGGCTGGAGCTCTGCTCGCCAAATGGATTCATGCCATCCGTACTTAGACCAAATCTTATGTTCCTTGCGTCAGCTGCAAAATCTTTGAACTCTCTGTCGATCTTTCTCCATTGCGTTCCATCTGCGGGGTGTCTCAACTCCCCGTCCGACTTACGGTCCTCTTTGTGCCATCGCAACAACTTGGCATGCTCTTTGTTCCCGAACGGACGTTTCAACCGTGGTATTATAGGAGCATACCACATCACCTTGGCGGGAACCCTCTTCCTGGGTTTCGGCCCTCAACATCGTCACCGGGGTCATCGCCTCGATCTTATAACGCAATGCGGTGCATACCGGGCATTCATTCAAATTCTCGTATTCACCGCGGTAGAGGATGCGATCGTTGATGCATGCATGTATCTTCGGAACCTCTAAACCTAGAGGGCGAGACAACCTTCTTTGCTTCGTACGTATCGGCGGGCAACTCGTTATTCTTTGGAAACATATTCTTCAACATTTTCAGCAAGTTTTCAAATGCCGAGTCAGCTACACCTGCCTGTGCCTTCCATTTCAGCAAATCCAGTGTGCAGCCCAGCTTTTTAAGACCATCATCGCATCCGGGGTACAGCGCCTTCCTGTGATCCTCTAACATGCGATCCAAATTCTCCCTCTCCTTTTCAGTTTCGCGGCGTCTCCGTGCATCGGCAATGGTCCGACCAAGATCATCAACGGGATCATCACGTGCCTCTTCTTCACCTTCCCCTTCACCTTCCCCTTCACCTTCAGCATCCTCCATGAAAGTATCACCGAAATGAGAAAGATAGCTTTCATCGATGAAATCATCCCCTTCTTCATCTTCTTCCATTATAACCCCTCTTTCTCCATGCTTGGTCCAACAATTATAGCTTGGCATGAAACCGTGCCGAAGCAGGTGCATGTGAACATCTCTTGAGGAAGAGTAACCCTTCGATTCTTACGGTTAACACATGGACAGATAACAAAACCCCCCTGCTTGTTCGCATTAGCCACTACGAGGAAATCTTTCAAACCCGTACTGAACTCGCCGGAGAGTCGGTTACCGTACATCCATTGCCGATTCATCTGCATTATTATAATATAAAATATATAATTAACCATCATGCATTTGTTAAACTAACTAGCTACAAACAATATAAATTAAACAATGAACTACACACACATGCATATTGTATCAATGACGACACATCAAAGGTTCAAGTTGCTAACCGCGATCGAGGAGGAAAAAATAAATGAGAAAGCTCAAGTGTGGCTCCAACACTTCATATCATGTTTGTTTCATGCTCTTGGGGCATTTCATCAAACACCTTATGTGCATAAGAGGAACCAAAAGCAAACCTAACACTCACTTGTGAAGTTTGTGAAGAGAATGACTCCAAATGGCTAAGTGTTGGCTCCAAATGGCTGGATGGGTATATATAGGGGAGGGGCTTTAGTCCCGGTTGGCCTGGCCAACCGCGACTAAAGGCCTTCGAGCATCTTTAGTCGCGGTTGGCCCGGCCAACCGCGACTAAAGCCCCCACGTGCACCAGCTGGCCACCGTGCGCCCTGGGCCCAGAGCCTTTGGTCGCGGTTCGCCACACGAACCGCGACTAAAGACCCCATTAGTCGCGGTTCCTTTACCTTCGCGACTTATGGGGCTTCCCGGAAGCCTGTTTTTCTACCAGTGTGTGCATTTTGTTGTGCGTTCTTTTTTTACTGTAACACGACAACCCTTGACTTCGCTGAGTTCCGCTATGTTTGGCACAACGCAAAGGATGCACCGTACGGTTGCAGCGATAATTTGTCCGGTAATGACAGCTTGGATTGAAAATTTGAGATTACCTGAGTATGCAAGCTAAGTTCTAGCCGTGTTCTGCAAAGCGTCTCCGACGGTGCCGGATCAAGCTTTTGGGAGACATTTTTTGTTCGTGCCGCGTTTGGGGGACGTCGCTCCCCAGCCGCGTCCTCCAAACGCCGTCCCCAAACTTTTTTAAACATTAAAATACTTTTTTTTGTTTAGCATTCCACAAACTAATACATAATTCGGAACATGGTTTACACAAACTAAGATATAGTTTGGAACATGGTTTCCACAAACTAATACATAGTTTGAACCATGGTTGACACAAATTAAAACATTGGAAAATGAGAAAACCTAACTAGTGTTGGCATCGCAGATTTCGTGTGTTCACTGCCAAGAAAGAACACTCCTAGGCACTCCTAGTCACCCAAACTGGAAAATTCAGCTAGTGATGATAGACATGTTGGTCCTTTCGAGGAAGAACATCCAGAAACATTCATGCATATTTTCGTTGTGAAGAAACAACACTCAATCGTCCTCCTCATCGTTGTCACTGTGGTAGTGCCGGCGGCAGCGCGTGTCGTCGAACACCTTAACGCTCATATCGGCGTCGCCAAGGTAGGAGAATGTGAGCACGCAGCCGGCTTCGAGGTCGTGGTAGCACGCGAACTTCTCCCTGCCGGTGTGGAGGTACATCTTGCCGCGCCCGTCGAAGAGCACGTCCACCTGCCACCGGCAGCAGTCGCAGCGCGGCCGGCTCGTTGCCGGCGACGAAGTTGGCTAACTTGTCCGGCAGCCTCTGGATGCCGAGTGGGTCGCCCTTGAGGAAGACGACGAACTCGAACAACATTTCCTGCTCCTCCTCCTACAGGTCCTACGATGAAGATGACGGCGTCGCAGGCGACGATGAGTGTGCAGCTCTGCCGCGGCCACTACAGCGGCCACGACCACGGCCGCGGCCTTGGCCTCTGCCTCTACCAGCCATGGCGTTGACTCTTGAGATGATGGCGGCTAGGGTTGGGGAGAGAGGCGCTAGGGTTTGTGTATGAGGGACGATGAGAGAGCGTCCCTTTTTATAGACCGGAGGGAGGCGGGGGAGCGGTGGCGCTCATTAACGTCGGCACGCAGAGCTGGGCGCGACGAGACGCTTCGCTGCGCCTCTGCGGGAACTGCACCGTCGCTGCGCGCTAATAACTTCCATCGCAAGGTAGGCGACGGTTAGGTTAAAATTCAATGTGCCGCTGACACGTCGGTCCCGCCACTCCTCGCCTCGCTCTTCGTTGTGTATGGTGTGCCCGAAGCGTCTCCTGTGTAGTGGGGACGGGCTCAGGCGCCGACACCATATTGGACCACGCCGGACGAAAAGAGTCTTTGGAGCGCGCGACTGGGAACGATTTTTTGTCCAGTGCGCCTCAAATTCCGGTGAAACGCTTTGGGGATGCGGCTGGAAATGGAGAGGCTCTAATTGAGGTGTATCGCTCAGCTTAGTTACTCTAGGTAGAAGTCTTGCTTGGTAGTTGATGTTCATATGCATGTCCCCATCGTAATTAATATTGTTCCCCCATGTGTACATACAATGAAATTTTTGTCCAGAGTTGATCGATTGAGGTAGACCGGGCTGCTTTCCCAGATCTGTGAATGGTGTTAAATATACTTTCCATTCATAAAGGATGTTTTAGATTTGAAGAAAGTCCAATTCACATCCTTGAACTCTCGGGAAAGTTCACTTTTAGTCCCAAAATTTATTTTTAGTCTAGAATGAACCTTAAACTCTCGTAATAGTTCACTTTTCATCCCTTTTGCAGTTGAGTTAAGCAAATTGCTGGTGTGGAAAGAAAAAATATGGAACCAACCAAATAGGCTTAGAACCAGATCAAGCCCAAACTAGCTAAGATGTTGAACTAAATTTCACAATGCAAAAAAATAACGAAATTTTTGGGTCCCCGAACCAGTCTCTCGTGTGATTTCTCTCCCTTCTAATTCATGTGAAGCGTTGCGCCACAAAGTTCTGCTTGCTTTCCTATCAGCATCCTCTCGCCTCTCTACCCTTGCACCGTTGCCTTGAGTTTTTGTCACCTATGGTAGATATTTGCCTAGCTCAATTGGGGTAAGGACTAGAAGTGAATAATTTCGAGAGTTCAAGGTTCATTTTGAACCAAATGAAACTTCTAGGACCAAAAGTGAACTTTCACTAGAATTCAAGGACCAAAAGTGGACTTTCTTCTTTAGATTTTTCTAAATTTAAATGCATCAATACACTACAATGTTTGCATGGATCTAAGTTTAATAAAGATGAGACATCTTTTCATAGACGGAGGAAGTACTACATTTTTTTCTTTTTAGGATTAAGGCATGAGTTCTACCATTCGATCAAAATATATCATTTTTGACTGATTAGACCTAACTTGGCACCGCCAAATATTTATTTGCGATATATGTTACTCTTTTCACACATAGCGACTTTATGGACACACATAAAAAACCCTGTTGGTAGCGGAAAATCGCTCGATGTTCGAGCCATGTGGCTGATGTGAAGGCCCCATTTGCAACGGAAGTAAAAAAAAAAACATCACTAATGACTAATGAGGCCCCTTTCGGCAACGGTTATGCACTTTTTTCCTTGAGGGTGAAATCATTAGTTGTGGTTTTTTATTTGCACCTGTTTGCACCGTGTTTTTCTTCTGTGTCTGCAACACAAATCTAGAGGCCACATCACATAAAAAAACTCACAACATAAGAAAATGATAAAAAATTCATTCATTGCATATACCAAATGTCATCACTAAATTCTTCCGTGGCGCTGAAAGTGCATGGAGCCCCCATGTGTGGTTTTGGTAATTAATGACAATCCCTATGGACTAATGTTTGCATTGAGTTATATTTGTAGGAGTTGTCCATAGGCAATTCTTGAACCATATGTTGGCTTCAAGGTTGCAATAAGAAGAAATTGATGAAGGATATCAAGTGTCAAGTATGTCTTGAAGATGAAGATGAAGTGAGCCCTCAAGTTACTTCAAGACATCAACATGATGAAGAATGAAGAAATGAAGTGCAAGTTCAAGATGAGCCAACTCGAAGAGTTCATAAGCTTGAAGCTTGCCATGGAGAAATGATGTGCAAGTTCAAGATGAGCCATCTCGAAGAGATCCTTTGCTTGAGTCTTGCCATCCATATGGTGATCATGGATATGTGAAGATGCGCCGAAGAAGAAGCTCTCCCATGGTGGATTATGGGTGAGCAATCCACATGGTGGTCATGGTTATGTGAAGATGCGCCGAAGAAGAAGCTCTCCCATGGTGGTTTATGGGGAGAAATCTACAAGACTTCGTCAAGCAAGCACAATCAAGAAAGGCGTTCCATCTTGTTGAGGTCAAGATCGTCATCATCAAGCTCAAGTGGAATGCGCAAGTATAAGGTTTGCTCTTGATAGGGTTTCTTTCTCACCGGTCTCATAGTATAGTTGGAGACCGGTTTATAGTTTAGTAGCCGTACTATCAAGAGGACTCTCGAGTGAGTAACTCGATCGTATCGTTCGGAGAGAGCTCAAACCTTTGCATCCTTGCATCATCTTTCTTGGTAGTTATTTGGACCTTATCCATGTGATGTTTTAGAGCTTGTGCTTATTCTCATGACAAGCTCTAGTTCATCGAAAACGGATTTTGCATAGATCACTTGTTGCGTTTTCGAGTTTGGTTCATCATCTTTCTTGGTTATTATTTGGATCTTATCCATGTGATGATTTAGAGCTTGTGCTTATTCTCATGACAAGCTCTAGTTCATCAAGAATGGTTTTTGCACGGGCAACTTGTTGCATTTTCAAGATTGGAGGTTTTACTGGTATGTCTTTTTTAGATAGGTCAAACCTTTCATCATTTGTTTCTATCCTCCCTTGTTGTACTATGATGGTTTCCTGCATGATCTTGTAGATCTTGTTCCTAGCTTTAAAACAAGCCCAAGATCATCAAAATCGGAGTCCGGATGCTAAAGTTATGCCCGTTTCAGTTTGATGTTTCTGCCAGTTTTCCGGGGGCGGATATTCCGGCCCAAGTTTGGGGCGGATAATCCGGCCCCCCGGAAAAATCCGGTTTTTTGACAAATCCGGGCAAATATCCGGCCAAATGTCCGGCCCCCATCCTGAGAGCAGTTTTCTCATGTCCTTGGCCGTTTTTCGGGGCCCGGATATTTTGCAAATATCCGGCCCGGAAAATCTGGCCTGAGCTGACCCAAACGGTCATATTTCGATGGGAGGGGGTATTTAAGCCCCCCTTCTTCCTCCTTGGGCAGCCACCTCTTCCCCTTTGTGCTCTCCACCATTGTTGACCTTGAGAGCTTCCCTTTCCCTCTACTCTTCCTATGCTTCTTGAATCTTTTTGAGGGAAAATGAAGAGGAGATCTAGATCTACATTCCTACCAATCAAATCCCTCTCTTTGTGAGGGGAATCCACTAGATCTAGATCTTGGAGAAATTTGGTGTTCCTCCTCTTATTTGTTCTTCCTCTCTTATTCCCCCAATAGCTTTTGTAGCTTTGTTGGAATTTGAGAGAGAAGGACTTGAGCATCTTTGTGGTGTTCTTGTCATTGCATTTGGTGCATCGGTTTGAGTTCTCCACGGTGATTCGTGGTGGTGAAAGCAAGAAGGTTGTTACTCTTGGGTTCTTGGAACCCTAGACGGATTCTAGGCCTTTGTGGCGATTTGTTGGGAGCCTCCAATTAAGTTGTGGATGTGTGCCCCAATCTTTGTGTAAGGCCCGGTTTCCGCCTCGAAGGAAATCCCTTAGTGGAACCGTGACCTAGGCCTTTGTGGCGAGGGTCACCGGAGATTTAGGTGAGGCGCCTTCGTGGCGTTCGGTGTGTGGTGTGAGTACCGCATCTTGGGGTGAGGCCTTTGTGGCGTTGGTGTGCATCGAGCAACCACACCTCAAGGTGAGCCTCTTGTGGCGTTCGGGAGCACTAAGCAACCGCACCTCTCCACCGGAGATGAGCACTCGCAAGAGTGTGAACTCCGGGATAAATCATCGTCTCCCGCGTGCCTCGGTTATCTCTATACCCGAGCTCTTTACTTATGCACTTTACCTTGTGATAGCCATCGTGCTTGAAGTTATATATATCTTGCTATCACATACTTGCTTGTATTGCTTAGCATAAGTTGTTGGTGCACATAGGTGAACTCTTGCTTAGAATAATTGTTGGTGCACATAGGTGAACCATAGTATATAGGCTTTGGGCTTGACAAAGTAAACGCTAGTTTTATTCCGCATTTGTTAAGCCCATCTCGTAAAAAATTTAAATGGCCTATTCACCCCCCCCCCCCCTCTAGGCGACATC
Organism: Lolium rigidum; assembly: GCF_022539505.1. NCBI lineage: Eukaryota > Viridiplantae > Streptophyta > Magnoliopsida > Poales > Poaceae > Lolium > Lolium rigidum. The sequence goes on along the minus strand of NC_061511.1, from coordinate 141,982,298 downwards.
CGTGTCCTTTCAATTGGTATCAGAGCAAGGTCTCTCATTCTTAGGCTTCACCGCCTTGAGAGTAAAGATATCGGTTAGGGGATTAGCGCACAATAACTTGTTTATATTTGATGGCACAAATTATGATCTATGGAAAATTTATGTGCTTAAAATCTTACGGGGTATGTCCTCGGACATGGAGCGATTTCTTGGCATGGGTTTTTCTTCTCCTAAGGATCCTCAAAATTTATCTCTTGAGGAGGAGAAAAACTCTTGCCTCGATGCTCTTGCTTCTCATGTGTTTTCCATTGTTGTGAGCAATGTAGTTACTTCGTCAATCATGCCTTTTGGGAGCTCTCATGAATTATGGACAAAGCTTCAAGACAAATATGATGTGTCCAATATTATTAAGGATGATTGTATTGCTTCCACTTCCGGCCGTGATGAGTTCTCATCTTCATCCACTTCACCAAAGTGTGTCAAGACACAAGGTAATGATATGGTGAGTGGTGATGAAAATTGCAATGTTGATTTTGAGCTTTCTATTAATGATTCTTCATCTCTATCTCATTGCAATGTTTCATCTACGGACTCAAACACATCTAGCACTAGAAATGATTTACATGCTTGTGTTGATAGTCCTTGCATATCATGTGTAAGTTGCTTGGAAAAATCTAATGATGATATGCTTGCATTGTCTTGTGGCCATGATAAAAATTATTATATTTCCTCTAGTTGTTGTGTGTCTAACAATGTAGAGGAAACCAAAGATTCTATTGGTCAAGACAAGATCTTGAAAGGAGCCTCAAGTAACTCCTCATCTTTATCTCACGGTCCTCATATATGCCTTATGGCCAAGGGTTCCACGGTACCTCCTACCATGGAACCTAATATGTCTCGTGGTGATAAGGATGAGGATGATTATGAAGAAGAGGATTGGGTTGTCTCTCTACGCGATAAGTGTAAGAGCGTATTCAAGGTTATTTGCAAAGATAAAATTGCTAGCACTCACTTCTTTGAAATCTTGACTACCGCTATTGAGAGCCAAAAACTTATTTGGATGCATGAGAACACCATTGATAAAAAGGGTGCTCTTGAACGAGAGTATGCCAATGATGTAGCATCCCTAAAGAATGATCTTGAAGAAGAACAAGAGACCATAGCCTCTCTTGAAGAGCAACTTGAAACCCTTGAAGTATCTCAAAATGAAATAGTTTCTAAAATCACCAAGGAAAGAGACCATGCTAAAGCTCAAGTAAAAATGCTTAAAAAGGAAAATCGCAAAGTTGGTGTTGGTCATGATAAACTTGTTAAGGATCTAGATGATCTAGACAAGGCACACAAGGTCTTGGAGAGCGAACACTCTATCCTCACCAAGTCCCATGAGCAACTTCAAGCTTCCTATTTAAAAGAGCATGCTATGTTACCCTCTCTTCTTAATATGTCTTGTGATGATGCTTGTGCTACTAACTCTACTTCTTGTGAAGCATCTATCTTGAAGGAGAATGTTGAGCTAAGGGCTCAACTTGAGTTGCTAACTAGAAATTATGGGAAATTGGAAGAAAATCATGGAAAGCTTTCTAGCTCCCATGAGGATCTTCTAGCTTCTCATGATAGGCTAAAGTTAGCTCATGAGGCTATCATATCAAAGGCAACACCTTGTGAGCCTCATGTGGATACTAGCACTACTACCCAAAATGCTATATTGCCATGTGCTAGTCCTAGTAATTCATCCACTCATAGTATTGCTAAATCTTGTGATGAATTATCTTCCTTGCCTTGTTGCTCTAACAATGAAGGTTCTACGTCCTCTAGTACTTGTGTTATTACTAACCATGTAGAGGAAATCAAAGAGCTCAAGGCCCAAGTCACTTCTTTGAAGACCGACTTGGTAAAGAGTCATGAAGGGAAATGCAAACTTGACACGATGTTAAGTGTGCAACAATCCCCCAATGACAAGAGTGGACTTGGATTCAAATCCAACAACAAGAACAAGTCCAAGAACAACAACAACAACAACAACAACAACAACAACAACAACAACAACAACAACAACAACAAGGGCCAAGTACAAGTCAAAGACCCGGCCAAGATTGTTTGCTTCAAGTGCAAAATTGAAGGGCACCATGTTAGATCTTGCCCTTTGAAGAAGAAGCAAAAGGGAAGCGGCCTCAAGCTCAAACTCATATTCAACCTCAAGTTGAAGAAATTCCACTTCCCAAGAAGAATCAAGCCAATGCTCCCATTGTGGATAAATCTAGTGAGAAGAAGGAGAAGAAAAGAACTTGCTACATATGTCGTGAGAAGGGCCACATCTCCTCTTTTTGCACTATTGGTACCTCATCCAACTCTATCTCCATTGATGATGTTTATTCTCTTTGTAAGGATGAGGGTGGAAATGTGTTTGCCAAATATGTTGGTGCTCAAAGTGGTGTCAAGAAAAGAACCATTTGGGTTGCCAAGCCTATTGTGACTAACCTCTTAGGACCCAACTTAGTTGGGGACCAACAATCCAAAACTTGATCAATAGGTGCTTTTTGGAGGGCATTGGAGACTTGGATACATCATGAAGAATTAAGGGATCTTCATCATTTATATTATCTCAAGCCAAGTCTTGGTTATCTTGCTTCTATCATATATTCAATGTTCCTCCTTGCGGTAACATGTGCTCAACTCATTTATATTGAAAGTTACTCACCCCTTTGCATGTGTTAGTTTTGTTCCTAACATGTGTTTGTATATGTTGTGCTTCCTACTTGCTTTTCTTGAGAAATCAAGTCTATGCATGTTGGGTTGCACACCATGTATTTGTGTTTGTGTTGGAGCCTCTTTGCATCTTGTTGTATCTTATATGGCTCTTATGAGCGATTAATGGACAATCCCATTTTGGGGGAGTGATATTCCTTTGGGAATTTCATGATCCTAAACAATGTGTGTACATGAGGAATATCACTTAGAATTGATATTGCGAGATTATCTAGTCGCTATGTGGTATGTCATCTTCATGAGAAATTCAAATTCTAATGTCCATTAATATCTCTACTTGGATCTTATTTGCCTCTTGTGAAAATAAATTCCTTATCACATTATGGGGGAGTAATAAGCTTTGTGCATATTACAAGCCTAGAAAATATGAACATTTGAGGTTGTGTCACATAGAATTGATACCGTAAATTATCTCTCTCCTATGTGGCATGTTTGCTCAAACAAGGTCCAACTTGCTTTAATGGCTTCATTGCTAATATCTTTGTGGATCTTATTTGTGAAAGTTTTTCTTGGCATGGTTTTTCACAACGTGTCCCTCAATACATTTTTGGAAAACCATGTGCTTCAAGTCATACTATTAATTGCTTTGCATGTTGGTATGAATACTATTAATTGCTTTGCATGTTGGTATGAATACTATTAATTGCCTTGCATGTTGGTATGACTAAATGAAGCTATCAAGAAACTATCTATGCATGATGGTTAACTCTTATTTTTTACCATATGCTTTGTTCGTTGTAAATATGATCTTATGTATACTTACAAACTACCACCGGGAAATATTTCCTAATACCTCTTGTCCTAGGAGAATTGGTAATCAATTATGAGGTAGATATTTATTGATCATATCTACATTGGCTCTTCTATTTATATTGCCTTATTTATTGCCATGAATTTGTTGTGCTTTGACTCCCATGTGTCTTCCTTGCATCTTATGGATCTAATTTGTCTATTCAAACTTTCTTAGCATTTTTAGTAGATATAGGTAGCGTGATGATCCTAGTTTTGTGCATTTTGTATCCATATTCTAAATCCTAGATAATGCACTAATCTTGGGGGAGCTCTCCTATATTTGTTATAATGCTTAAACTTCTCTTGATCATTATCAAAAATTTGGTTTTGGGAGACATAAATTTTCTTTTTGGTACTTTGTGCCATCATAAAAAGTGTCGAGGGTTTAGTTTATTTGTTGGAACCTTGCTCTCTTGGGAGTTGGTTATCTCATTCCTTTGTGCTTAGGCTTAATTAGCTTCTTATAATGAGATAAGTCTTTGGAGTCAATCTTTTGTTGATTTGATTCTTTGATATAATTTGGGCAACCATTGTCTCTTGATTTATTTGGTGTTTTGTCCAAATTGTATCTTCCTTTGTCCCTTGAAAGTATTGTGCATGCACATTTAATATATGTATATCTTATGGCATGTGTCACTTTCATTGATCCAATATAAAGGGTAAACTCCATCAAATCCTAATTTGGCTAAGATGTGCATGAAATTCAATTTCATATCTATATGCACATAGAATTGTGGAGTTTGTCCTATATGTTGTAGTGTGTCTAACTACTGCGGACCCAATTAGTTTGGGGACCATATTGTACTTACCTTTGTGTTAGGTACAATGGATATGCATTGGATGCTTGTCTCACTCTTGGAAAGAAGTGGTGACTCAATGGTAACTTGAGGCAAGCTAGGATGGTCAACTAACACATATCTACTACATCCACACCAATGTTATCGTGGTAACAAGTATCTTCTCATGCATACTTTTCTTGTATCCAACCTTATGGTTGCATCTTGGCATGAATCTCTTGATTTGCAAATGTTGTGCTTCTTGCAAAAGTCTTAATGAAACCTCTTTATTGTGAATGTGAGTAATTTGAGATGAGTGCATTTGTTGGGAAGTATTTTAAATCATGCTCATGATTCATCCATCCCAACTATGCCTATCTAGAAATTTTATTGCATATCAATTCCTCAAGGCTCTCACATGTGCAATATAGATGAAAGTGCAAATTTAGTTACTTCTTTTGGTATCCTCGTTTGTGATACTTGTTGCCTTTCTCAAATGCATCCCAACTATCTTCTATCCCTTGTTGATATTTGTGATGTATTTTATTTGTTTGTGGTTGAAGTTCATGAATGTACAATAAGATAAAATTGAGCCTTTGGCCATGCTATTAAGCAAAAATTCTTATTGGTATATTGCATGACTTCGTCTTGGATATCATACTATTTTTCTTGCGTATCTATTTTGTGTGTGCATGTTTCTTTGTGGATAAATATCTTTGTGATATTGCCCACTTAGAGAAACTTATACACATAAGAGATGATACATCTCCTTTTGATATCTTATTTATTTATTGCGTGTTGATTGGTCATGCTAAGCAATATAATTTATTGAAGACTATGACGATGCTTTTTGCTCATCCTTGTAATAGTCTTATAATATGCTTTATCATGCCTTTCACATATCATCTTGGTTGAGCCTTTTTATTATGGTGCCTCTTACTTGTTGCTCAACTATTTGTTTGTTGCAAGTGTTTAGCTTATATTTCTATATATGATCTATTACAAATGTTTGTGTTTTAAATGAGGGAGTGAGGATTCCATGTTATGCATATTTTATTCAAATGCAACATTTTATTTTATGCATGTACCTTGGGGAGCTTCCTCATTTGATTTAGAGCACTATCTTGTGGTGATCATTAGAGTTTGATTCACTTGGTATCTTTTGTTTTTGAATGATATTATGGGAGTCATGATTCCATGTTTGTGCACTTTATACTCCAATGCAAATTGTCTAGTTTTGTGCACAAACCTTGGGGAGCTTCCTCATATTATTTAGAGCAATCTTCTTGATCTTATCATAACATCTATCTTTCTTTTGGTATCTTCTTTGTGGTTCATTTGGTTGCTTGCTTCATTTGTTGTAGCTTCTAGACTTTGTTATCTTTTTGCAATCTTTGATCCTATCTATAGTGTGATTCCTTCCGAATATTCGTCATTGGATATGTGCATTTGATTCCACTCAAATTATGAGAAATGCACACGCTATGGAGGAACTCTCACTATATTGGCCTTCTAAATTTTTCACCCATTTCGGCAATTGGTGCCAATAGGGGAGAAGTTTGGAGGGTTTAAGGGAATTTGGTTATGTCTTTGCTTTGTGCTTAAGCATGTGCCTTTATTGCATTGCATCTTATTGCTTTGCATACTTGAATATTTAGAGGAAACTCCACTAGGCTTTGAATGCCAATATATGCAATGAAAGTCAAGATCATTCACACATGCATATATTATGGGGGAGTTTGCTCTATATATTCAACTTATTTGTTACTTAAATTCCTTATATAAACCCTCTCAAAGAGATTGTCATCAATTACCAAAATGGGGGAGATTGAAAGTGCATGGAGCCCCCATGTGTGGTTTTGGTAATTAATGACAATCCCTATGGACTAATGTTTGCATTGAGTTATATTTGTAGGAGTTGTCCATAGGCAATTCTTGAACCATATGTTGGCTTCAAGGTTGCAATAAGAAGAAATTGATGAAGGATATCAAGTGTCAAGTATGTCTTGAAGATGAAGATGAAGTGAGCCCTCAAGTTACTTCAAGACATCAACATGATGAAGAATGAAGAAATGAAGTGCAAGTTCAAGATGAGCCAACTCGAAGAGTTCATAAGCTTGAAGCTTGCCATGGAGAAATGATGTGCAAGTTCAAGATGAGCCATCTCGAAGAGATCCTTTGCTTGAGTCTTGCCATCCATATGGTGATCATGGATATGTGAAGATGCGCCGAAGAAGAAGCTCTCCCATGGTGGATTATGGGTGAGAAATCCACATGGTGGTCATGGTTATGTGAAGATGCGCCGAAGAAGAAGCTCTCCCATGGTGGTTTATGGGGAGCAATCTACAAGACTTCGTCAAGCAAGCACAATCAAGAAAGGCGTTCCATCTTGTTGAGGTCAAGATCATCATCATCAAGCTCAAGTGGAATGCGCAAGTATAAGGTTTGCTCTTGATAGAGTTTCTTTCTCACCGGTCTCATAGTATAGTTGGAGACCGGTTTATAGTTTAGTTGCCGTACTATCAAGATGGCTCTCGAGTGAGTAACTCGATCGTATCATTCGGAGAGAGCTCAAACCTTTGCATCCTTGCATCATCTTTCTTGGTTGTTATTTGGACCTTATCCATGTGATGTTTTAGAGCTTGTGCTTATTCTCATGACAAGCTCTAGTTCATCGAAAACGGATTTTGCATAGATCACTTGTTGCGTTTTCGAGTTTGGTTCATCATCTTTCTTGGTTATTATTTGGATCTTATCCATGTGATGATTTAGAGCTTGTGCTTATTCTCATGACAAGCTCTAGTTCATCAAGAATGGTTTTTGCACGGGCAACTTGTTGCATTTTCAAGATTGGAGATTTTACCGGTATGTCTTTTTTAGATAGGTCAAACCTTTCATCATTTGTTTCTATCCTCCCTTGTTGGACTATGATGGTTTCCTGCATGATCTTGTAGAGCTTGTTCCTAGCTTTAAAACAAGCCCAAGATCATCAAAATCGGAGTCCGGATGCTAAAGTTATGCCCGTTTCGGTTTGATGTTTCGCCAGTTTTCAGGGGGCGGATATTCCAGCCCAAGTTTGGGGCGGATAATCCGGCCCCCGGAAAATCCGGTTTTTGGACAAATCCGGGCAAATATCCGGCCAAATGTCCGGCCCCCATCCCGAGAGCAGTTTTCTCATGTCCTTAGCCGTTTTCGGGGCCCGGATATTTTGCAAATATCCGGCCCGGAAAATCCGGCCCGAGCTGACCCAAACGGTCATATTTCGATGGGAGGGGGTATTTAAGCCCCCCTTCTTCCTCCTTGGGCAGCCACCTCTTCCCCTTTGTGCTCTCCACCATTGTTGACCTTGAGAGCTTCCCTTTCCCTCTACTCCTCCTATGCTTCTTGAATCTTTTTGAGGGAAAATGAAGAGGAGATCTAGATCTACATTCCTACCAATCAAATCCCTCTCTTTGTGAGGGGAATCCACTAGATCTAGATCTTAGAGAAATTTGGTGTTCCTCCTCTTATTTGTTCTTCCTCTCTTATTCCCCCAATAGCTTTTGTAGCTTTGTTGGAATTTGAGAGAGAAGGACTTGAGCATCTTTGTGGTGTTCTTGTCATTGCATTTGGTGCATCGGTTTGAGTTCTCCACGGTGATTCGTGGTGGTGAAAGCAAGAAGGTTGTTACTCTTGGGTTCTTGGAACCCTAGACGGATTCTAGGCCTTTGTGGCGATTTGTTGGGAGCCTCCAATTAAGTTGTGGATGTGTGCCCCAATCTTTGTGTAAGGCCCGGTTTCCGCCTCGAAGGAAATCCCTTAGTGGAACCGTGACCTAGGCCTTTGTGGCGAGGGTCACCGGAGATTTAGGTGAGGCGCCTTCGTGGCGTTCGGTGTGTGGTGTGAGTACCGCATCTTGGGGTGAGGCCTTTGTGGCGTTGGTGTGCATCGAGCAACCACACCTCAAGGTGAGCCTCTTGTGGCGTTCGGGAGCACTAAGCAACCGCACCTCTCCACCGGAGATTAGCACTCGCAAGAGTGTGAACTCCGGGATAAATCATCGTCTCCCGCGTGCCTCGGTTATCTCTATACCCGAGCTCTTTACTTATGCACTTTACCTTGTGATAGCCATCGTGCTTGAAGTTATATATATCTTGCTATCACATACTTGCTTGTATTGCTTAGCATAAGTTGTTGGTGCACATAGGTGAACTCTTGCTTAGAATAATTGTTGGTGCACATAGGTGAACCATAGTATATAGGCTTTGGGCTTGACAAAGTAAACGCTAGTTTTATTCCGCATTTGTTAAGCCCATCTCGTAAAAGTTTTAAATCGCCTATTCACCCCCCCCCCTCTAGGCGACATCCGTGTCCTTTCAGGCGCTACAACACCACATGAACCGACCATCCCTTTGATGTTTGCCATATATATGAGGTTAGAGTATTTATTTAGCTGCTATTTTATCGGGTAATAAATGTAGTCCCATTTATCTAAGGAATATGTTCGGTTATGTGGGAGGTTGTGGGAGACAAAGTTTTGTTTCATATTCCTAGTTAGAACTTAGAAGAGAGCTGGAGCAGCTTATAAGGCTAGTTGTTCTAGCTCCACTAAGTGAGTGAGAAAAGAAGGAGTTCCCGCGCAATCCTTCTCCTCTACCGTCTGCCTCGCCACCCATCCCACACACGTCGTGTTTTGTGATTCGAGTTCAAGTTCGAAACCAGGTTTGTGGAAGACTGACTTTTTTTGCTTGGCGCACCTGCTAAGTATGTGTGCATGCTCGTCATGACGGTTTAGTCGACTGTTCTCCCCCTAAGCTATACTAGAAGACGAGAAACATAAAGCATTGAGAGTTCTCCACTTCATCTCTCTCTCTCTCTCTCTCTCTCTCTCTCTCTCTCTCTTGCACGCGATCGAATTCTTTTTTTCTGCACCGCTCTCTAGTATTCCCCATCACGGCGATCGCGTGTATGGCTGTCTAGGAAAGCAAGCCTCCAAAACCTTGTTCGTTGAGATCCTGCACCGGGAGATATGGGCGATAAGATTTTCAGGGAGCATCTCGGCATGACTGCTCTCCTCTGTCCATCTACTTTTTTGACAGATCCGGTGACTTCGACAACATCATGAACGACCTCAACAACAACCATGGTGATGTTGTTGCTGGAGCAACCTTCCCAATCGTGATGTACGTGTTTCGCATCTAGTCTCTTACACTACTACTTGTTCCATATTCACATCTGCTATGTGTATCGTTAAGTATGCTGCTGCATATGTGATATTGTTTTCTGTAATTGAACTAACTCGAAAATTGCATAGTAATCTAATAAAAGATACCTCTAATGAGTGAATTTTTAGTGGCAGTGCAAACGTTTGTCCTTTCTTGATGCGATTTTTTGCATAATATTTTTTAAATTCTGCCCAAAATTGATTAAGCCTTTAAATATCACTTGATTTCTCAACCATGCATGTTTTTTATAACTCTACAAACATGTAAACAATCGTCAGTTTTTGTCCGTATTTCCTATCAAATTAGTCAACATATTCAGGTAGTAGCCTTCAGCTGATCAGCTCTCATGAACTTATATTTTTTTAACTGGCTGAGCAGTACAGGATAGTAAGAGAGGCGACTGGAGCAAACTTTTCTACCATGGCTTGAGGTGGACAGATAGATTGGTTCCATAAAACTACAAGTGTTGTTTTATAATGTGCCAGTACCAAATCATCAAGCTGGATCTTGTCTGCCTCCTTGGCATCCAATGAGCCAACGCCCAATATGTTACAGGTGCAGCCGGTGCATAGGTTACTTGTTTCACACGCAGTACATGCGTTGGGAGATACTCCTCCATATTTTTTGCTCCGTGTTCTTGATCTGGAAGGTACTCTTTTCGTTTTTATTTACTTCATGTTTTCAATCTAATACTCGCTCCCTTTTGTGGAGGATATCTTAAATTTCTTAAACTAGGATGGATCTTGTTACTATTTTGTGTCTGAATACATCTAAATTTATACAATCGTAAAACATATTTTATAGAACAGAGGGAATACAATGAATTCTGTACTATACATGTTAATATTTTTAAAAATATTTGATTAAAATTGACAACATTTGACTTTAAACAGAAACGGAACGCGAGGATGAACGTACCAGTATACCACGGTACGAGATTGCACGAGATCGAAGTGTAACTCAGTAATGGATGGGCTGATCGGGAAGTGCAAGGCCTCTCGCCTAGTCTACTGGGCCTGGGAAGAGACAAATCGATGTACGTGCCTAGGCTGGAATTTGAGGCCAAAAAATCCGGGGGCCTGTGTGTCCGCAGGTACCGCACACCTCCCACCCGGGTGTTTGGCCCGGCCCATCGTTTCCCTCCCACCTTTTTATTTTTTCATCATTTCCCTCCTACATTTTATATTTTTTTCGTTTTTCATTTTATTTATGTTAATTCTTTTTTACGTTTTGAAAAGTTAAAATATTAGTAAATCTGATTTTTTTGAAAATTCGGAAATTTTTAATTTTAAATTTTTTAAAAATCAAAATGTATTAAAACTTTGAACATTTTTTGAACTTGAACGTTTTTTGAGATTGAACAATTTTCAATTTTTTTATTTTTTTTCAAATTTGAATATTTTTCGAATATGAACATATTTTAAATTTGAATATTTTCAAATACGAACAATCTTTAACATAAACAATTTTTAATTTGAATATTATTAAAATTTGAAGGCGTTCTAATTTTTTAGTTTTTTAAGATTTGGACTAATTTAACATATTTGAACTATTTTAAAATTTGAAACAAAAAAGCATAAAAGAAAAGGAAACAAAAAGAAAACAAAACAAAAAACAAACAAAAAATAGAAACAAAAACAAAAAAAAGTTCAAAAATGGGCTGGCCCGATACCCGACCAGTGGTGAGCGGTGCCTGCTAGGCACCTACCTGGTCGGTGTATAGGAGCCACCAAGTCACACACCCTCATGGACTACCCCGAGATCGATAGGCTGCTCTCGACTGAGACTATGAGACACCCTTAAAAAAACCAAGACAACAAGAGATAACTTTTTTTTCTGAAAAACAAGAATTTTTGACAAAATTAATGGCTCATCTGACCTTAGCAAAATTGTTGCAGAATCTGAATTTGGCACAAAAATAGCATGAAGCTCAAGTAGTGTAAGTCGACACCAAAATATCTCCCGCGCCGAGCAAGATCGGTTTGACACCGAAGTGATCGCCGAATCCTTAAGTATGTGTGCCAATTTTTCTTGGTTGACCTGCAGAAATTAAGTTCCATTTTCGTTGGGGCCTAGCTTAGATTTTGAAATAGTTTTGTCGAAGGCGAGATGAGTCACTAGTTTCGCCGAAGATTAGGTTTATGAAAAATACCACTTCGTGGATCCTACAAAATTTATCTTTAGCTCCAAATATATCCAAATTTTTAAAAAGTTGCGACATATTTCAAGAGATGGAGGGAGTAATTTTTCTTGGGTCGACTGATACCATCCACTGCCCATACAAATACAATACATACAGTCCTTGAAGTGAAAATACAGTTACACACAAGTCATATCAGCGTACGGCTCGCCGCCTAGCTAGCAGCTCGGAACGGCGACATGGCAGGCGGCGATGGCCCTGTGAGCGGTGGGGCTGTCGCTGTACCTTTTGGCTTTTGTACGCCGGGTTGCGCGCGTACTGGCAGAAGCAGCCCAGCTGCGCCCGCAGGTTCTCGCAGCACGACGCCGACGGCGCCGCCCCGCAGATGATCGCCGCCACGCACACCACAAGGTGCCCAGCGTTGCACTGAGCCGACGACTCCCCGCCCGAACCTGACGCCCTGCGCGATGACGTGACCATCACTACCACCACGACCAGTGCCGCCACCACCACCACGACGAGGGCCGCCGCCGCCACGCACATCGCCACGCGCGCCTTCAGCACGCCCTTCTTCCCACACATCTGTGCAACCGAACGTGCGTACCGCGCCAACAACTGGTCCGTCCAGCTCAAGTGCGCAGTGGTGACAGTGGAACTGGGAGTTGCGGCGTTCGTGGCCTCCTGCTACTTATAGGCAAGAGAAGTACCATGGTTGAACAAGGGCCAGATAAAGAAGGATTTAGGGTTTTGCGTGGGGTGAACAGCCCTCACATCTTTCCACTATATATAAGGATCAGTACAGGTACAATACACGTATACACATATTTGTACAATAGGCTAGACTACTTAACACTCCTCCTCAATCTAAACCTCTACTGACTAGGTTAAGATTGTTCTTAAATCTGTCTAGCATCTGTCTTGTGGCCGGTTTAGTGAACACATCGGCCAGCTGATCATTAGTGGAAATAAACCTGACATCCAATAGGCCCGCTGCAACTCGTTCATGCACAAAGTGGAAGTCTACCTCAATGTGTTTCATGCGAGCATGGAAAACTGGATTAGCCGTCAGGTATGTAGCCCCAAGATTATCGCACCATAATATGGGAGGACGCTGCTGAGTTACACCAAGCTCTCTAAGAAGAGAATCAATCCACAATGCTTCAGCAGCACCATTTGTCAAGGCTTTGTACTCAGCCTCGGTGATGGACCTCGAAACTGTTGGTTGTTTCTTCGAACTCCACGAAATAATGTTCGAACCAACAAACACGGCGAAACCGCTCGTGCTACGGCGATCATCCACACAGCCAGCCCAATCTGCATCAGTAAAGATACTAATGATGGATGATGGGGATCTCGGAATCTGCAAGCCAACTTGGAGAGTCCCTTTGACATATCGCAAAATTCGCTTCACGGCTTCCCAATGAGCGTCAGTAGGCTGAGAGAGATACTGACACACCTTATTCACAGCAAATGAAATATCTGGGCGAGTCAAGGTCAAATACTGCAAGCCTCCCACAACACTGCGGTACCTGAAAGCATCGTCAGTACTAAGAGCAGTACTTGTATCTCGATCTAACCTCTCTGATGTCATCAGAGGAGTGGGAGCTGAATTACAATTCTCCATATTGACTCGATGAAGAAGGTCAAGCGCATACTTCCGCTGAGTCAATGTCATGCCACGTGAATTGTAAGATCCTTCCAATCCGAGAAAATAATCCAGCTTACCCATATCCTTAATGGGAAACGAAGCAGCAAGAGCATGTACCAAGCGATCCACCGCCTCAGAGGTAGAGCCAGAAATGACAATATCGTCAACATAAACCAGCATGTAAATCTCAACGCCATCTCGAGAGAAGAAAAACAGAGATGTATCGGCCTTAGACGCCGAAAAACCAAGCTCAAATAGACGCTGACTCAAACGAGCATACCAGGCACGTGGCGACTGCTTCAAACCATAGATAGACCGCTGAAGCTTGCATACATGTGAAGGGTATCTTGCATCCTCGAAACCTGGAGGCTGCTGCATATAAACATCTTCACCCAAAAACCCATGAAGGAATGCATTGCTAACATCAACCTGACGAAGACTCCAGCCGCGAGACACTGCAAGGGAGAGCACAAGTCGGACTGTCGCGGGCTTCACAACCGGACTGAATGTGTCACCATAGTCGATTCCATGCTGTTGGGTGAAACCTCGCGCGACCAAACGAGCCTTGTGTTTATCAATGCTACCATCAGGGCGTGTTTAGTTTTAAAAATCCATTTGCTACCAACAATATTAACGCCAGGAGGACGCGGAACCAATTTCCACGTGTCGGTCTGTGTGAGTGCAGCGAACTCGTCTGCCATGGCTGCAGTCCAGGCAGGCTCCTCCAATGCTTCCCGATGAGATGACGGTGCAGCAAAAAACGCTCGTCGACGTAGGTCATAACGAACCGTCCCATCTGTGTAAACCTTCTCCGTCCTGGTGTGATCTCGCGCACGTGTCACCATAGCATGCGTGGAGTCAGTTGGAGGGGCAGCCGATGGTGCCGCGGCCGATGTATCGGCAGTAGGCGGCACGGACTGCCCCGATGGCATCGGCGATGCAGCGGCGTTGGGAGCCGCGCTGGGGGCAGGAGACGCTGGACCGGCCCCAAACGTAGGCGAGGCAGAGGCCGCGCGTGGCGTGCCCTGTATGGCCGTGCCATGCACGTCGATCGGCGACGCTGGCGAGACGGCTATCGGCGACGCAGGAGTGGCGTCGTCCGCATGTCCTGGCACCTGAGAAACAATGGCATCTGAAACAGGAGCATTAGTGGACAAAAGGGTGAGGTCATAATTTCGCATTGGCGTACTCGTAACTGGTTCATCGGAAGGGAACGTAATGGATTGTTCTAAAGTGGAAACATCAACAGAAACTCCGGGTGTGGCGAAAGGAAACACCGATTCGTCCAACACTACATCCCGAGAAATATAGATGCGCCCCGTCGATTTATCCAAGCACTTGTACCCCTTGTGCATCGGGCTGTACCCGAGAAAGACACACATCCTAGATCGAAAATCAAGTTTATGGGAGTTGTATTTGCGGAGACTTGGCCAACACGCGTATCCAAAGATGCGAAGAGAAGAATAGTTGGGCTGAACCTGAACGAGTCGGAACATGGGCGTCTCATTCTTAAGGACGGGTGTAGGCATACGATTTATAAGGTAGCACGCCGTAAGGAAGGCTTCATCCCAATAGTGGAGAGGAAGTGAAGAATGAGCGAGCAGGGCAAGACCTGTTTCTACTAGATGATGGTGTTTACGCTCCGCAATACTGTTCTGCTGAGATGTGTGTGGACAGGAAACACGGTGTGAGATCCCCGTGCGCTGAAAATACTGGTGAAGGCGATGGTACTCACCTCCCCAATCAGATTGAACAGCTTTAATTTTGGCATTCAAGAGACGCTCAACCTGGAAGGCATAAAAAATCTGCTCAACATCAGACTTGTTTTTAAGAAAATAAATCCAGCAGAAACGTGAATAGTCATCGACAAAACTAACATAATATTTGTAACACCCCGAAGAAGCACGTGCTGGACCCCAAACATCAGTGTGTATCAACTCAAGAGGCATAGTAGTAACATGAGATGACAAAGAATAAGGCAACTGATGACTTTTAGCACGCTGACAAGCATCACACACAAGAGATAAATTGTCTGACGACGAACAGGGAAGTTCATTTGTTCTAATGATAGATTGAACTACATTATTGGATGGATGACCGAGGCGTTGGTGCCACTGTGATGGGGTGGCCTTGACACTAGCGAAGGCATGGCGAGTGGAGGCGGACGTCGCTTTGGCGAATGGAATAGGATAGAGCCCTCCATGACATCTACCTTGCAGAACGATTCTCCTCGTGACCTTGTCCTTTACAAAGAAAGCATGACGGTGAAATTCAACAAACACGTCATTATCGGAAACAAGGCGAAAAACAGAAAGGAGATTTTTGCTAATGTAAGGGACATGGAGAATGTTTTTAAGATGAAGTGATGAACTAGCTAGATTCGAATAGCCAATATGTGAAATTGACAAACCTGAGCCATTAGCCACTTGCACTTGATCTTTGCCACCATATCGTTCATAAAACTGGAGGCGCTCAAGTTCACTCGTCAGGTGGTCTGTGGCACCGCTGTCCAGGTGCCACTGATGATTCACGCCACCACTAGTTGAGGCTGCGTTTCCAGAGCGCTGGTTGTTGAAGTTGTTGCCGGAGCGCTGGTCCTCCGCAGCACGACAGCAATCGGGAGCAAGGTGCCCCCAATAGCCGCAATAATCACAGCGTGGGCGCCAGCGCTGGCGTCCTCCTCCTCCACCGTTGCGTCCATCTCCGCCGCGACCACCGCCGCGGCCGTTGCGTCCACCGCCGCCGTTCCCGCCTCCACGGTTGTCGAAGGTGTTGCCGCCTCCATAGGCGTTGTTGCCCCCGTAGGGGTTGCCACCACCGCCGCCATACGGGTTGCCCCCACCATTGGGGTGATATGCACCAGGAGCGGGAGGTGCGCAGTTGTAGTCGGGCGCGTGAGGGCGATGGTCGGTCGGAGGTGCGGGTCTGGAGGCGGCGTTGGCCGACGAGGTCCATCCTTCGACTTGGGCCTGTTGCGCCTGGAGTGCCTTGAAGGAGAGGATGTGAGCATAGAAATCAACATAGGGCACGGACTTGTTACCAACAGTGAGCGATGCCGCGATGCCGTTGTACGCGGAGCCAAGTCCGGTGATGATGTAATCGACGAGGTCATCGTCGGAGATGGGCGATCCAGCGGCGGCCATGGAGTCCGTCAGTGACTTCATCATGTGCATGTATTCAACTGCGGATCGGTCCTCCTTCCGCAGGCTCTGAAGTTGACGTCGGATATTCCGGACGCTTGCGCGGCTGTGGGCGCCGAACATGGCGTGAACGGATGTCCACGCCGCAGCCCCCGTCTTGCAGCCGATCAGCTGGCGCGAGATGGATGGCTCCATAGCTCCGAGAAGAAATCCCAGAACCTTCTGATCCTGAGTCCGCCAGTGGTGGTAAGAGGAGTTAGGGATGGTCACCGCCTTGTCTCCCTCCCCGTGGTGATCTCCTTTTCCGGCGCGGGCTTGGTTCCATCGAGATGACCGTGAAGATCAGCGCCAGAGAGGTTGGGCAAGAGGAGGCCCTTCCACAGCAGGAAGTTGCCGTGGTCGAGACGAACGGGGACGGAGAGCGAGATCGCGGCAGGGGTTGAGGCCGTCGATGAAGAGGTGAGGGTGCCGAGGTCTGTCGTCGTGAGCGCGGACGATGACATGACGATGCCGCGGAGATGGGCTCGAGGTGAGAGTGGAGCGGAGGCAGGCTCGGATCGGATCTACTGCTCGCGCGACGCGGAGAGGTGCTTGCGGCGGCGCGTGCTCTGGTACCAAGATAAAGAAGTGATTTAGGGTTTTGCGTGAGGTGAACAGCCCTCACGTCTTTCCACTATATATAAGGATCAGTACATGTACAATACACGTATACACATATTTTTACAATAGGCTAGACTACTTTTTTTTTGCGATGAAAGAGAGCTTTATTAAACTGAGATAGGATTACAATCGGAAGCAATGGCCTCGGCGATCTCCTCAGGGAATTGCCCAGCCCACACTTGTGTTCTAGCCTGAATTCTACCTATCTGTGCTAAACCGTGACTCGCACTATTTGCAGTCCGGTCAATTTTCACACACCTACACTCTCTTTCCTTAAACAAATCTCTAATCCTTAGAACTTGGAAAGCATACACTGAAGAATTCGGTGTACTGCCCTTTATTAGTTGCACTGCTGTAGCGCAGTCTGTTTCAACGACAACTGGTCGAGTTGTCCATAGTAGTGTAAGTTTCATGCCTTCCTCCAGCGCCTCTAGTTCGGCCTCCGTCGCATCTTGGCATGCCTGTAGCGATTTGCAGGCTGCAGCAATGACTGCCCCTGTGTGATCCCGAATAATCATTCCAGCGCCAGCCGTTCCCTGAGAGGACCATGAACCATCAACATTGAGCTTTACTTCACCCGGCCGTGGCGGGAACCATTTCTTGCAAGGCTTCTGGCGTCCGTTCTCCACATCCTTATCCCGTTTAAAGCCCGATTCATAAGAGACAACCATCTTTCCTTTAGCCAGGTCCATCTCAGGATGTTGCTTGATCAAGAGAAGGGACTCCAAATAGCCTAGCAGGAACCGCCGGGAGCCTTCCACCGGGGGAGCTTGTTTTTGGTGGGTAATCTCATTATGCACATACCAGATCCTCCACAATAGCAAAAAAGTTTTTGCCCGTTGCATTTCCGACATGTCAGGGATTAAGTGCAATAGCCATTCCACTCCAGTATTACACAGGGACTCATCCGCTGGAATGTCCCAGGTTTCCCGCATTGCATTCCACAGATCCCTGGCATGGGGACATCGAACAAAAACGTGGAAGGTGTCCTCATCCTCCTGGCCACAAATGAGGCATGTTGGTGGAGTTCTGATCCCCCGCCGGTGCTTGTTTACTTGCGTGGCCAGGGCATTGCAGCCTATTTTCCAAGCTAGGTGTTGAACCTTTGGCGGTACAGGGCACTTCCGCATCAGCTGCCAAATCGGTCTCTCTCCCTGTGGTCTTATGCTCGTGGATTCCGGACCTTTCATTTGCATCTGCTCCTCCAAAGCTAAGCGATAGGCGCTGCGTACTGAGTATATGCCTTGTTTCTCCGGGGCCCAGGCTAGGAAATCCGCGTCATTTCGCGTGGATGTCTTAATCTTCAGGATTTCAGTGGCATCCTCCACCGCGAAGAAATGTGTCACCCGCTGCTCGTCCCATGTGCCATCTGGACGCAAGAAATATGAGACCCACCTGTACCTACAACACCGCCTTGGTGCTACTGCCTTGTAGTCGCCCTTTGGGATCCACGGATCACGCCATGCTCTGATTTGTGCACCGTTCCCTACTCGCCAGATAAGTCCCTTCTTTAGCAATTGTAGTCCATGCTCGATTGCTTGCCAGGTTGATGATGCATTCCCCGCAAAGACAATATCAATTAAATTTCCATTAGGGTAGTACTTGGCCTTTAGTAGCTGCGCACAGAGGGACTCTGGGAACTGAATAAGTCGCCACGCCTGTCTCGCCGAAGGGCCCGGTTGAAGAGGCGCGGATCTTTAAACCCAATACCACCACGATCTTTGGGTCGCAGCAACTTCTCCCAAGCAATCCAGGTGTGCTTTACGCTGCCCATTCTCCGCTCCCCACCGGAAGTTCTCGTATCATCTTGGTAAGCTCATCGCACAAGCCATAGGGCAACTTAAACACACCCATCGTGTACACTCGGTAAGGCCTGCGCGACTGCTTTCATCAAAACTTCCTTTGCAGCTTGTGTCATAAAGTTGTCCTCATAACCTATAAGACGTTTTCCGAGCTTGGCCTGGATGCTTTGTAGCTTCTCCTTATTTATTTTACCATCTGGTGTGGGTAGGCCTAGGTACTTTGTGTCAAAGGCTTCTGTTGTGAGTTGCAAAACTGCCAGCACCTCATCTTTCACTTCTTGAGGACAAGTCTTCCCAAACATAATGGAACATTTCCCAGGATTGATTAGCTGGCATGTGCTCTTCTCATAAGAGTCGAGCACAAGTCTAACTCTATTGGCCTGTGCCCCTGTTGCTTTAAAAAATAGGAGGCTGTCATCTGCAAATAACAAATGTGACACACTTGGAGCTCGTCTACAGATTCTGATGGGCTCGATATCCTGATTACCCACTTCCCTTTGTAAAAGCGCCGACAGACCATCTGCTACAAAAAGGAAAAGAAAGGGTGACAGGGGATCACCTTGCCGGAGACCCCGGGAAGGCGAAAACGCATCAAGAAGGGTGCCATTGAACTTTACCATGTATCTCACCGTGGTCACACATGACATTATCCAGTCGATCCACCGGTGTGCAAACCCCATTCTCTGCAGCGTTTTCCGTAGAAAATCCAAGTCAACCCTATCATAGGCCTTTGAGAGGTCCAGCTTGTAGGCACAAAATTGCTTCTCCGGGTTAGTGTTCTGCTCCATGAAATGTAAGCATTCGAAAGCCACTAGTGCATTATCGGTGATCAGTCTGCCAGGAACAAATGCACTTTGATTGATAGAGATAAGCTCACCCAATATTGGTCGTAACCGATTAACTATACATTTTACAAGAACTTTGTACATGACCGTGCATAGACTTATAGGGCGAAAGTCTTTCAGTGTCTCCGGCTGGTCCGTTTTGGGTATCAGAACTATGGCTGTGTCGTTTACTCCTTCCGGCATTCTTACTGTCACAAAAAACACTTTAACTGCATTAATTACCTCTTCCTTAAGGGTGGCCCAATTTTTCTGATAGAATCTCGCCGGAAAGCCGTCTACACCCGGTGCCTTCAGAGGACCAATCTGGAAAAGTGCATCACCTATCTCATCATCCGTGAAATCCTTGCATAAAGCCTCATTCATCTCCGGTGTAACTTTCTTCTGGAATAAGTGAACCAGGTTGTCAGATTGTAGTGAGGGGTCACGTGTGAAAAGCTCCTTGAAGTAGGAAGTAGCCATTCTCTCCATTTCAGTAGGTGTAGACTGCCAGCCTCCCTCGCCATCCTTAAGATGTTTGATTCTATTCTTCCGTGCTCGCCAAACCGCTTTTTGGTGGAAAAAATGTGTATTGCGATCGCCCTCCTTCAGCCATGTAACACGTGACCGCTGCATAGAGTAGTTCTTCGCGATACAGTAGCTCATGCATATGGTCAGTGGCCCGTCGAATTTCTTGTTGGCTCGCGTTTTGTCGCATAAGGCGCTCCAATTCCTTTTGTGATTTGGCCAGCTCCCGAAGTATATTGCCAAACTTTATTTTACTCCAATCCTGCAGTACATCCATGACCTTGTCCAGCCCACGTCGTATATCTCCAAGGTCTCCTTTCTGACCAGCCTCCTTCCAGGCGTTCGATACCCGCTCCGGGAGGTCAGATGCTCTTTCCCAAAGGACCTCATACTGTCGTTTCGTTGGTCTCCAGCTGCTTCTTTCTTCCTGCACCAAAGATACTAGAATAGGGCAGTGGTCAGATACTGGGGATACAAGATGTTGTACACGTGATTCAGCGAACAAGTCTCGCCAATCTGGTGTAGCTACGGCCCTATCAAGGCGGACCTTCACATTCGCCTCTCCTTTCCTCTTATTATCAAAGGTAAAAGGTACCCCAGTAAAACCTAAATCCTGAAGTGAACACACAGTTAGCACTTCGCGAAAGGCCTCCATCTGCCAGACCGGCCGAGGTGTATTAGAGATATGCTCTTCCGGCCAAATCGCCTCATTAAAATCCCCCATAACTAGCCATGGGAGATCTGATTCTAATTTTAGGGCTCGAAGAGTGTCCCACATGTGATGACGATTTTCGACCCTTGGTTCACCATAGATACACGTCAAGTGCCATTGTGGATCAGTGGGAGACACACGCACATACGCATCGATAAATCTTTCATTGATAGTTTTAACTTCTACAACCCACTGTTCATGCCAAAATAAAGCTAAACCTCCACTTAAACCATCACTACTATGACCTGCAAAGCCTTTTAAACCTAACCTATGACGCAAACGACGCATCTTATTCTTATTTTGCCTAGTTTCACAAAGAAAAAACAAAAAAGGACGCCAAACTTGGGAAATAGCTACAAGTTCACGCACTGTCGGGGCATTCCCTGCTCCCCGACAGTTGAACGAAACGCAATTCATTGCCCCTGACGAGACCACACATTTGGTCTCGCCAGGTTACCGGGAGGCTTGTGCCCGGTTGCCGTTTGCTTCCTGTTCCTCCTGTAGAACAGCTCCACCTCACGCCGTTCCTCTTGTCCATGTGCCGAGCCTTGTATCTTCCCCTTTTTGGATGTGCCCCCTTCTTTCTGGCCATCGTAGTCTCGTCCCCTAGCCATGTCTAGGCGGTCACCCTGCACCTCAGGCTCCTCTGCATTGCGCTTTCCCAGGATCGTGTCTGCTGGGTTCATCGCAACATTGCTCACCGAACCGAAGGAGACCTGCAGGTCCGATAGTCCATGCAACGCAGGAATCATATCGCTCGACAGTGGCCCGCGCGACCAAGAACTGCTCCCAGATCCAGCCCCTTGTTGGACCTGCATGCGATACATATGTGCTAGCATGTCGGCCGTCATGCCAATGTGAGTATGTTGGTTTTGCGCTGCGTCCGCCTCGTGGCCGTCTTCGTTAGGAAACTGGATAATCGGTTTCGAGGCATCCCGTTCACTCTGATTTGTCTGTGCTCCCATCTCAGCGGTGACCATCATTGCATCCACTTGTGCCACAAGGCTCGACTCCACTTCTGCCTGCATCGAACCATCTGCCTCTTCCGGGACTACACCATCTTGCAGGGGATCCTCCATCAATGGCGGCATGCTATTATTCTCATCCACATTCTCATCCACCGAATCAGCTTGCGAGGGTACATAGTCTGGGGTCATACTGCTTCTCGACGCATCATTGTCACGTTCTGATCAAAGTGCTTAAAGGATCCCGCACTCCAAAAGCTTGAAAAGCTTAAACCTCTTTTCACCTGTGCAGCCGGTGGTACATAGTAGGTTCTGTGCTCATACTTTTTGTAGGGGCTGCACCTGAGCTCGTGGGCATCATAGTCTAAGGAGGGTGTCCCCACCCTTCTCTTCTCGCAGTCATCTTTTTTGTGTCCCATGAAGCCACAGTGGGAGCAGTAGTAGGGTACTCGCTCATACTTCAGCTTAAAGATCTTGGCCTCCTGTGGTCTGCCCTTCACCCCCGCAGTAATTCGTGTCTGCAAGCGTCGGTCATATGGCAAGTTAACTCTCACCCGAAAGAACTCCTTTTTCTGCTGCTCGCTAGCCGGTACGTCCACCTCCAGGGTTTTTCCCAAGCCATCACCATATCTATAGCCCCAGGTTTCATTCTGCTTGCCCCATGGTACATCATAGATGCGCACCCAAATTGGCACTGCGTTCAAGGCTGTTTCAGATGGTTGCAAAGATTCATCTAGGTCAGTGACAATCAGTGCGTGCTGGTTGAAAATCCACGGGCCTCAAGGCTTCACGAAGTCATAGTCACCCCGAGAAAACAGGGTGATCATGTAGTAATTCTTTCCCTTCTCCGAGTACTCAATGCCGCTACGGAGATGCCAGACTTCCTCAATGAGCCGTTTGAACATGGTCTTTGTATGCGGTTTGAAGTTGGCCATGTACCTTGCTAAGAGCTTCCAGGACATAGGTTCCTTTGGTGCCGGCGCTACCTCTTCTTCTTCGTCGAATTCAAGGTACACGTCATCTTCCATGTCCACTACCCCACCAATCTGAGCTGCAGTACCTTGTGGTAGCCCCATCTCCTCCAACACATCTGCATCATCCCAGTTACCGTCCTCTTCCAACTGTCGATCTGGTGCCAGTATCGCTCTACGTCGCTGCCTTGGGTCTGCCGAGCCACCACCAGCAGGCTTCGGGTGGGTAGGCTTCTCAACGAGGCCCCCTTTTTCACCCCCACCTGCCGGCGGCGCCATCAGCAATCCCATTGGCTTTTGCGCCGATCGCACTTGCACCGTCTGACGGCCGCCGTGCCACGACCATCTTGAGCCGGTGTAGAAGAGCCCACAACCCGTCCATCCTGGCCTGAGTTGGCATCTGCCACCGCCGGCTTCCCCCCCTTTGACGTCGACATCGCCCAGGGACCTTGAACAACGTCTCTTCCCAGACCAGCACTCGATCGATTGGAAATCTTCTGGTTTTGGCGATCGAGGTTTCCCGGTACAGAGGGTTTTAACAGGCGCCATGCCGCCTCTCCGGAGTCGTCCCGTGCCTGGATTCCGCACACGTACACCGTATCCTCGCGCCGCGTGATGCGCGCAGACTCTCTCAGCGCCCTTCGGCGATCTGACGGACTCTCGTAAGGTTGGGGCGGCGGCGGCTGGACGGAATCGCCCATATCGCCAAGGCGCCTTGACCTAACAGAGCCAACCCGATTCTATGGTATCTGTACACTCTAGTCTTTTTAATAGGCTAGACTACTTAACAGGGCCTCCGGCTCTAACTGAAGAATTAAGCCACTAATAATAAGGTGTGACTTTGCGAAAATGTGCCTTGGAGAACCTGCGGGTGCACCCACTCCAAATATCATCCTCCGCTCATCATCACTAGCCGTCCCTTATTACCGGGAGTAGTATCCCTGATTCATTTATGTCATTGTATATCTGGCACTTAAATGTATTCCAGACATATTTTAAAAGTCATCAATACCATTTAAGAAGCGAAAATAAATGCATCATATATTCATATGTGATGCCATCAAGATATCATTTATGTTACTCCCTCCATACCGGTTTACTGGGCTCACTTTAGAATTAGAGAAGTTCACAAAAATTAGGCTTGATTTGTTGAAATATTGGGCCCACATTTGGTGGCCCAAACTAGATTTCAGATTTTCCCTATAAATCTCAAAGCCCACTTAGTGGCAGCCTTGTGAGTTTGAGCCCAAGTTGGTGGCAGCTCACTAGGGAGTGGCAAGAGGTGGGAAGTTTAGTCCCACATGGAAAGTTGGGAGGAAGTTAGACCACCTTATAAGGTGGGTTGTTTCACCACTAGTAAGTGAGTGAGAATATGAGTGCTACACGCGCGCGCTCCTCCTCCTCGCTCGCTCGTCTCGACACGTCACGTCACGTCACGCCGCGCTCGTGGTGAGTGGATTGAGCCTCGAGCCGAGACTTTCCTTACTTTTTGCAGCTCAAGAAAACGAACAGAATCCTAGACGGACGCGTCGCAGTTAGTCGGTTCGGGTCGCTCCCGGATCGTGGGCTATCTGTAACCGACTCGAACCACGTTGCCTAGGGTTTCCCGAGCCTATATAATCTCTTGCCCGGCTACCGCAGAAACATACTGAATACACGAGTTAGGGTTTCCACCTCTCTGCTTGCGCCGCCATCGTACCCTACTCCATCCCGCGCGCCGACGTGCATCGGCGAACGGGAGAGCAGGTCTCCGGAACCACTCGTCCTTGCGATCCTGTACGGGAGAGGGCGAATTAGGTTTTTGGGAAGCGCTCGCGCGGCCTGCTCCAGTTCTTCATCACGGGTCGCCTTCCGTCCAAGTCGGGCGGTGCTGCCTACCGTCGTCTTCAACGCCGTCTACTTCGACCCATCGTCCCCGTCGTCAACAACGTTGTCATCAACAACGTTACTGCTGCGACATCATCTGCTACACCTCCACCGCCACCACCACCAGATCGGTACGTGTGACATATCTCGATCTGTTTAGCGATGGATGTTTTATTGTTTGTGCTGCTGCTACTCATGTTGATTAATGCATCTAGTATGTTCGAGTTTCACATGTTAGTAGTTGTTGTCATCATGTTTTATATTCTGGAATTAATCATGGAAATTGTGCCTAATTATCTAACAATCCAAAAACCTAATTGTAGGCAATTTCCTGAGTTAACAATGGCTGGTTTTTCCGATGCACTGAGGCCGGATAAGTTTACCGGTGTGCACTTTAAGAGGTGGCAGTATAAGGCCATGCTCCGGCTTACTCATCCGAAAGTGTTCGAAGTTACCGATGGTTTACTCGAAGGAACTATATCTGACTAAGATCAGAACAAGTTCAAGGAAAACAATACTCTCTTCGTCGGATGCGTTCTAAGTATTCTTGCTGATCGTCTGTGTGATGTGTACATGCACTTAACAGATGGTAAGAGCTCTGGGATGCACTGAATGCTAAGTTTGGTGCAACCGATGCGAGCGATGAACTGTACATCATGGAGAGCTTCCATGACATCGGGATGGTTAACAACCGTTCCGTAGTCGAACAAGCTCATGAGATACGAGTGCATTGCGAAAGAGCTTGAACTCCTTAAGTGTGCCTTACACGACAAGTTTGTGGCTGGATGCATCATCGCTAAGTTGCCCCCTTCATGGAGGAACTTTGCCACAACTCTCAAACACAAGAGACAGGAGATATCAGTTGAAAATCTGATAGCATCTCTTGATGTTGAGGAGAAAGCTCGGGCTAAGGATAATACTGAGAAAGGAGAGGGTCAGTCTAGCGCCCTCCTTCAATAAGCCTATGAAGACTACAACCTTCAAGAAGAAGAAGATGATAAACAAAGCAGATCTGAGCTGCTTTACGTGTGGAGAGACTGGCCACTTTTCTAAGGACTGTCCAGAGAGGGCAGACCGCAAGAAAAAGGCGAGGCAAGTCAACACGGTGACCACTAGCAATGTTGATGGGTACGGTAATGTCTTTACTGTTCTTTCGGTATTTCAATCTCCATGTTGGTGGATTGATACAGGTGCTAATGTTCATGTGTGTGCTGACATCTCCATGTTCACTTCTTACCAGGTCGCCCGGGATTCTTCCGTCTTGATGGGGAATGGGTCACATGCTTCGTTCGTGGTGTTGGCACGGTAGATGCGAAGTTCACTTCGGGGAAGATCGTGCGAGCGAGGAACGTGCAGCATGTCCCTACTATGAACAAGAATCTCGTTAGCGGCTCCCTTCTATGCGAGAGATGGGTTTAAGGTTGTTTTAGAGTCGAATAAAGTAGTTGTTTCCAAGTTTGGACAATTTATTGGTAAAGGCTATGAGTGCGGAGGCTTGTTCTGCTTTTCGCTTTCTGATTTCAGTAATAAGTCTATGAACCATATTTGTGGCAATGTTAGTGATGATACCAGTGTTTGGCATTCTTGTTTATGTCACATTAATTTTGGTTTAATGTCTCGGCTATCCAGTTTAAGTCTAATTCCGAATTTCACCATTGCCAAAGGTTCTAAGTGCCATAGTTGTGTGCAATCAAAGCAACCTCGGAAGCCTCACAAGGCGGCCGAGGAGAGAAACTTGGCACCTCTAGAACTCATACATTACGATCTATGCGAGATGAATGGTGTGTTGACAAAAGGTGGAAAGAGATATTTCATGACATTGATTGATGATGCGACTAGATTTTGCTATGTTTATTTGTTGCGAACTAAAGATGAAGCTTTAGACTACTTTAAAATTTATAAGGCCGAAGTTGAAAATCAACTAGAGAGAAAGATCAAGCGTCTTAGGTCGGATCGTGGTGGCGAATATTTTCCTAAAATCTTTGATGAATTCTGTGAGGAACATGGCATTATTCATGAGAGGACGCCTCCCTATTCACCCAATCAAACGGGGTTGCCGAGAGGAAAAACCGCACGCTGACTGACTTGGTGAATTCCATGTTAGCCACTGCTGGTTTATCTAAGGCATGGTGGGGGGAGGCTTTATTGACTTCATGTCATGTCTTGAATAGAGTTCCTAACAAGAATAAAGATAAAACCCCTTACGAGGAGTGGGTTGGAAGAAAACCATCACTTTCGTATCTGCGCACATGGGGATGTTTGGCGAAAGTCAATATTCCAATCACTAAGAAGCGTGATACGTCTCCAACGTATCGATAATTTCTTGTGTTCCATGCCACATTATTGATGTTATCTACATGTTTTATGCACACTTTATGTCATATTCGTGCATTTTCTGGAACTAACCTATTAACAAGATGCCGAAGTGCCGATTCTTTGTTTTCTGCTTGTTTTTGGTTTCGAAATCCTAGTAAAGAAATATTCTCGGAATTGGACGAAATAAAAGCCCGAGAGGCCTATTTTCTCACGAAGCTTCCGGAAGACCGAAGACGAGACGAAGAGGGGCCACGGGGAGCCAAACCCTAGGGCGGCGCGGCCCCCCTTGGCGCGCGGCCACGTGGTGTGGGCCCCCCGTGCCGCCTCTCGACTTGCCCTTCCGCCTACTTAAAGCCTCCGTGACGAAACCCCCGGTGCCGAGAGCCACGATACGGAAAACATTGCTGAGACGCCGTCGCCGCCGATCCCATCTCGGGGGATCCCGGAGATCGCCTCCGGCACCCTGCCGGAGAGGGGAATCATCTCCCGGAGGACTCTACACCGCCATGGTCGCCTCCGGAGTGATGAGTGAGTAGTCTACCCCTGGACTATGGGTCCATAGCAGTAGCTAGATGGTTGTCTTCTCCCCATTGTGCTATCATTGTCGGATCTTGTGAGCTGCCTAACATGATCAAGATCATCTATCTGTAATTCTATATGTTGCGTTTGTTGGGATCCGATGAATAGAGAATACTTGTTATGTTGATTATCAAAGTTATGCTTATGTGTTGTTTATGATCTTGCATGTTCTCCGTTATTAGTAGATGCTGTGGCCAAGTAGATGCTTTTAACTCCAAGAGGGAGTACTTATGCTCGATAGTGGGTTCATGCTGCATTGACACACGGGACGATGTGAGAAAGTTCTAAGGTTGTGTTGTGCTTGTTGCCACTAGGGATAAAACATTGATGCTATGTCTAAGGATGTAGTTGTTGATTACATTACGCACCATACTTAATGCAATTGTCTGTTGCTTTGCAACTTAATGCTTGGAGGGGTTCGGATGATAACCTGAAGGTGGACTTTTTAGGCATAGATGCGGTTGGATGGCGGTCTATGTACTTTGTCGTAATGCCCAATTAAATCTCACTATACTCATCATGATATGTATGTGCATGGTCATGCTCTCTTTATTTGTCAATTTCCCAACTGTAATTTGTTCACCCAACATGCTTGTTCGTCTTATGGGAGAGACACCTCTAGTGAGCTGTGGACCCCGGTCCAATTCTCTTTCTTGAAATACAATCTACTGCAATACTTGTTTTTACTTGTTTTCTCTGCAAACAATCATCTTCCACACAATACGGTTAATCCTTTGTTACGGCAAGCCGGTGAGATTGACAACCTCATCTGTTTCGTTGGGGCAAAGTACTTTGGTTGTGTTGTGCGGGTTCCACGTTGGCGCCGGAATCTGCGGTGTTGCGCCGCACTACATCCCGCCGCCATCAACCTTCAACGTGCTTCTTGGCTCCTCCTGGTTCGATAAACCTTGGTTTCTTTCTGAGGGAAAACTTGCTGCTGTGCGCATCATACCTTCCTCTTGGGGTTGCCCAACGAACGTGTGAAATACACGCCATCAAGCTCTTTTTCGGCGCCGTTGCCGGGGAGATCAAGACACGGCTGCAAGGGAGTCTCCACTTCTCAATCTCTTTACTTTGTTTTTGTCTTGCTTTATTTTATTTACTACTTTGTTTGCTGCACTAAATCAAAATACAAAAAAATTAGTTGCTAGTTTTACTTTATTTGTTATCTTGTTTGCTATACCAAAAACACAAAAAAATTAGTTACTAGCATTTACTTTACTTATTTCATCATGTTTCCTTTTAATTTTACCACAAAGAACATACCGGTAGGACGTGGGTCTATAGTTGGGAGAAATAATATAGAAGAATTCTTTAACCATGTTAGTACCATTGAAAATTTTGAAGATAGACACTTGGTAGACCTTGCGCCTACTTATGAAATTGCTTCTGCGCATTTAGTTCGCTTGTTGGAAACTAAATTTGTTAATCTTAATCCTATAATCCAACACATGTTTTTCACACTTGGTGATATGGAAGAAGGGGAAAAGAAAGATTTTGTTTTAGAAACCCTTCTTAGAGAATTTGGTGGTCTAGCAAGAGAAGCTAGAAAGGTCTTTGCTAAATTTAATATGCTTGGTTCTCCCACTAATTTTGCTAGTTTCCTTGAAAAGATGGATATGGATAGAATAAGATACACTAATAATATTGATGATGGTGAGGAGATCAAAGCACCAATACCATGCAAGCTCCTAGCTATGAATGATGCACTAGAAAATAATTATGCTTGGCTTGTTCCTGAAAATTTGTTTGATGAGAGTAGCACACCTAAGACTAATGAAAAGGGAGATGCTAAAACTTATGTATCTAATATAATATGCCTAGTTGAGAAAACTCCACACCTCGCTGAG
Source organism: Lolium rigidum (assembly GCF_022539505.1). NCBI lineage: Eukaryota > Viridiplantae > Streptophyta > Magnoliopsida > Poales > Poaceae > Lolium > Lolium rigidum. The sequence continues at coordinate 141,952,783 of NC_061511.1, read as the reverse complement.
AATGCACCACCATTCGATAATACTTGATACACACTTTCTGCGCCTAGGCTGAAAGGCGTTAAGAAAGCGCTTATGGGAGACAACCCATGTTTTTACCTACAGTACTTTGTTTTTATTTTGTGTCTTGGAAGTTGTTTACTACTGTAGCAACCTCTCCTTATCTTAGTTTTGAGTTTTGTTGTGCCAAGTTAAGCCGTTGATAGAAAAGTAAGTACTAGATTTGGATTACTGCGCAGTTCCAGATTTCTTTGCTGTCACGAATCTGAGCCCACTGCCCTGCAGGAAGCTCAGAAAATTATGCCAATTTACGTGCATGATCCTCAGATATGTACGCAACTTTCATTCAATTTGAGCATTTTCATTTGAGCAAGTCTGGTGCCATTTTAAAATTCGTCAATACGAACTGTTCTGTTTTGACAGATTCTGCCTTTTATTTCGCATTGCCTCTTTCGCTATGTTGGATGAATTTCTTTGATCCACTAATGTCCAGTAGCATTATGCAATGTCCAGAAGTGTTAAGAATGATTGTGTCACCTCTGAATATGTCAATTTATATTGTGCACTAACCCTCTAATGAGTTGTTTCGAGTTTGGTGTGGAGGAAGTTTTCAAGGATCAAGAGAGGAGTATGATGCAACATGATCAAGGAGAGTGAAAGCTCTAAGCTTGGGGATGCACCCGGTGGTTCACCCCTGCATATATCAAGAAGACTCAAGCGTCTAAGCTTGGGGATGCCCAAGGCATCCCCTTCTTCATCAACAAATTATCGGGTTCCTCCCCTGAAACTACATTTTTATTCGGCCACATCTTATGTGCTTTTTCTTGGAGCGTCTGTTTGTTTTTGTTTTTGTTTTGTTTGAATAAAATGGATCCTAGCATTCACTTTATGGGAGAGAACACGCTCCGCTGTAGCATATGGACAAATATGTCCTTGGTTTCTACTCATAGTATTCATGGCGAAGTTTCTCCTTCGTTAAATTGTTATATGGTTGGAATTGGAAAATGATACATGTAGTAATTGCTATAAATGTTTTGGGTAATGTGATACTTGGCAATTGTTGTGCTCATGTTTAAGCTCTTGCATCATATGCTTTGCACCCATTAATGAAAAAATACATAGAGCATGCTAAAATTTGGTTTGCATATTTGGTTTCTCTAAGGTCTAGATAATTTCTAGTGTTGAGTTTGAACAACAAGGAAGACGGTGTAGAGTCTTATAATGCTTTCAATATGTCTTTTATGTGAGTTTTGCTGCACTCGTTCATCCTTGTGTTTGTTTCAAATAGCCTTGCTAGCCTAAACCTTGTATCGAGAGGGAATACTTCTCATGCATCCAAAATACTTGAGCCAACCACTATGCCATTTGTGTCCACCATACCTACCTATACTACATGGTATTTTCCCGCCATTCCAAAGTAAATTGCTTGAGTGCTACCTTTAAAATTCCATCATTCACCTTTGCAATATATAGCTCATGGGACAAATAGCTTAAAAACTATTGTGGTATTGAATATGTAATTATGCACTTTATCTCTTATTAAGTTGCTTGTTGTGCGATAACCATGTTTCTTGGGGAACGCCATCAACTCATTGTTGAATTTCATGTGAGTTGCTATGCATGTTCGTCTTGTCACGAAGTAAGGGCGATCTACACCGAGTTGAATGGTTTGAGCATGCATATTGTGAGAGAAGAACATTGGGCCGCTAACTAAAGCCATGATTCATGGTGGAAGTTTCAGTTTTGGACAAATATCCTCAAATCTCTAATGAGAAAAGAATTAATTGTTGTCAAATGCTTAAAGCATTAAAAGAGGAGTCCATTATCACGTTGTCTATGTTGTCCCGGTATGGATGTCTAAGTTGAGAATAATCAAAAGCGAGAAATCCAAATGCGAGCTTTCTCCTTAGACCTTTGTACAGGCGGCATAGAGGTACCCCTTTGTGAAACTTGGTTAAAGCATATGTATTGCGGTGATAATCCGGGTAGTCCAAGCTAATTAGGACAAGGTGCGAGCACTATTAGTACACTATGCATGAGGCTTGCAACTTATAAGATATAATTTACATGATGCATATGCTTTATTACTACCGTTGACAAAATTGTTTCATGTTTTCAAAATCAAAGCTCTAGCACAAATATAGCAATCGATGCTTTTCCTCTATGAGGACCATTCTTTTACTTTCAATGTTGAGTCAGTTCACCTATTTCTCTCCACCTCAAGAAGCAAACACTTGTGTGAAGCTGTGCATTGATTCCTACATACTTGCTTATTGCACTTATTATATTACTCTATGTTGACAATATCCATGAGATATACATGTTACAAGTTGAAAGCAACCGCTGAAACTTTATCTTCCATTGTGTTGCTTCAATATCTTTACTTTAAATTATTGCTTTATGAGTTAACTCTTATGCAAGACTTATTGATGCTTGTCTTGAAGTGCTATTCATGAAGAGTCTTTGCTTTATGATTCACTTGTTTACTCATGTCATACACATTGTTTTGATCGCTGCATTCACTACATATGCTTTACAAATAGTATGATCAAGTTTATGATGGCATGTCACTCCAGAAATTATCTTTGTTATCGTTTTACCTGCTCGGGACGAGCAGAACTAAGCTTGGGGATGCTGATACGTCTCCAACGTATCGATAATTTCTTGTGTTCCATGCCACATTATTGATGTTATCTACATGTTTTATGCACACTTTATGTCATATTCGTGCATTTTACGGAACTAACCTATTAACAAGATGCCGAAGTGCCGATTGCTGTTTTCTGGCTGTTTTTGGTTTCGAAATCCTAGTAAAGAAATATTCTCGGAATTGGACGAAATAAAAGCCCGAGAGGCCTATTTTCTCACGAAGCTTCCGGAAGACCGAAGACGAGACGAAGAGGGGCCACGGGGGAGCCAAACCCTAGGGCGGCGCGGCCCCCCTTGGCCGCGCGGCCCCGTGGTGTGGGCCCCCGTGCCGCCTCTCGACTTGCCCTTCCGCCTACTTAAAGCCTCCGTGACGAAACCCCCGGTACCGAGAGCCACGATACGGAAAACATTGCGAGACGCCGTCGCCGCCGATCCCATCTCGGGGGATCCCGGAGATCGCCTCCGGCACCCTGCCGGAGAGGGGAATCATCTCCCGGAGGACTCTACACCGCCATGGTCGCCTCCGGAGTGATGAGTGAGTAGTCTACCCCTGGACTATGGGTCCATAGCAGGTAGCTAGATGGTTGTCTTCTCCCCATTGTGCTATCATTGTCGGATCTTGTGAGCTGCCTAACATGATCAAGATCATCTATCTGTAATTCTATATGTTGCGTTTGTTGGGATCCGATGAATAGAGAATACTTGTTATGTTGATTATCAAAGTTATGCTTATGTGTTGTTTATGATCTTGCATGCTCTCCGTTATTAGTAGATGCTACGGCCAAGTAGATGCTTTTAACTCCAAGAGGGAGTACTTATGCTCGATAGTGGGTTCATGCTCGCATTGACACCGGGACAGTGACAGAAAGTTCTAAGGTTGTGTTGTGCTTGTTGCCACTAGGGATAAAACATTGATGCTATGTCTAAGGATGTAGTTGTTGATTACATTACGCACCATACTTAATGCAATTGTCCGTTGCTTTGCAACTTAATACCGGAGGGGGTTCGGATGATAACTCTGAAGGTGGACTTTTTAGGCATAGATGCGGTTGGATGGCGGTCTATGTACTTTGTCGTAATGCCCAATTAAATCTCACTATACTCATCATGATATGTATGTGCATGGTCATGCTCTCTTTATTTGTCAATTGCCCAACTGTAATTTGTTCACCCAACATGCTGTTCGTCTTATGGGAGAGACACCTCTAGTGAAGTGTGGACCCCGGTCCAATTCTCTTTACTGAAATACAATCTACTGCAATACTTGTTTTTACTTGTTTTCTCTCGCAAACAATCATCTTCCACAAAATACGGTTAATCCTTTGTTACAGCAAGCCGGTGAGATTGACAACCTCATCTGTTTCGTTGGGGCAAAGTACTTTGGTTGTGTTGTGCAGGTTCCACGTTGGCGCCGGAATCTCCGGTGTTGCGCCGCACTACATCCCGCCGCCATCAACCTTCAACGTGCTTCTTGGCTCCTCCTGGTTCGATAAACCTTGGTTTCTTTCTGAGGGAAAACTTGCTGCTGTGCGCATCATACCTTCCTCTTGGGGTTGCCCAACGAACGTGTGAAATACACGCCATCAAAGCGCAAACTCGGACCAAAGACAGTGGATTGTATCTTTCTAGGTTATGCTCCGCGGAGTGTAGGATATAGATTTTTAGTAGTTCAATCCGAGGTACCTGATATGCATGTTGATACTATTATGGAATCTCGTGATGCAACATTTTTTGAGAATATGTTTCCTATGAAAGATATGCATAGCATTGCTAGAATTTCTACTGAGATAATCCCTGAGTCTAGTACATCTAATGAGTATTTTGAACAATCACATGAGAATGTTACTGAGAAGGATGACAATGAAGCTCCTAAACGGAGCAAAAGATGAAGGATCGAAAAATCCTTTGGTGATGATTTCATTGTGTACCTTGTGGATGATACTCCCATGTCCATTGCAGAGGCATATGCATCTCCAGATGCAGATGACTGGAAAGAAGCTGTCCATAACGAGATGGACTCGATTCTTTCTAATGGAACTTGGGAGCTATCGAAACGACCCCATGGATGCAAGCCTCGTGGGCTGCAAATGGGTGTTCAAGAAGAAGCTAAGACCCGATGGTACTATTGAGAAGTACAAGGCGCGGCTTGTAGCTAAAGGCTACACACGAGAGAAGGCGAAGATTACTTCGACACCTATTCACTGTCGCTAGACTTACCACCATTCGAGTACTACTGTCCATGGCTGCCTCCTATAGTCTTATCGTTCATCAAATGGACGTAAAGACAGCTTTTCTTAATGGAGAGTTGGAAGAGGAAATCTATATGGATCAACTTGATGGGTTTGTAGTAAAAGGTGAAGAAAGAAAGGTGTGCAAGTTGCTGAAATCTTTATATGGCCTGAAACAAGCACCTAAGCAATGGCATGAGAAGTTTGACGAACTTTGACTTCGTAGGCTTTGTTGTCAATGAGGTCGACAAGTGTGTTTACTATCGCCATGGTGGGGGCGAAGGTGTTATACTGTGTTTGTATGTGGATGATATTCTGATATTTGGTACAAGCATGAAAGTAATACATGAGGTCAAGTCTTTCTTGTCAAAGTGCTTTGATATGAAAGATCTGGGAGAAGCTGATGTAATTCTGACCATCAAGCTTATTAAGAATGAGAGTGGGATTACTCTAACACAATCCCATTATGTTGAGAAGATCTTGAGCCGGTTCGGCTATATTGATAGCAAGTCTTCTCCAACACCTTATGATCCCAGTGTGACATTACGCAAGAACCGGAGGATTGCCGTAGATCAACTGAGATACTCTTTTGCTGTTAGCAAGTTGAGTAGACCGGACATCTCTTTTGCTGTTAGCAAGTTGAGTAGGTTCATGTCAAATCCGGGTACTGATCATTGGCATGCACTTGATAGGGTCATGCGCTACCTATATGTGGTACAATGAGTTATGGGATTCACTATTCAGGGCATCCAGCTGTGCTTGATGAATATAGTGATTCAAATTGGATCTTAGATGTAGCTGATCTGTACGCCACAAGTGGGTATGTATTTACCTTTGGAGGTGGCGCAGTGTCATGAAGATCTTGCAAGCAAACCATATTGACGAGGTCAACTATGGAAGCAGAACTTACTGCTTTAGACACAACCACTGTTGAATCAGAATGGTTGCGTGAGCTCTTGATGGACTTGCCCGTGGTTGAAAAACCTGTTCCGGCAATCCTTTTGAATTGTGACAATCAAACTGTAATTGTCAAAGTGAACAATTCTAAGGATAACGCGAAGTCATCAAGACACGTCAAGAGACGTTTGAAGTCTGTCAGGAATTGCGAAACTCCGGAGTAATAACTCGTTACATATATTCAAACGGACAAAAACCTGCGAGATCCCTTTACAAAGGGACTATCACGTAATGTGATAGAAAGTGCATCGAGGGAGATGGGTTTGAGACCCGTTGATGTTACACCATAGTGGTAACCCAACCTTTGTGATCGGAGATCCCGTGAATTAGGACACTGGGAAGAACAAACTAGTGGTTTAATTGAGGAGAGTATTATGTAACCCTCTCTATGTGAAGATGCACAACTCTCAATTGCTGTAAGGCAGAGTTGGCAAAAGCCTTAATGTGTTTATGTTGGCTATTTTAGCAAAGATGCTGTCCTACGAGCATTCTTGAAATAACACACCTATATGAGTTCGATTGTTAAACGTCGCAATCTATGAGATTTGGGTGATCTCTAGTAAACTCATGAAGAGACCACGAAGTATGACGCATATGCTTCACCCGCGGGGTAGGCTACGGCAGCCATGTACTGGTCATGACTTTGAGTGAAACCCTGTTCACGCAAAACTTGCAATTCAAGGCTTAGTCCATTGTTCAAGTGTGAATGGATGTAGCTTAAGGTTCTAGGCGGAAGTTCAACTTAACGATCTCCGCTTGAAACACTGGTATATAAACAAGCAGTGAGTATTGGTAAATCTCTAAATGAGTATTTGAGATCTGGTGGGGGATTATTGAAATATTGAGCCCACATTTGGTGGCCCAAACTAGATTTCAGATTTTCCCTATAAATCTCAAAGCCCACTTAGTGGCAGCCTTGTGAGTTTGAGCCCAAGTTGGTGGCAGCTCACTAGGGAGTGGCAAGAGGTGGGAAGTTTAGTCCCACATGGAAAGTTGGGAGGAAGTTAGACCACCTTATAAGGTGGGTTGTTTCACCACTAGTAAGTGAGTGAGAATAGGAGTGCTACACGCGCGCGCTCCTCCTCCTCCTCGCTCGCTCGTCTCGACTCGACTCGACGCGCGCGCCGCGCTCGTGGTGAGTGGATTGAGCCTCGAGCCGAGACTTTCCTTACTTTTTGCAGCTCAGGAAAACGAACAGAGTCCTAGACGGACGCGTCGCAGTTAGTCGGTTCGGGTCGCTCCCGGATCGTAGGCTATCCGTAACCGACTCGAAACGTTCGTGCGACGTGGGCGTGGCCCACGTTGCCTAGGGTTTCCCGAGCCTATATAATCTCTTGCCCGGCTACCGCGAGAACATACCGAATACACGAGTTAGGGTTTCCACCTCTGCTGCGCGCCGCCATCGTACCCTACTCCATCCCGCGCGCCGACGTGCATCGGCGAACGGGAGAGCAGGTCTCCGGAACCACTCGTCCTTGCGATCCCGTGCGGGAGAGGGCGAGTTAGGTTTTTGGGAAGCGCTCGCGCGGCTGCTCCGAGTTCTTCATCACGGGTCGCCTTCCGTCCAAGTCGGGCGGTGCTGCCTACCGTCGTCTTCAACGCCGTCTACTTCGACCCGTCGTCCCCGTCGTCAACAACGTTGTCATCAACAACGTTACTGCTGCGACATCATCTGCTACACCTCCACCGCCACCACCACCAGATCGGTACGTGCGACATATCTCGATCTGTTTAGCGATGGATGCTTTATTGTTTGTGCTGCTGCTACTCATGTTGATTAATGCATCTAGTATGTTCGAGTTTCACATGTTAGTAGTTGTTGTCATCATGTTTTATATTCTGGAATTAATCATGAAAATTGTGCCTAATTATCCAACATGATTTGCTAGTTAAAACTGACTTAATTGCCGTCAGTTCTTGGATTAGCCATGCAAAACGGTTTTTGCTTGCGTCCTGTGTGAAAAGTCTTTCCATGTTGTGTGAACTCTTCCTCCTTCCGTGTGAACATGCATGCAAACCAATGACGTGGGACTTCCCCTGATCTCTCGCCTTCCCGTGATAATTACCCGAGACAAAAACTATCGTTAACAGTAATTATTTGAGTCAATCGGTAGTAACCTTGGTCACAACGCTCAACATAAGAAGCTCAATAAACCGGTATAGAGGGAGTAAATAGCATCTTCCATTTTAATAAATGAATAAGACGTTCTAGTTTTTCGTGTTTTATCTTTGACCAAACATTGGGGTTTGATGCAACGTCGAGTAAACCCATGTGGCATCATTCACGGGTGTTTGTAGTATCGAGCAGTCAACTATGACGGGTTACCACATGTAAGACTCACTTTAGACTGGACAGTGCTGATAAGTTAGGGTCGACGTTTAGGTTAAGATAGGTGTATACCTCTTACAAAATGTTATAACGGCCTTTTAAAATTAACAATGATCAATTTCCCATACAAGAATAAACATATTGTGTAAATTTATTTTCTTGATTGTGCAACATTGACTACTCAATTCTGCTAAACTTAACATATTATTTTTGCAAAACTGAACTTAACATTGTTAATAAGTTATGGAAGCAAAAAATATTGAATCAACGAATGGTAACGGAAGAAGAGTTGACAGAATCCGTGTAATCAAGTTGCTTATTCCCCAATAGTAACAAAAAAAATGGAACCAAGCACGAAAGAAGATGTTTAATCGAAGGACTGGATAGGACTATATTTATGACAAGCCATCAGTAAACTAACTACCACATACTGCAATGTTCGGTCGAATGTTTGCAGATATCATCTTAGATCATCTGAGGTTATAAGTTTACTGCGGAGTACGTTAGTACGTAAGGTTTATGTTTCCTACTGTCATTTGGCCTTATCTTTCTAGGGAAGCACAGGGCACACTCCTTGCTGATTGCATGAATACGTCCTTAAAATTCACAAGAAAACTTCGCGGTTCCAACAGATGGGCGAGCATCTGGACCGATCGACAAGGCTTTGCCTGTGTGATTTTGTTTTTAGAAGACTAGTACAAATGCCCGTGCGTTGCTACGGGTCCTCAAATTATACTTTTCAATACACATATATAATTCAAATCTCAAATATGAAAATTTAAAATAATTATACCCGAATCTGGAATGCGAATGAAAGTGGTTATGGATCGTGTTTGGGTATCAAAATGATTTTAGAACTATACCTGAATCTAAAATGCAAATGAAAGTTAGGTTAACGACCTTATTAGCCAGCCTGGAAACAAGGTAGAGACAAAACATGAGAGGGCGGTGCAGCTGATAGTAGGCGATTGAAATTGCATCTAATTTAACTTCTCCTCAACTAAGTGGCGTAAAAATAACTTTATTCTAATAATCTTTGTAAATATTATTATATGAATGCCGATAGAACCCAATGACATTAATTTCTTTGTTGTCGAAATTCATTGTAAGGAAATATCTTAATACTTTTGAAAAAAAATTAGTTTTATTTTCTGTCTACGTGAATGTAAATTATATTTACACATGCGTGCTTTCAATTTTTCAACACAATATAGTTAATGTGGATGTGAAAAACAAAAATCACACCATAATCATGCTAAATTATTTTCAGTCCACAGCCCATCTACAGATTAAAGCCCATCGCACTCTCTCCCACTCTCTCTATTCCCCACCCCTAAAAAAACTCTATCTATTCCCCAATGTCTAGCTCGCTGACCATCTCTTCTCCACCGCCAGCAACATGGCTGTCCACTCCCCTCCCTCTCCTAACTCCGCAGCGGAGGTTCCCATCAAAAGCGCGACCACCTCACGTTCCCCTCCCAGCCATTGCTCTGCTCACTCCCCCTCCTCAAGCACCTACGGTTGCTCGGCACGAGGCGGTTACCTCTGTCCACATCGAAGTTCCGTTGTTTTTCGTCGCATCCCTAAGCAGGCGAGTGCCGGCCATGGCGGCGATCCAGCCACCATCATGGGATCCAACGAGCTGCTTGCCCCAAGGAAATCATATGCTGAACTGTAAATGAATTATTTTGGACACAATGCCCATTTTTCCTAATTTTTTACAGGTTATAAGTCATGAACATTTTCTTATATCTTAAGTAGTTGTAAAAGATTAGCACTTAGCAGTTGCTTATATCTTTCTATGAAAGCAAAAGCAAGTGTCATATGGAACTTTCAAGTCTAATGACAACGTAAACTGCAGTACTATAACATGTATATACTTCAACATTCTCATGCCTATGAGGTAAGAACATACAATTACTGTCAAGGATCACCTCATATGGTCTTATAATACGATTGACCCATATGACCATAAATTTCCTAGATTGAGCTTTCAGTAGCGAATCATGCCAGCGTGGTCACAGGAATTGTTCCCAAGCCACTGTGTCCTATCCAGCATGACCCAACCTTCCTCAGGTATCTTCTGAGCCTTGGAAATTAAAGCATTTATCCTCACCTTGTACTTTTGATAATCTCTCTGCGTGAAACACAATGCTTATTTATATAACCAAGAGCAAAACCTAACCTGTCAAAATAAGGGCGTAGTCAAACTATGCAATATAAATCGACCTTCATAGACCTACGCTCCTTGACGAAAGACGGATGTATTTTGTCCTTCAAGTAGTCAATCTTCTGCGAGAAGTAGAACTCGGGGGTTCGTGGCTCAGTGGCATACGTCTTGCAAAATGGAACCCATCTCCTTGCAAATTCCGCAGTTTCAGCAAGTGATTGAAACGTGAGCAAGAAGCCACCATGTCTTAAAACAAAAAAGAATATGCATGGTTTAATTAACCCGATAACTCTACCCACAGTTGCCAAGCACCAGTGCATTTCCGTTAGCACCATGAGTCATGCTATGAATCTAAGAAACCAACAATCTGCTTTCCTCACATAGCACAAAGCAAAAAAAAAATCCTGATAGACTGAACAAGATGATTAGATGAGCACAGCTGTAACAGTAAGACAACATTGCGGACCACTCACTCCAGTTCAATCAATCGTAGCACCGCTGCTTACCCTGATTCTCCAAGTCTGAACCAAGATTTCCCTATTTAAAGACTACAAGATGTCAATACCGCAGTGAACCTATATATTTTTACCTTATGAGACATTGTACTACTCAATTTAGAAGATGCACAAACACAAAGAAATATTTGCTCTAAAATTAAATAAGAAAAACATGCTTATATACATTACCAGTAGAAAAGATTCCGAAGGCTATCATGATGCATCACCAAAAATAACAGTAATTTAGCTAATACGAGAGACATATGCTTACTTGCTTAGAAATCAAGAAAGGGTGATATTGACCAATATCAATCAGTAATTTCTTTTTGCTATCAGTCTCGATGCTGTTCACACAGAAAACAGAACGGAATGAAAATTACTCATGTTCCAGAGGGGCAACATCAGGAATGTACGGCAGCAGAAAACATATTGTTTTCCTATTCAGGGAGGAAGAAACAAGATTGTTATCTGACTATATAGTTTTAGAAGTGAGAACATCAAGCCGTGCAAGCTCTCCATCTGTAAGCCCGAAGTATTGCAATGTAATCTTCAGTAAATGCAGATTCTAAGAGACCTCGACTGACCGGACTGGGATGGCTTGAATTGCTGGACTATATTTCTTGTCATGACTATGATATCAAGAAGATATTCATATCCTAAGTATAGTTCTTCATTATCTTTCTTGCGGTGACTATGGTTTATGTACTCTCTGCATTTTTGTCAACACCACATATTCTGTCTTTTCTAAAACTGCTTTGGATTTTACTTAGGAAGTAACAACTTCATGTAAGATTATAAATTTCTGCTTATTAAAATGTGCACAGATAGATACAGGAAACTACTTCAGCAAAGCCATCCTAAGTAATCGAGCCATAACCATGTATTCTGTAACTGTGGCGATGGATCGCCAGGGTCCTATCAGTCCAAGGACAAGCATAAGCAAATAAAAATAAATCTTAAATCTTAATTGAGAGCTATACTCAGATTAAGGAGTAGCATTTTGTCTTGCTCGGATGGCTTCCCAGACAAACGTCTCGTTAATGACTTTTATTACAACATCGGAGCCACTCCATTTACCATGATATATAGTTCCAAAAGTTCCAGAATCGAGTTATTGGAGCACTTGGGGGTCATCGTTCTTTGTAATCTGAAATGTGAACATGTGGTTGGTAAGATATATTGTAGACACGGAACAGGATGGGAAATTGAGTGGAAAAAAAGTTGGAATTCTCTCTATGCGATGAGCAAGCAACCTTTGCAAACACATTTCATTGCATTGAACCCTATAATTCGTCTAACAACACAATCTAGTTGCTTTGCCTATACATAGGATAACTTAATATTGGTTTGTACTGTGACGCAACCAAGGTGATAATAAAATGCACAATGCAAACATATTTGACAGTACTTAATAATCTGGCACCCAAATGGTGCACTAATCTGTGAAAGTGAAACAAACACTGTAAATATCACCACGAAGTAACCAAGAATTTAAACCAAACCTAAGTTATCTGACGACCTATATTTTGCTAGAAATGTTAAACCTTGAGGCTAATGGCGAAGTACAACGGATCGTCTAGTTATGAACCCTGCGAGATCCGAGCTTCAGAAGCATGACGGTGGCACGAATCATGTCCAAGATTTATCCAAATTACGAGCATGTTCTAATATTAGCACTACTCCTAATCCTAGGGTAAAAATAACATTCTTGGACATTGTTCTACTTTAGATGGAGTAGATATAATAAGATCTTTGGGAAATCCCAATTATACAATAATAATTCAAAGGTATAGGATACGCACAACACATTTGTATTTACTCATAAGCTCTTGTGCCTTGGGAGTCTCTGCTTCGTATCCATTTCAGACAGGAGGCACTGAGAGTAACATAAAGATCAAAATCAAATCAACCAAGATATACTGGTATGATAAGATATATACTGCACGTCTTTGTTCTGGAGGCAATACTATATGCCACTACTTTAGTTTCCATAATTTTCGGAATTTTGGAATTGGTTCCCCAATTGCATCTACGAAACAGATGGCCACATCAGAACATATATGAATATTGTTTTAGAAGTTGCAGCTAATGTACTATAACTCCAAGAAAAAGGGGGGATTGACTGGATCATTGCATTGAGGTTCATTTTGGTAAATTTTGCAACAGTAAACTCTAGGCCAACCAATATGGGAGATAGCTTCGAATGTGCGTGCCACTATTCTCTTACCCGAATGATGAGAAAAGTACACTTTAATCATCAAATAAGCTGGTGCAAATACAAACCAAGCTAGCTATGGGCCATAGCTTAACATGTAAAAGAAAAATACAACATGCCAACAGTATATCCAAACCAATCAAGGTAATGGTCTTGAAAAAACATCAAGCAAAGTGCTTTTTGAAAACAATATGCGAACAGTATTCGCACCAGGAATTTCTCATGCCAATGCATTGCCCGTGTTTGTTTTCACAAGCTCGTCGACAACCCCATTAATCTCCAAAGCTAAGTGCTTTTTGCTGCTACTATTTAACCCAATCGAGGTCCCTAACCTGCTAATCGACATGGTCAAGATGTCGACGGCAGTAGCTAAGTGAACACCCAGACATGCACCCCTTCCTCCATGCAGTTGGCGCGAGATCTAGTGCCAACACCCATGCAATCATAAGCTCTTGTCTAAATTTAGCTAACGCAAACTTCCAATCACCCGGGCGCTTTCAGGACAAAAAGAAATGAAATGTTAGCTGCATATTGAAATTACTGTCAGATTAGAGAATCAGATTTCATTGTTGCAGTATGAGTTCCTATCTCTTGTTCACATGCCTAAAATAGCCTCTTTATTAGTCAACATGAATGTGCAGGTTAGTTCCATACAACATCCCGTTGTACTAAACAGAAGGACCTCAATATAGAATATGTGACTGTATCCATGCAATCTACATGAAAATGAACAACTATCTGTAGCAGCAATAAAACAACGAATCAGATTATCTCGTACAGTAGATGAGAGTAACACGCAAGCATAGACCCTTAGAGTAAGAGAGTTTTTATCCTCCTAAAAATAAAAAGAGCGAATTCCACTTTTTACCCTATAGTTGCACATTTGTGACACATATTACCCCATTTAGCGCAACTTTTACAAAAATAATCCATCTAGGAGTTTTTAAACATGGTTTTACCCCAATTTAGCATTTTGTTTGTTTTTGTTAGATAGGACCGGCGTATTTCGCCGATGTGGTGCGACAAAGTGTAAATATCGGAGGCCCTCATCTACGATTATGTCCATATTTCTCTTATCCAATTGTTTCATTCCTCGTCCCCATACTGATATTTTTGAAAGTAGGTAATCACCTAATAGCTTGCCCAATGAATACGCACCAGAAATCGAGGGTCCAAATATTCTAAAATGCATAATCTAGATGATTTTTTATTCAATGGGGCAATTAGTATCACAATACGGGGTAAAAAGTGGAATTCACTCAAATAAAAATTAACACACACGCAACCACCCATGTATCACTTGTTATCTCATCTGTAAATCATATCTTCTATATCACTGCCGCACAAGAAGATAGGTATATTTTCACCCTCCGGTGTTATCTGTTACAGTCCACATTGATTCGACCTTTAGTAATAAGCAATGATAATTATCTGCATTGTCTTCATTTTGTGACACCCAAACCGAAATATGTGTAGCACCAGAAGGTATAGGAAGGGTTGGCAGATAAACAATTTCTGCATGCATGTGGTTGATCAGTAAACAACTATGGCATGCTTGCTGCTAATTGAATTGTCTACAGACAATGAAATCCATCCCCTATGAACTACTCCTGTTCCAACAACAAAGGATTCACTATCAATCAACTGCCAGCAACTTCAGGGAGAATTGAACAGGCATATCGTCTTCAACATGTTGACTAAATCATATATTCTTCCAAGAGAATGGAACACAATTTCCATACAATGAAATCAATCTAGCACCTCCCCAAAGAAGATGCATCAAGAGAGCATTGGTGTACTCACCATCTTGAGCACGAGGCAACGCTTGTCGATCTTCAGGTCCCTGAGAGCTTAAACGCCACCAAGTCACTAATGTTGGCGAGGCACGCCATCATGATCATCTGCACAAGAGAAACCCATGTGAAAATCCACCAAAACCAATCGATCTGGGCAAGAGAAAGCGACCAAGAATTTGCTGCCTAGAGGGTGTACCTGGATCTGGAGTAGGTAATGGTTCCACGCCCTGCAAGGCAATGAATCCCATTCTTCCTCCACCTCCTCTTGCCATGGTAGACGACGTCTGGCTCCGAGCTGCATCGATGTAGGCTAGCCCCTACTCTAGCTCCCCTGCCGTCTCCGCCTTCCGTTTCCTCCCCACCATTATCCCCTCTCCCGAACCCCGCCGATGCGATCCAATCCTGATGCGGACTCCCGTTCGAAAATGGAGGCTGGTTGGAGGATTTGAACGGGGGAATCACCAAATGGACAACCAAATAAAAAAGATCTGGAGGGCTAGGGTTTATACCTCAGATTTTGAACAAGACCACCAAGTTTGAAGATGAAACCTTCAGTCCGTGAAGGTCCCGGTCGCCCCTCCCGTTGTCCTTGCCCATGGGGTGTGAAGGGATCCTTGAAGATGAAACCTTTAGGCAGATCCTGTTCGCCCTACCCGTGTCCTTGCCCATGGATGTGAAGGGACGCGTCGCGGTGGGAAAACTCGGAATAGGGGATTTCGTGTAACGGAGGTTCCGTTCCATCGTAGCGAGGAGGGCGGAAGCTCCGTGGCCTAAGATCAAGGGGATGGCGGCGTGATCCGGGTGGGCGTTGTTTCGTTCGGGGGGAGGGGTGTCGTTCAGGGTCCTCCTCGCTTCAGTAACGAAGTGGGCACGCGGGGCGGTGGACGACCAAAAGGACGACGAAATAGGGGGAGAAGGGGGAACACGTTCCTTCTTTTTAAGTAGTAGAGATTGCTTGGTCCCCTTGCTACACCCGCGGGCATGACAAACAAATGGGCCTATCGCTTTCACCTGGGCTTGGTATGTTCTTGGAAAAACCTACTTACTAAAAAAAATCTTAACTTCGTAGATACAAAGGTATATATAGATATGTTTTAGCTATGGGATATCCATAACTATAAAAAGTTAAGAAGTTTATATATAAACGGAGAGAGTATTTATTTAAAAGTGCGTAGTTAAAAAGTGTTAAAAGAAATTCAAAACAAAATGACGCATGTATATTTTCACATTCTACGTGTTCACAATTGTTTTAGCAAAACTTGAACTTTTGAGTAGCACGTGCAAAAAGAAAAAAATCGGTCCTAAAAAATGTTAGAAAAATTTCGACTTTCAGCGAAACATTACATGGACACATAGAATACCTAGATATAGAGACGTAATTTTCCTAAATTTCTAACATTTTAATTTTTTTTCAATAAAAGAAGCATATACAACTGTGATCAAAAGTTAACTTCCTTTCCAAAGAGAAGGACAGACAATATTTTGACACTTAAAAGAGGAAAACAAAGCCCATTGAAAAGAAGGAAAACAAACGGGACACATAACATTTTCGCAACAAATGGATAGCACAAAATCACCACTTATCTAGCGAAATTCCTATTTTGATACCTCTTGCGGACAGCCCATATTGCCCAGGTTTTCTCATGAAATACAAAATGTGGATTGACATGAAGGGCCCACACGTCATGCTAAGACGGAT
>NC_061511.1:141893922-141936146 GCF_022539505.1 Lolium rigidum | reverse complement strand
TAGCCAATGAACTCATTCTCATACTTGACATCGCCATAGAATCTAAGGAGCTCTCTCAGGAAGAGCATGGTTTTAGGAAGCTCCTCAAGCGCAAATTCCTTGGTCTTGCCTCGTTGGAGCAGATTGTTGCTAGGTAGATATCCATAATCATGTGGCTCTCTGAGGATGATGCATGCACCAAAATTTTCACTTGCATTCCGACCATCGACGTCACAAGAAGATCATCGTGCAACTAACGTTGGATGGGGTGCTCGTTTTGGACCAAGATGAGAAGGCCAACGATGTGGACTCCATCTATGGAAATCTCTGGGGTTCCTCCCCGGAGTGTGGATTAACTATGGACTTCGATTTCCTAGGGATGCAATCGCATGACCTATCGATTTTGGGGGTGCCTTTCACAAAAGAGGAGGTGTGGGGCATTACATAGGAACTGGACAAGGCATCGGGGCCTAATTGTTTCTCTGACAGGTTCTACACCACGTGTTGGCATATCGTCAAGCACCACGTGATGAGGGCTTTCCAAGCCTTGTGGTGGGGGCGACTGTCAGGGTGCTTGTGACCAACCAAACCTTTGTCTCCTTGTTGCATAAGTGTGCGAACGTTGTGAAAATGAAAGATTTTCTCCCTATTAGTTTGATTCACAGTTGTCCGCCGCGCGCATGCCTGAGATAGTGGTCTCTCGGTAGAGTGCTTTCATACGTCGGTGGTGCCTCCACGATAACTTCCCAATTGGTGCCATGTACGGCGAAAAGTATACATGTGCTTAAGAGGGACACCATGTCGCCATCATGCTAAAGATCGGCATTACCAAAGCTTTCGACACGGTGGATTGGGTGTTCCTCTTAGAGGTCCTGGCCAAACTTGGGTTGGCCATACATGGCTAACCATGGTCTGTGGGATGCTTGTTGGACATCGTCTGATAGATTCGTGATCAATGGCATCGCCGGGGAGCTGATCTATAATTGGCATGGTCGATGTGGCAAGGGGATCCCCCTCTCCCCACTTTTTTTTATGTTTACATGGATGGCTTCACCTCATGCTTGAGAGTGTGTCGACAGATGGGATTCTCATGGAGCTCAAGGCTAATGTTTCATACGTCGATCTACGCCGATAGCATGGTCACCTTCCTGAGGCCAACGAAGGTGGATCTGGAAACCTATGTGGGCGTCGTTGGGTATTTTGGGGTGGCCTTGAGGCTGCACATGAACCTCACCAAATGATCTCTCTATCGTGGTATTGTCGACACATACGTCACGGAGGGTCCCTCGCGGCGATGAGAGAGAGAGGGAGAGAGAGCATAAGATATGATGTATGGGATAGTGATACACACCATTACCCATGCCCGAGATCCCCGTCGGTCGTGGATCTTTAATCTTACTATAAATCAGTAGAAGGCAGCAAATTTGTAAATTACAATGAAGTTAATTTTCACTTATGCTACCCGGAGGCTGGCTTATATAGTACGCCAGACCTAAGGTTTACATGGAAGGATCTAACCAACTATGTGTAAGAGATCTAAGGCGGCACGCATGCATTGTCTTGTATGTCAAGCATGCATCCTAGCCTTCTAAACGGTCACCATGTTGGGACCTTAGCTAGGATCCCTCTTGAGCCATTCCTAGCATGTTGGGTCTCCATCTTGGTCCCTGGTGGATGGGCTTCCCAGTGGGCCTATCAACTACACCTCCTATGGGACACCATAGTCCACAAGTATATAGTCATGTCATAGCCATGCATGTGTATTATATATATCCACAACACTCTCCACCCCATTTGTTGCCTGCCGTACCAAGTGGATCTAGCTTGCAACACTAGGCTATGAATTGGCGGTGCTTCCGTGCGAGTACCTCAGGCTGCCGTTGTGCTTGAGGAAGGTCGTGTCTACGCAGCTGCAACCGGTGGTGGATAGTGTTTCAAGCAAGTGTGGTGCGCCAAGCTCCCGAATTGTGGCAGGAGGATGATCCTTTTCCAAGCCACATTGTGTGTGATACCTATCCACGCCATGATGTCATTGGACATTCCCCCCAAGGTCCTAGATGCTCTTCTCAAACTCCGTCGAGCGTTCATGTGGAAGGGTCAACGCAACATCAATGGCGGCCACTGTTTGGTCGTGTGGGACAAAGTAGGCTCGCCCAAGTGCTTAGGCATTCCAAACCTTTTGACTTCTTAACCTCTCCCTTCACTGGCATCGTGCACGGCTGCGAAAGGTGAATCCTTCGAAGGCTTAGGCGCAGTTCAACATCAGCTACCGCAAAGCATTGTTCGAGTCGGTCACCTGCTATGTCCTTAGCAATGGAGAGAAGGCACACTTCTAGAATGACCGTTGGATCAACAGAAACAAGGTGGTCGACATGGTTGCTAATCTTGTGGAGATGTTTTCAACTCAGCAAACTAACACCTGCTCGGTGAAAGATGGTTTCTCAGGGATCTATCTTAGGAATTGTGGGCTAGACCTTGGAGAGACGGTATTAGCAGAGTTCTTCCTTCCTTGGCACCTGCTTGCCAACATCCAACTCGAGCCAAAGAGAGAGGACGTTCTCATGTGGAGATGGACAAGTGACGAGATGTACTCACCCAAGTCAGGGTATGATGCTTTCTTCCCCAGGACAACGAGAGCATTCGTCAATCATCAAATCTGGAGATCTAGAGGCCCCTATAGCATGGGAGGTGTGGGCTTGGGCGTTGCGGTGTTGGGACAAGATGGTATGGCTACCGTCGGGTGATACAGACTTGATCATTTTGTGGAATCTGCCCTCGTGTCCTCGTGCCAATCACCGAGACATGTGGACGGCCATCACCCTAATCTTCTAGTGCATTTGGTGGCATTGGAATGTCGTGGTGTTCAACGCGGTCACGACAGCGCCGACAACTATCAAGGAATAGATTAAAGAAGAGCATGATAGATGGCATCCTAGGCATGTTCGAGGAGTTTTTTCGTGGCAATGTTTTTAGATTACCAGAGCCGTTGTCTCTACCGTGGAAGGTTGTAGAGTAGTCCTAGGCATGTTCGAGGAGTTGTCACCTTTTGTTGGCAGCATGAAGAGCCTTTTTCTGTGTTGGCAGCATGAAGAGCCTTTTTTTGTGTTGCGCATGTCTTTCAACATCCCTTCTATATGATTGATACACCTTGCAAGGTATATTCTCACAAACTTTTTTGTTGGTGTAAGAACCAACTTGAAGTATTACACATAGCAATTTTTGGGAGATCTTTCGTTGAAATAACTGAAAATTACATTTGCTGCTACATCTAACCTTTGGTTGTTGTACAGTTTCATCTATTGTCCCTCAGCTCCAGTGAATATTTTATTTTAAAAAGTTAAATCATGTAAAGTTTGACTAAATCTTTACAAAAAATCATTAACATGCAAAATAGAAATTAATGTATTCATATGATATCTATCTAATATCATATTTGTTGATATATTTTTCTAAATTTTTAGTCAAATTTATTTGGTTTGACTTTTAAAAAAAAACATAAGCATTATTCATTGAAACAGAGGGAGTAATATCTAGCTGCTGAGCATTTCAATTGTGCCCATGTGCAAAACTCTTTGTTGATATATGTTGCTTGCAGACTATTTGAGCAACGTAAAAAAGTGGCTTGCAGGCAAGTCAGTCTTCAAGTTATGTTGATTTATAAGCATTCGTTGATTTCTGCTTGTTAATATAATCTACACATATGTTTTCCTTTTGTACTGTGAGTGTTATTTTTCTTTAGTCGTCACAGCACGCACTTGGATGAACATGAAACCAACATGTTATTAATTTGATTGCCGATCTCCATTGCACGTCTTCATCCAGATTCCAGACCGATGTGCTTGCACGATTTGCGTACAAGCATGTACTCCGTTGCCAAGACTCAAGAGCATTATCACATTCAGAGAAATGCTTCTCATAGCATACGATATGACAATAAGTGCAGTACTATTTGTACTAACTGAAAGTTGCACATATACTGCTGCTGAACTTTAACAGATCCAGACACTTATCATGCACAATTTTTTTTTTTAAGTAAAGATCTATGACTAGTAAGCCAAAACAAAATATTTTGAAATAGAAGTTAGGAAGAAACAAACAGTTCCTTACACTATAGCTACCTACAGTATCCACTCACGTCAACAAGTCCATCGTCGTCCAGCCCGGTTAGGATACCTGGCTTTCACCCAGGCGACCCGGGTTCAAATCCCGGCGATGGAGATTTTTGTTCCTTTTCCACCTGCCCCGTGTAATAGCCTCACCGTACTTTAATTGTAGTGTGCTGCGAGTTTCATTGTTTTTGCTCTGGAAAAGTATATCGACAGACGTAAACAGCATTGTATTTTTGCTCTTTTTCCACCTGTCCTGCGTTATGCCCTCACCATATTTTAATTTATTTTTTTAGTATGCTGTGAGTTTCATTGTTTTTGCTCTGGGAAAGTATATCAACAAACGTGAACAGAAGAACCTAAAAAAAACTACGAATGATGAATGCCATATATACATGGAGCGCATCAGTGGCACATGTAAATAGAAGCATGTAAAATGCTACTCCCTCCGTCCCGTTTTAATCAACGCGGGAGGAGAAAAACAGTTCACTAATCTCATTTTACAGTCCTTAACAAAAACAGTAACCTCCGTCCAGCACTGGATCGATCGAGCTGGATCGATGAGGATGCCACCCGCCTCCGCCCGCTCCTGCTGGGGCCCGCCACGCACGGCGGCGGCGGCGACGGGGAGCTGCGGCGACGGGGACGTGTCTGGGCGAGTGTCGGGGTCAGGCTCCGCGACAGCCGCCAGCTCCGCCTGCCTGGGCTCCTCGGGCAAGAAGGCAGGGACGACACGGGCCTCACCAGCGCCGGCGGACCCGCTGCGGCGGTGGGACAGGCCGCCTTGATGGCGCGCCCAACAGATGAGACGGTGGAGGAAGCCGTGGCTGCAGGGGCGGCGGCGGCGGCGGAGGGAGAGGACTGGGAGGGAAGGGACGGGGGTAGGGGAAGGGGACGACGGGGTCGTGGGGCTGGTTTCCAGTTGACTTGGCAACCAACACTGTACGCTCAAAAAACAAGAAAAGGTGGGGGGTTTTCGCAAAAAAGACAGCCAAATTAATTAAAATGGGACGGAGGGAGTACATTCCAAGAATCAGAAGACCACAGACTACATGGAAAAATGGCCAAATTAGAACTATATATGGAAGTTTTTCCTTGCAAATAATGTTATGGTAATAAACGGTTTCAAGATCCCACGTCAGCCAAATGACTGTGATCGATTTCATGTTGCCACACCATGGCACGAGCAGGGATACAAGCAGAACAGCAGTACTTCAGTCTATTCCAGCAGAAGCTGATCTAACTCATCAAATCCATCGTTTTCATCGTAGAATTCTCCTGATTTGTCGTTGTCAATCACCGCCAGTTCAGCGTGGCTATCATTTTCATAGAGGAATTCTTCTGGCTCGTCATTGTCAACCACTGCCAGTTCATCACCAGGAGACACACCAGTGTTCTGGTAGAATTCTTCCTTCTGGGCATCCCACTCTTTCACGATTTCCTCTACCCTTTCGCCCAGCAGTTTGTCATTCTGAAGGATGTGCTTGGCATTTTCCACATCAACCGTTTGGCTTACCTCTACCAACGTAAACGAGAATAACAAAAAGGATAGCAGCAGGGTCATTGACAGTACTAATAATACTAATGAAATGCCAGATAGTATAAGAAGATGATGGCAACAGATAAACACCTGTCAACGCTAATTCTTTGGCTTTAGCATAGTCCATTGACAATTTCTTGATGGTATCAAGTTCAAGCTCCTCACCCTAGATGCAGATTGATGTGTCAGAACACAGCAATACTTTATTCAAACTTAACTGGAATGGTTACAGCATGTGCCAACCAGTACCATTGGCAGAAGAGAGGGGGATAGGCAGGGAGGTAAAACAAAAGAAATGATAACAGTCAGCCTATGTGGCAATGTCACCTAAATGTGTTAAATGAATCTTAAAAGAGACCATGAATGGAAATAGAAGCAATGATATATGTAAAGAGACTAAACTTACCAAGTCAGTGTGTGTGTATTTCCCTATTTGAGTATTTGCAAACAACCTGCAGCATAAATATAAAATTCAGAATATTAGTACTCCAGTAATAAGTAGTGTGTTCTTGTTTGCACACAGAGAATATAACGATGGAACAGCTTACTACCCTGCAAGAAGAAACACACAATGCTAATGATGAAGACCAGACAGATGGTAGAGCAGAAAATTCACGTACTTGTCACAGGCAAATTTCACCCGTTTAGTCTGGAATGCATTCAATTCGTCAACCTGCTTGGCCCCATGGTCACCAAGCAAATTGATGAATCCAAACAAAAACATGCCTTTGTCTAGCATCCTTTTGACAAGTGCTGGTACAAGACCAATTCCTCTCTGCTTAGCCTCCGCGATGAACTCTTTGAGTTGCTTGGACTCCTCTGTTGCATGACATATTCAGCGGATTAATCTTCAAACTTCAATAAGCCTTAATTTAATGAAGAAAATATGCCTTACCAAGAGACAGATAAATTTTGAAGTGTGGCTTGTATGGTTGGCACTCATAAAGACAGTAAAGGCAGTAAAGACCTGCCAACCTTTGAGATAGAGAACTTTGGGAAGCCATATGGCCTACATACACAACAAAGGGAAAATACATCAGTAGTGCTGCAAAGAAGATTACCTGTGGTAAAGTACCAATTTCTAGGAAACCATAGCTTACCTATACAATGCAAAAAGAGGGACTGCATGAAAACACCCGAGTTGGTCTTGGGTCGGCCTTCATAGATATAAGAGAACTTCTTGGCCATCCACGCTCTCTTGAAATCAGTGAATGACGTGCAATGTTCCTGCCATACAGAAATGCAAAGGATGCTACTTATTTAACATATGGTATGCACATGACACAACTAGATGAACTGCGTGAGACAAAAAAGACCTTGGCATAATCATCTAGCAGCTCGTCAATATCCAGCTTGAAAGGAGCAAGATCCATCCTAAGGTTGAGTTCAAATGTGAATCTGAAACCAGAAAGAGCTATTAACTTCAACAGCAAAGAAAAAAAAATGTAATACAGAAACAGTCATCTTCTATCAGAGAACACCACGACGAGAAAAAAAAGGGCCTGAATCATGGAGCGATACTTTCTGCACTAATGTTCTTCCTATCACTGGACTTTTCAGCTGATTTTCCATCCTACCTTGTGTTCTCTACCTACATCACTTTCTTATTGATTAAGCGGCATGAGCAACTCTTTTTTTTTTCAGGATTCCAGTGGCTTTCAAAAAGCACTTAGTTACTTTTAGCTTTCAATGTAACAGTTGAGTTAAATACATCTTTACAAGCAGTAACAATGGAAAATTTAATAAAAACTAGTAAGCAGTGGCCAAGACAGTATTAGAGCAAGCCACGGGCCAACAACTAAGTGCCTACATAATACCCAAAAAAGAATTCTCATGTTGAAGCATGAAAAAAGGCTCGATTGCACAATGAATGAGGAATTTGAACTCAATTCTTAGTGAATGTACATGCAACTTCTTACAGATTAATTCTATTGTCTACATGCAACTACAAGTTACTGTATGTCACTCCAGAAAAAATAGCTCAGTGGAATGTTGGCAATTACGCATCACAAGTCCAGCATTAACGTTAATCTAGTAGCAGAAAGAACTAGTACACACTTCTGATAGAGATAGTAGCACCGTTAAAACCAGCTAAATGAAGAACTAGCACACACTTCTGATAAATACAAGTTGGAAACCATAGCCATACAACAAAAAACTTAGAAGCCACAGAAAAATGGCAGCACATGAGCATCATTGAGCGTACAGCACATGAAAAAATGGCAGCAGGGGACAAGAGTACAACGAGCGTACCTGCCACTACAATATTGTCGAGCTGACTGCCGAAACAATTAATCTAGAAAATATCCTGCAGACAATACGTTTGTTAAGTTTGCAACAGCATGCATGACTATAGTAAATCTTAAGTTGATATTACAAAGTTTTTTGTATATGTATAAAGAATTATTCATGGTGATGTAATGACCTCTTCATTTCAAAGAAAGTGGTGGCATGCATATACATTCCCACTAGAAGGAGGACAGCAAAGCAGCAAAACAGGGTAGAAAACAGATTATGACCTTGGATGTCGCCTACTCGCCTCCTTCGTGTAATCAGCAACTCCGAGCGCCCAGGTCTATGTACAGAAGCAACAAGATTAGATGGATGTGCACTTAGAACAAAGCAACACAAGTTCAATAAACAACCAACAAGTGAACGGGAAAGGGAATGAAGATTCATACATACATGAGATAGGTGTTGCTCTCCCTTCTCAGCACAGCCTTCTCACAACACCAGCGAGCTGCAATCATTCAGAGGAACATTTAGAGTTTGAAATACCAGCAGAGGTCAAACAAACCTTACAAGGTGGCACATAAAGTGCTACAGAGAAAATACAAATAACTAAAAATACCGCACATAAGATCAAGAACCCTGGTCAACTTGATCTCGCGCTAGAACAGAGTTCAGAAACAAAGATCAGAGGAGACAGTGTTTTGGCGCTGCGCACAACTTGCAGCTTTTCTTGTTCTTCCTCTCCCTTTTATTCAAGAGATTGATTGTGTCTGTCACAAGATGCCCACAAGCGGACGTGCCATCCCACGTCCTGGCTACCGATATTACAGCGCTTCGATCGGATCGAAGACTAAATCAAAAGGAAACGAGCTTACCTGATCCTAGGAAAATAGCTGAACTTCTAACCGAGTAAACTGACGAAACTGTCTAACTGAACCTCTAAAAGTCAACACTTACTGAGTAACACACTAGATTAACTAACAGCCATTACTAGCAAAGTCTAGTTTCTTTCAAGTAAGAACAGGTAATTTTGGTTATGTTTGGATGCAGCGAATTGGGCCTGAAATTGAATTGGACTGGGAATTCAAATCCAAGATGGAAAGGAAACGACTTCCAATTAGAATTGTGTTGTTTGGGTGTTCTTGGAATTTGCTGTTGGAATAGATGGAATTGGATGATTTGTTGACCATCGTTCACCTTTATACGTTCGTAAACCATCGTTCACTGCCTCCACGATCAGCTCGACTTGGAGACCGCCAAAGAGAGGCCACCGGCCGCCGCCGTTACCCCTACCACCCGGTCGCATCTAGGGTTAGGGGAACCGGTGAGGACGACGACCGGTCGCATCGAGACTCGGAGAAGGGCGGAGATGTGGAGAGGAGGGCGGGAATCGGTGAGGAAGACAAGGGCGGGGGTGGCTTACCGGAGCAGCCGCCGCCGCGGCCGGGAACCTCCACGTGGCGTCGGGCGGAGCAGGCCGAGCTCCGGAGCTTCCCTCGCTCTCTCGCGAAGGGACTGAGGAAACTGTACGGGCGGGACTCGTTTCCGTGCGATTCCGAGCGGGAGTGGATGCGCGGGAAGTGAGCTCGGAGTTGGATCCAGTTTGAGCATCTCCCACAGCATTTGTATGTTTGCCTAAAATTACTAAAAACTGAAAATATAGCAATTTGGTTTTAAAACACAGCTCCAACAGCTTTTGTATAAGTGCTCCCCTCACCAAAAAAATTAGCAAACTTGATAATATTGGCACTTCACTTGGTATATTTACAAAGCCCAAAGACACTTTGTATACTTGACGAAACGAACGCGGGAGCAGCAACTACTACTTGGGAAACTTCCCAACCTTCCTCCCACAAGACGCCGGCGCCGCACGGCTTCCTTCACCGCCACTGACCCACAACCGCCGCTGTCCCTCCTCCACCGCCACCTCCCCGGCCCGTTCCGCACCGGCGCCCACCGCCTCGGTCCCTTACCGTGCCACCCGATCTCGATTCGGCCGCTCCCGTGTTGCGTAGCCCGAGCTCGATTCTGGCCGGTCGCGATTCCGGCCAGATCGAGGGCCATCGCCGCCCTATCCGTCGATCTAGTGGCCGGTCGTCGTTTCCCACAACCTCCCACGGTCGATTCCGGCCCGATCGAGGGCCGCTGGCGCCCTATCCGTCGATCTAGTGGCTGGTCTGTGCGTGCCAGATATATGGCCAGCATCTCTAGCACACCCCAAAACCGCAAACCCAAATCGGTGTATTCAGGACACCCTAAACACGTTTTGGGACCGAAAAAACGGCTCGCGGCCCCTAAAACAGTATATTCCGTTCTGGCCCACGCTCAGATTTTTTCCTTTTTCTTCATCAATTTCTTCCCTGTTCTCCCCCGCTCGCTGCCCCAGCCGCCCGTACGCCACCCGCCGACCGCCCGCCACACGCCCACGTCGGCCGCCCCCACCAGCCTGCCGCCCTTGCCCACGCCCGCGCCGGCCGCCCCCGCTCGCAGGCCGGCCACGCTTGCACTCATCCCCGTCCGCCCGTCGGCCGCCCGCGTGCTCGCAGCAGCCGCCCCACCCTAGCAGCCACGGCGCCCGCCCCTGCCAGCCACCCGCTCCGGCGAATTTTGAACCGATTCCGGCGACTCTGACGAATTTGGTAGACTCTGAAGCTCGTACGGGCTGAAGTTTCATTCGCACCAAGTGGTTCGCTTTAAGAAGGCCTCGCGAAACTGGGTATTTGGAGTTCCCACGATGCGAAACCGGAAAGAC
Organism: Lolium rigidum; assembly: GCF_022539505.1. Taxonomy (NCBI): domain Eukaryota; kingdom Viridiplantae; phylum Streptophyta; class Magnoliopsida; order Poales; family Poaceae; genus Lolium; species Lolium rigidum. The sequence continues at coordinate 141,925,537 of NC_061511.1, read as the reverse complement.
TGGAAAAAAAATCCGGATGGAGGCTCGATGCGGCATCTGAACCAGCCTTTTTTCTCTCTAAAACCCATAATAGCAGTATTATACGGATGGGGGCTGGATGGGGGTCTACCCCTAACTAGAGATGCTCTTGAGCCCCAATTATGTAGCCACCTACATGCGGATTGGGTTTATACAATTCCAAATTGGGGTTTGCTCCGGGACAATCCCTCCCCTAAAATCAAAGCAAACTTTAAAACAAGGATGGCTGAGATAGCTTGATACCCCTTCGTTTAATATTAAATGGGTATATGTAACCCTATACAAAACCGGTATGATCCAACTAAATTGTATGAATATGTCGCATATGCATGTATATAATTATGTATATACGTCCGCGCGGTACGGCCGCCAGGCGGGAGGGGCTACAAGGTGGTGATGGGCGGCCACGAGGCAGTGTGGCAACGTTGGGCAACACGAGACTCAGCAATGCCTCATAGGTCCGTACCAGTATGGTTGGGGCAGCATGCAGGCTAGATCGAGTGCTAGACGACGACGTGAACGGCCGGACAGTCCGGTCAATTAGGCTGGACTGTCCATCATGTTGGGAACGAGACTAGCCGGACTGTCTTGCGGTGCCTGCACCGGACTGTCTTGCGGCGTAGGACTGTCTTGCATGAATTAGTAGTAACACTATGTTGTGGCATGTGAAATCTTGCAGGAATTAGTTGCATAAGTTGTTTGGTTATATTATAGGAAAAACACATGAAATGTTTGTAGAGATTGAATGCATATCATAGCTGTTACGGATACAAATGAATTTTTCCAACAGATCTAACCTCTCGCTAGAAATCTTATAAAATTGTAGTATAGGTAAGTAATCCATAGAAATTTTGTAGATGAATCAAATGGATTTTATAGGAAAAATCTACAGATAAAAATCTTACAAAATCCTATAAAATTTCTCTTAAAATCCTTTGAATCAACATGCTCTATGTAATTCCGACGAGGCAAGACCGCGTTGTAACCAGACAACAATCAAAAGAGACCTAGCCAATTGATCACTAGGGTCGAGGACGCTTAGATATGTTGAGCCTAGATTGTCCTGCCACTCATGATGGGAATGGGTTAACCCGACCCTGCTCCTCTATCCATAGCCTTTTCCAAGCCTAAAATACTTTTCTATTCATGACATAACCGCTATTTGAACATCGAACAGTACTGCAATAGGTCCATATCCTACATTTGTCAACTCTTCTTTTAAACTTAAGGCCAAAGGCCCAGCTTTAAATTAATAAAGCCACAACGGCAGAGTTATAAAGTGCTGAAAACAGCTTACAAACATCAAGGACCAAACACACTAAAGATAACAAAGAACGCAACTTGATCTTGATGTCATCATCTAAAGGGGAGGCAAAGCTTAGGAGAAGCAATGCCGTGCAGCTCGCCACCGGAGAGCCCTGCCGACATCAAGTCTTGGCGCAACGCAGCCAGCCTGCCATCCGCCTCCACCTCCGAAGAAGGCCCCAACCTTCTCACCCTGGATCGTAGGGCGTCGAACCATCAGCAGGCGGAGCAGCTCACCCTAGAGCACGCAAGAGCACCTAGGCAGGGTGCCAAGGACCATCGCCAGACAAGATCACCGCACGCAAAGAACAACGAGCATCGCCACCGGCCACCTCACCGGCACCCCAAAAGACTTCAGCTTCCAAAACTCTGAATTACTTTACCTGTTTTTTGTCAAAATTTTCACATTATTTTAGCTAAGATTGCTTCGCCAGAATCGCATCCTCCCCACTGCTCCCTGCTTAACATATGCCAGTTTGCAAGTCAGCCAGGCACAATCATGTGTCGGAAACAGATGGAGTTTTACTCTATGATCAAAGCACAACAAACTAAAACTAAAAACACATCGAGCTAACACGAGCTTGCCAAGACACCTACCGGCTGCATACACACGGATTTTAGTACTATAAAATCTGAAACTCCAGACCGATACTACATGCTACATATTCTGTCCCAACACAAATAAAGACAACTTCCTTGTAAGATTCCTACAGGCCATAATAATCATGGATGTAAGTATACGCGGTAATGTCGTCGATGTCAATGTTGCTCAAGTCAGGTTCAGAGCCATCTGAGAGAAGAGAGATATCATCATAGTAGTTATCCCACTCATCACCCATCTCATCATCCCCGTGAGGTGGATCCTCGTAAGCAACGAACTCTCGTCCTTCATGTTCATCAATGAGATGAAGCTCTTGGAAGGGGGTCAGACCTTCAGTAATCTTGACATGTTTGAGATGAGCCCATCTTGCTCGGAGGCCATCATCAACCTTCACATTCCAGCAGTCACTGAGATCGAGCAACTCGAGGTGGGGGCAGTTTTTGAGGATGTCATGAACACCCTTCTTCGTCAAGCTGTTACCTGAAATCTGAAGGTTCCGTAACTCATGCATGTTTTCAGCTATTGCAAATGCATCTGCGTTTTTACTCTCCGGCCACATCACATCTTCTTCTTCTTCTTCACAGAATGGATCATTAAAAAGCTCATCCACACCGTCATCATCATCCTCCTCCTCCGCCTCCTCCTCCTCTTCATCCTCACTGTCATCATGAATAACCTGGTGCACTCCGTCATACTCGGCGTTGACTCTCAAGCATCTCAGCTGTGGGCACTTACTGCCAACATATTTGTAAAATTCTTCAAGAATCCCGAAAGCATATGAATGCTCTAGCTCCACTAGCAAAGGGAATTTCGCAGCAAACACAGATAATTCTTCACAAAAAATAGACGTGCATCCAATGAGTCGGATGCTCTTCAATGAGCTTGTCCTGCAAAGACAAATATCAAATTTGATGACAATTGAGAAAAAAACAATTTGTCTGAGCAGTAGGTTTGGTAAAGTATCAGGCAATTAAGTTGAATGATATACACAAGCACAATCAATATTTCGAAATAGATTAGACCTAATAGATATTTCTTGTTCAACTACACAGTCGGATAAGTTATGGCTTTTCATAAACCACATGCTAAAGTTAGAAGAATTGATTTCAAGAGTTGGCATATCATGAAAACGTCACTTGGATGGTACCTTTCTCAAATAATAAAATTGCAACAAAAGATATCTATGAAAGTAAGGCAGGAGGAACACAATGTGTTTTGCTACAGACTTAGCTTCCTCTCTCATTTGATAAATTGCAAAACAATATTGGAACACTTTCTGAGGAAAAAACCCTACCCAACATTGCCTGTTATCTAGAACATGCAAACATCCCAAGTGGTACGAAATATATCTAAAATTCACCCTTAGTTACTAACATTTTGCAAGAGAAACTGGGGGGGAGGGGTGTCCTTTCTGTGGTATTGCGCATTTAACATAGAATGGCAATCACAATTTGAGGAAATGTGTACCACAAAGAATGCAAAATACATATCCAGAACGCAGACTGTTAAGTATACCGTACAAAAAGAAATGGTAATAGACATACTAAGGAGTACCACTATGATATTGAAGTATAGAAAGATAAATTTCGCAGGAAAGAAGATTACCTCTCCCCTATGTAACTCAAGAGATTACAGGTAACAAATTTCTGACCCCAGAACGACTCCAGCTTCCCAGCAGACCGATCTACAGCTACTTTAGCCATTGCACACATAACCCTGTTGTCCTTCTTGAAAATCAGCTTATGACGGGTCATGTCCACGAATCGCCACAACTCAGGGACCTTGGCAGCCTCCAACCATGAGTGGCACACAAGGCCCGCACCCATCAGAATTTCAATGGCCCCAAGCTTGGCGAAGATTACAGAAAGCGCATCAAGTGGTAGCTCTGACCAGTCCCTAGCATCACCAGGCAAGGGGATTGGCTCCACCTCCACTTTTGCGCAAGAGGGCGACATCTGAAAACATGAGTGCATAAATTCAGGAATCAACACTCCAACAATCCTAGGAAGTAAACTAGTGCAGGACAGAAAGCAGGTTCAGCAAACTAAAACTTACTCGAAGACGTCAGATTTCCTGAGTTGAAGAAAATCAGATGATGTAATGTTAACTTAAATACAGGCACCTGCAATCGATATCCTATCTAAACGACCACACGCCAACATCCTATCTAGAATACCACCACAACAGATCTTTATGATACAGAGATAAATCAAAACCAATTTATATCTTTACTTTTTTCCGGGTGGAAACCAATAATCTTCTCGGTAGTGTTTCTTTAAATCATACACCAACTACTACTTAGAAGAAGAAGAAAATAAAGAAGGGTTCTTCACAAGGATAACATCCTAATTAAGATCCTTCAAATCGTATAAGGAAAAAGGGAGCGTTACTTGTTCCGTTGTTCGGGATTACGGATCGGATAGGAGTAGGACACAAACAAAATCTGCGCAAGATGTAATTTTGAGAGGGCACGGTACGGTTCTAAGATTTGGATCATCTGGTGAAAGGAGAAAATATTACGTTGGTTCGGCCCGCAGCGTGTTTGACAACCGTCTGGAAGCACGGAGACCTTCGTGTGGGATTGCTCGCCGAGAGTTTGGAGGGGCTTTAATAGTCGCCGTTTGTCAACCTGGGCCTTCTGATTTAGCATGTACGGTTCAGACCATCAGATGAGACACGGGAAAAAGAAAGTGCCACGATCCAAGCGCTAAATACGGACTGAGTGGATTCCCTGCAAAATGATTAAAAAAAAATCCAACTGGAGGAGGGAAATCGGGAGAAGGCCACGGAGGAGAGATTGCTGAGCCCGCTCGCACCAACAGGGCTGCGTCATCGTACATCCATCTATGCGGATGATGTTGTGACCTTCCTGCGGCCCTCCGTGCTGGATTTCAGGACCTTCATGGCGGTTATTGAGGATTTTGGGGCAGCCTCAGGGCTGCGTACCAACATCGCCAAATGCTCGGTCAACCTCATCCGATGTACGGACGCCCACGTGGCCTTGGTGGAACAGGAATTGCGGAGCCCAGTAGAACCCTTCCCGCAGAAGTACCTGGGGCTACCGTTGTCTTTGAGGAAGCCCTCTGCGCCCCAGCTTCAATATCTCGTGGACAATATAGCGAATAAGCTCCCAGGGTGGAAGGCGTCGCTCCTCGACAAAGGGGGCCGTTTAGAGCTTGTCCGATCCACTCTATCGGCGATGCCTATTTTCTCCATGATGTCCCTCGACATCCCGGTCAAGACCATCCTTGCGATTGAGAAGATAATCAGGGGATTTCTATGGAAAGGAAGAAAGGATGTGAAGGGCGGCCATTGCCTGGTGGCGTGGGACAAAGTTTGCACCCCCAAGGCTTGGGGTGGTCTCGGTATTCCAAACTTGAGAATGATGAACGTAGCCCTGAGGACTAGATGGCTCTGGCTTCAGCGGGTTGACGACACGAAGCCGTGGAAGGAACTAAATATACAAGTTTCTAAGCTTTCGAAGCACCTCTTTGAAGGCGCCACACATTCAGTGGTAGGGGATGGTGCGTCCACCTTTTACCGGACGGACAAGCTGGCTGCACGATGGGCGGATCCGCGACATTGCCCCAAACTTGTTTGCCGCAGTGCCGAAACGGGCGGCCAAACAACGACGGGTCCGAGAGGGACCGGCGGGGGCTGGCTTGAGGACCTATCCCCGGACCTAGGCGCCTCTGCGCTCGCTGAGCTCCTCGCACTTGCCGATCGGCTGAGTACGAGATCACTCTTACGGAGGGCGTGGATGACAGCTTCGGATGGCGGTGGGAGAGTAACAATTCTTACTCCGCCGGATCTTGCTATGAGGGGATGTTCGGCGCCGAGTGGACATGGCCGGTGCTCGCAGGTTTGGAAATCGCGCGCACCCCCAAGCGCAAAGTGTTCATGTGGCCGGCAGCGCGCAACGAGTGCTCGGACGGGCGACAGGCTTAGTCGGCGTGGACTTCCACACCCGGGATCTTGCCCTTTTTGCGATCAGGGAGACGAGACCCTGGACCACCTTCTCATGGGTTGCGTCCTAGCGCGTGAGGTTTGGGCTGTGTTTCTACGCCTCTGGGGCAAGCTCCACTGGATGCCACAGCCAGACTCCACCCTCGTCCACTGGCTACAGGATAAGAAGGGGGGCCCGGGAGGGGACAGGGACCTCTGGACAGCGGTGGTGCTCGTGTGCTGGACCCTCTGGCGTCACCGCAACGATGTAGTTTTTGAAGGTCTGGCCCCTTCCAGGGCCGTGGTAATTCACAAGATCTCAGAGGAGGCTGAGCTTTGGCGAGCTGCTAACTTGTTTAGAGGCACGCTTGTGCCGGTGGAAAAGTGGAGATGTCGCGAGTAGTTGCTTAGGTGTGTGTGCTAGCCTTTAGGGTTAGTGTGGGTGCGCTCGTGGCTTCTGTGCCAGAGGCGTGTTGTATCTTTTGGCCTCTTGGCCACCCCTTCTATGAAACCGATACGTCTTTCCATGACGTATCCTTGAAAAAATTAAAAAAAAACTGGACTGAGTGGCCGGTGTTACGGTGGTGTGTTTGGTTGGGCACACTCTCCCGGTGGCCATCCAGTTTTAATACCGTCCTACTCTCTTTTTTTTTAGAAATATACCGTCCTACTCGTACGGCAAAACACTAGAGAGACATACAACCTAGCCCCTTCTCCTAAACCTAGCGCCGTCTTCCCCTACGGCTCCTCGTTCATCTTTCTTCTTCTGGTCTCATCAGCGTTAGGAAGGGTGGAAAATCCAATCTATATGTGCGTTCGATCACGATATCTCCTTTTAGATTTCAATGATGGTGCTAGAAAACTATAATTTTCTAGATATTATTATGGTTGCCGTGATGAGAATTGTTATCGCAATATTTGTCCCGGCCGCTACATCCTCGACAATGGTGATTCCTATTACCGGCTCCTAGGAACGTTGACCAAGTTGTTCGGTTGCTTTTCCATATCATATTAGTGTTGGTACTCTTACTGATATCTATTGACTACTTTAGTGGTTACGCGCATGCACGTGTAGCCCTTGTATTACGGCTCAAAGTAATTTATGGATCGCTGGTATCAACAGGTTTATTGTTTGGTATCTCGCATTTGGCTGCTTTTATAAAAATATTGTGTCATGAAAGAATAGAGAGTTTTAGTACCTCGAAGTTTAACTCTTTTCTTTCAGACTTTATTTTGTGAGGAGACCCCAATCTACCGATGAGAGCTACAATTAACCTTGTCTTGGGGAATTAAGTAGGTATATGCTCATCTAATTGGGTGGACGTCTAGGTATATGTAAGTGTGTTGCTTATCCTTCAAGCATTGATGGTGGTGTTGTTCAATCATAATTCATTCGACGGTGGTGTATACACCATTGGGTCCAAAGATCCGGTGGACATGGAGGTCTTCGCTATCCATCGCTTTGGCCCTTTCGCCGGTGGTGACGACGATGCTAAATAAGGTCTCCCCGGTTTCTTCTTCGGCGCGATGCGTGTCGTTGTGACCCGTCAAATATATTGAGGAGATCTAGAGGATATATTTGCGTTTCCCTCTACGGAAGAAGGGTTTGATCATGTCTTCGTTGGGCCAGTGGTACTAGTTATTCCATCAAATTGGGTGGACGCCTAGGTGTGCTTGCCCTAGCGGTGTCTTCTTCTCCGGGCCATGGATCCTTTGTGATCCATGTTTGATGTCACCTCCAGATAAAGATCGATGACTTCATAGTGCATGTATGAATACTAATTTCTACTTCCCGCGACAAAGCGGGAACTCCACCGGCCGGTACATCGATGCGCAATCGGCGCGTGCGAGACAGGGACGATAGAGAGCTCCCTTGGGACCGAACCCTATTTTTTTTGTTAATAACGGCTTTCTTGTGGTGTCGGTGTTTCATCGGTATAGAGACGGACTCCTTGGGAAAAATGTCTTCTGCACGAGGCTAGGCAATCATGTATGTTATTCGCGTTACAAAGCAATTTCACCCCTACGTGCCAAATAAACGGGAAACCATAAGAACGTCTCCAAGAGATGATGTATTTTACATCGCCTATTTTTGCTCTATTTCTTGTTTTTACTACACTTATTTATGCTCACAAAAGTTAAGATGGTGTAAATACATCATCTGTTCTCTGAAACGGCTCCAGGAGATGATATATTTCACATCACCATCTAGGTGATGTATATTTCAGATTTACAAACATATGGATAAACTAGATGAATATTATGAAACAAATGTCACATATATGATGAATAACATACGAATTAAAATCAAGCACACACATATCATCAAGTTCATCATAACCATTTCATCATGTTCAATCATTGCATAGTTCATCAAAACCATTTCATCTTTTTTTTCTTCCTCCATCTCTTCCAAGCGGTCCATATCAATTTGTCTTCATAGACATCATACTTGGAGGATCTTCCCTTTGGAGGTTATGCAAGAACCCCTCGTCCTCCACGTCTAGCCCATCGGCGCCAACATCTTCATTCTCATCCACTTCATCATCGCTGGCGTGTACATACTCATGCGATGGTGTGTCTTGAACAACGTTGCCGGCCGCTCCAACATCTATTGTGTGCAAGAATGTTGCGTCATCGACACTAGAACATCGCAAACAATCTCTACGTCATTGCATTTTATTTTGCACAATTACAAAAAAAAATTGAAAATTTATTCCTATCGGTCATTTCATCGACCACGTTCTGATCGGCCGGTGACGCGTGCGAGAACGCTGGCTCCTCCACGATAGAGGCGGCGGTGGGGGCGGTGGAGGAACAACGAACTGCACGGTAGGATCGAAGGGGTTCTTTCCACACCCGCCGGCCATCTTCCTCTTGGTTCTTGCAGAGCGGGCGCGATCGGCACCGATGCGGACACTGTCGGCGCTGCCCTCTTCGGGCCAGCCACCTTGCCCTTCGTCGCGGGCTTCGTCCCTTTCGACTTCAACGGCGCAGCCCCGACTACAATCGATGCAGTGGTTGGGTGTGGTGCGGCGAACACCGGCCGGCGAATGGAGGCACTATGGTTGGCTGTTGCGGGCGCGGTGACGCTCGATTTCGCCAGGAACTGGCTGGCGGGGGAAATGGGAGGGCCGGTATGGGCGGGTGGAGGCAGGTTTGGGCGGAGGAGGGATCCATGGCTGGGATTTGGCCAGCTGTGGGGCGATCGGGCGCGCGCCGGTGGAAGCATGAAAATGATTTTAACCTTTTTTTTATCTGTTGGAGCTATATTTTTGCTCCAATGTGATGTAAACGGTAGTTATTTTACATCTATATTTTTGTATCTCTTAGTTATCTTACATCTACATCATTCCTGTTTTATGTGGTTCTGATAAGAATGTTTTGCTTACTAAAGATAATTTAGCAAAGAGAAACTGGCAAGGAAGTCGTAGATGTTATTTTTGTGATTAAGATGAAACAATAGAACATTTATTTATCGATTGTCCCTTCACAAAAATGGTACGGCGTGTAGTCTATATGATCCCCCTGTGCAAATATTACGAACTTGTTTGGAAATTGGTTGCGGGTGTACCAAAAAAAGATAAAGTGCACATCAGAGTTGGTGTTTGTGCTTTATTATGGACCATGTAGAATACTCGAAATAATTATATTTGTAACAATGCAGAATCAACTTCTTTTATGCAGGTAATACCAATAGCTACGTATTGGATCGTATGTGGTTCTTTCTACAATCAACGGAGAAACCCGAGGACTTAGATATTGGGTGCAACCGGCTAGAGAAGGTTGCACGAGATATATATACAAACAATTTAGATGACGTTTTGGTCTTAGATTAACATAGTAGCGTAGAATCACCACATGTTTTCTATTGTTTTTAGATGGTGTCTTAACCCTGTGTGATCCATAATCTTTTATAAGACTTAGACTTAAACTTAATAATCACCAATGAAAATTGTACGCATCGCTCGATACAAAAGCTGGGGCGAGAGTCTCCATTTCAAAAAAATAACTACATCATCTCTAACGAGAGAAACGTTTGGATTTTAATCTCCTCCAGCGGGCGACTTGCCAGCCGTGTGATTTTTAGCCGACGGTGGATGGTGACTACCGTCAAAACAAGTACTAAAAGTAAGTTGCCACATGGTAATTCTTAGTCGGTTAAGAGCAACTCTAATAACAACTGGAAAACGAGCCAGGTTCGTATTTTTCCGGCGACAATACGGGTTTAGGCCGAAAGAGGCCCAGAACAAAACCCGAACTCGTGGCCTGGCCCGAAAAATAAGTTCAGGGGCCCGAGAAACTAGACCGCCGCGCCGTATTTATACAGGGCGCGGGGGTGAGTTGGGTTCCAAAATCCTACTCCCCCTCCACCTCTCCGCGGCGTCTCCGCTCCACCTCCAGCGAGAAATTTCTTCGCCGTCTTCGGCTTATTCGCTTCGCCGCCACCACCCCTCCCTTCGCAATGACGCGCGCACGACGGGCTGATAGGGGAGGGGCCGAATCGACGGTGGTGGATCGCCGCCGTGTCCGCCGTGTGTGCCGCGTCCGGCGGCGACAGCGACGACGACTAGGAAGACGGGCCAGCTCTCACCTTCGGGAGCTCGATAGAGGCGGCACCGTTTGAGGTGGCCGCAGTCGTCCTCGCATAGGTGTCGCCGACACCAAAAAAAACCCTCCTCCTCCGCCGCGCGTACAGCCCCGGGGCCAATTTCGTAGTATTTTAGATCAAATTAGCGCGCATGAGTATTTAGTTAGTATTTTGATTAGTATATGTAAATTATGTTCGAATGTAGCTCGATCAGAGCAAAATTTCGTTCCATTTCGCATGGTTCTTCCGAGCCAAATTTCCCGTGACGTTCGATTTCCATTTTTAGTTCGCGTTTTCGATTTCTGTTCTTCGCTGCGACTAAAATCGTCGAAACTGAAAAATTCGAGAGATCGAATTCCATGTTTTCGGTTCGTGTTTATACGGACACTACTAAAGATGCTCTAAAAACCATTGGCTCAGAAAAGGGTCTGCGTACGGGCATCCAAACAAAACGGAATAACCTGAATGTAGCAACCGAGTTGAAAATATCACAAAAAATTGAAACTAAGTGAAATCTATGTCCGCTTAAGAAACACAAACAATGGGTCATGTCAATCGACTTGAGAACGACGCGATGTTTCTCGACCGTGATCTCATCTCAAAACGCGTGGCAATGATTCGAGGCCGGGGCCATGCATGGATGCGATCCAAGTTCGCAGGCAGGCAGGCAAATGAGACCAAACTTATTATTCTCCCGATGGGGTGCACGTACGTATATTCCTGCATCATTGGGGTACTGCTGAGCTGTGAGATGCCCTAGCGTTAAATGGTCTTTGCATCTTGGAAGAGATCGTGCGTGCACCGCACCAAAAGAGCATAGGCGAGAGGACGTCGGCGGGGGACGTTTGGTGGCGATGCACTGAATGCATGAGTGGACGCGAACGAGTTACGAGCGCGCGACTGCCACGACGAGCGGCTCCCTGTCTGTCCTTGGCCTGCTGCCATACACACGGTGCTGTAGCAGTAGTACGAACGAATTAGATCGCGGCTGGCGTACACGGCCGCACGTAATGCATCTACAGTGATCGCCGCTACGGAGACGGGTCGTTGATTTCGTTTCGGCGGCCGTCGGGTCAAGGAAATCTTTTTTATTTGTTCTTGCTGTTTGTTTTTGCGAATATATTAAGAGAAACATAGTAGAACAGTTCAAGTGGTTTGCGTACAGAAACGACCCCCGGGATTCGATCCTAGGAACTGGACATATGCCAGGTACTAGTAGCAGCGGACGTTTGAAGTGAAAATGGACCAATTTGATCCAAATCTCAAACTTCGGCATTAAGTTGAAAATCAGAAGCGGACCCTTTTGCATAGTGTCGCCCGCATGGTTAAATTGCATGACGTTGTGGGTAAGACCCCAAGGTATGCATGCCGCCATAAGTAGTTGGGCGTCGCGGTCTGTATTGTGAGGATGCTACCACCACCAATCGAAGATAGAAAGCTCCGGCGTCCGATTGGAGGTCTCAATGTAGGGTAGTCCAAGCCACTCTTTCACCAACTCCCAAACTCTCTTGGAATATCGGTAATGGATAAAGAGGTGTGCCACCGTTTCTTGGATTTGCTTGCAAAAGCGGGCAGAGCCCACGATTTGTCCATACTCGCCTCTCAGTATTGCCAACGAAGCGGGCAACTTTGTTTTAGGGTGCGCCTAAGCCTTTCAAACCGACCCATTCACGAATGTGAGTGACAAGGGATTAACTTGTCAATGCTTATGGATTGTAGGCTAGGGTTTAGTTAGAAGTAGAGGGCAAGTAGATCTCGAAGGTTTCAGCCGAAAAGTACTCGACGATTATGAAAACTAGGGTTTGCAGACAATGATTCGATGATCTCCTCGTCCCTCGACTCCCCCTTTATATAAGAGGCGGAGCCGAGGGTTTTGTTTTGTACAAGTTACAGAGTCCGGGACGGTTTCTAACTCATCCCGCCAGATTTACAAACAACACTTACTATTACAATTCTACTTTCCTTAATATATCTTGGGCTCTCGAACCTTCTTATTCTTCGGGTAGTGGGCCTTCATTAAACCCCGGGTACCATCTTTGGCAGGCCCATTTGGGATGCCTATGTCGGTAGCTCCCGAGATTTTGCTTGAATCGTAGAATCAGGGAAAATCTCGACTGCTTACTCTTATTCGACAAATTAAACCTTTCTATATTTCTTTATATAAATTTCTATATTGTACAGGGATATTGGTAGTTGGGGCTAGTTCATCTGACGGATCAGGTACTAGTTAACTGCTCTAGTGGCAATCCGCAAAAACCTACTTCAAGATCACGTCCCTGGACATGATCTCGGGATACTGGTGCAAACTTCGACAGGCGCCGCTTAAGGTCTTACCATTCTGTCGAGTCCCAGTCAAATTTATCGAGTACCTAACGCGTCCGTTAGGATTTTCTTCGTATCTGTTGATACGGATAAAAGTAGCAGAGCGCAGTCTTCGGCGATGCCACGCCCCGGCGAATGGATCGCGGGGTCTTACCTTCGCAAATTTGCGGCATTCAGAAATTGATCGCAACATTGGCGTTACGAGAATATATTGTCGAGTGCTTTTCCGAGCTGTTGGAATGGCACATTTTATCGAGTCAAATATGACTTATATTAATCTCCCGATGGGAGTATATGTAGAGTTAATTATAACTCGAAATATACTCTCTTGCTTTTCTATCTTTCTTTCTTTTTCTTTTTATATTTCATCGGGCACGCGAACGGCGTTCCCGATGGGAGTAGCCTCGAGGCTACAGCCAAGAACTTGTGCTTGGTTGTAGGCTCAACATTTTAGTCCACCTTGTCGCTATATTGCCATTATCTCCCGATATTCTTTCTCTTCTCTTCTTTTTTTTTTTTATCTATCGGGTGCGCGAACAGCGCTCCCGATGGGAGTAGCCACCGAGGCTACAGCCAAGAACTTGTGCTTGGTTGTAGGCTCCCACAATTTCTATATTTGCCATAGTCGAAATTTTACTTTTTTCGAAGTAGCCCCCGAGCGTTTGGGTAAAAACTTGTTTTTTGACCAAAAGCTCCCGAAGTATTCAAATAACTTCTCCTGTCGCCATTCTCCTTTTATTTTTCTTGTCGACATATTTTCCGTTGTCAAATTCTCTTCAGCTCTATTAATAGTCGAGATTTTTCTGCCTTGTGGGTCCATTATTCCCACCACGTTGACACGTCGTGCGAGTGGGGGACACACGTCCTCCGCTTTTCCTGGCGCACGTTCGGTAACGCCTGTTCCATTCCATCTCCGTAAAAATACCTTTTTACCCTCTTATCTACTGGATCTCTTTTCACCACACGATTTCTCATCCAACGGTTCATTATTTCTCCCGAAGCCTATATAAACCTTTCTTCAACCTCCGTTCACTCCCTCGCTTGCGCCGCACATCTGCTCCCCTCTGCAAGAACTCCCCTGCGCCCAACTCTTTCTGATCTTCCGCACGCACGAACACTGCTTTTTCAGTGCTGTTGATGCCACCGCGTACGCGACTCACCCGCCACAGCACTCCGGAATCCAAGATGGCCGCTGAGGATCTTGAGTGGGAGAGATCCAAAATCTCCAATCAAGATGTCAATATGCTGAAGAGGCTTGGCCTCATGAAGAAGGAAGACGCCATCCGCTTTCCCAGCGAAGAAAGCTACCCCAACCCTCCAATGGAGTACCGGGTTAGTTTCGTTGATCATCTCATCCGCGGCCTTTCTACCCCAATCCATGATTTCCTCCGCGGTCTTCTCTTTGTCTATGGGATTCAGCTGCACCAGCTGACCCCCAATTCCATCCTTCACATTTCTATTTTTATCACGCTTTGCGAATGCTTCCTTGGAGTCGCTCCTAATTGGGCTCTTTGGAAGCGCATTTTCTGCCTTCGCCGCAATGGCGCTCACAACGCCACCTACAACATAGGTGGTGTAGTTATCTGTGTCCGAACCGATGTCGATTATTTCGACGTCAAATTTCCTGACTCTGTCCAAGGATGGCGCAAAAGGTGGCTCTATATACACGAAGAAAGTGCCAATTCCGTGGAACATAACATAGTTCCTTTCGACGGAAACGCAAAAATTCAACGCCGCTACTCCTGGGACGCTGAAGCTTCCGAAGAAGAGAAGAAGGCGACAGACGCTCTTATGTCTCGTATTCATCAGCTCCAAAATACTCGAGGCAAAGAGTTATCTGGTGTCCAAATCACCGCCTATTTTCTTAGGATTAGAGTGCAGCCTCTTCAGGCTCGCAAAAATCCCCTTTGGACGTATTCTGGTGCCAATGACGCCAATAGGCTCTCCAATGATCTTTCTGTGAAGGACTTGGAGAAGCTTATTCGAAGAATCACCTCGCTGAGCAAGAGGGATCCTATTCCTTCCTCTTGTCGCGTGGAACCATACAGCTCCACCAATCCTCTCCCCGAGGTATTTTGTCTTCTCGAATTTTTATCTTGTTCTGAATTTTCCTGCATCTCATTGTATTGATATCTCTCTATTTTTCCTTTTGCCGCTATTTTCCTGCAGAATCATCCTACTATGGCTTCCCTTCCTCCTCTTCCTGAGGATGGAGAAGTCGAAGAAATGGGCATTGTTACTGACGATAATCAAGAAGCTCCATCCTTTGTGAATGATCCCGTGGATTCTCGAAAATCTGCGGGATCTTCCGAGGACACTACGTCGGTCCAATCTCCTCCTCCCGCCGTTTCTCCACCGAAGAAAAGGAAGAGGAGTAATGCCGAAGATTCCGGCACATCCAAAGCCGAAGAAGTTGTTCCTTCTCATCCGAAGGCAGCTTATGATCCTTA
Source organism: Lolium rigidum (assembly GCF_022539505.1). Taxonomy (NCBI): domain Eukaryota; kingdom Viridiplantae; phylum Streptophyta; class Magnoliopsida; order Poales; family Poaceae; genus Lolium; species Lolium rigidum. The sequence continues at coordinate 141,910,305 of NC_061511.1, read as the reverse complement.
TATTGAATCCCTCGTCAGCTCGTAAGTTACCTTGATTTCCCCTTATTTCTGTAGTCGAAGTTTTTCCTTGTCTTGCTTTTTATGCTATTTGATCCTCACTTGCAGTGATGACGAGGAAGTACCAACTCGTGACGTAGCTCCTCGGACGAGCACGTCGCATACTTTAGTTATTTCGGAGAAGCCTGTTGAAGGAGAAGAATCATCGCCTCCTCAACAAAATGTTGATACGTCTACTCCTCCTTCGAGCCCCCTGGTCCCTTCACCAAAAAGGGCAAGGGTTGAAATGACCATTGAGCCTGCCCCTCAATTAAGCGGCTCTTCGTCGCAACTCTTGGATGATGTAAGTTTGTCGATGTCTATATTTCCTCTATTTTGCTTTTTTTAAACCCTTACTTTTTTTTTAATGCCGATGTTTTCTCCTTCGTTTTTCTTCTTTGACAGCCTATGATCAAAGATCTTGTCCGCATCGGGTCCCAATTTATTGGGTACCGCGAGTATGCCAGCAGAGCCGAAGGTAATAACCTTTATATTTGCCGTTCTTCCTGAATTTTGCTCCTTTTTGTTTGTCGCGATTTTTGATCTTTCTGTCCCTTTTTTATCTTGATAGAGAAACTTGCAGAGGCCAACAAGCGTGCCGACGCCCTTGCTCACCAACTAGAGCAAAGTGAGGCGGCTCGTGAGAAAGCCGAACTTGTCGCTAGCGAAGCTAAAGCCGAGGCTGATGATGCCAAAGCAAAGGCTGCTAGTGTCGAGGAACTGCAGAAAAGGCTTAAAGATGCTGAATCTGCTTTAGACGAGCAGAAAGCTGCCCAAGCTGCTCGTGAACAAGGGATCCTCAAGCGTCTGAAGTCGCAAAGTCGGCGTACTCTGAGTAATATCATCAATCCCTTCTATTTTATTGTACTTCCTGTTTCTTGGTTTTTGACTAATGTTTTGTCTCGTGTGGCAGCTCAAACGGACCAGGATTTTGATCTGGATAACCCCGTCAATGACCCTCTCCTCGACGCACTTTCTCTTCGGAGTTTCATGGGCGCGAAATTCGTGAAGGCGTGGCAAATGCCAGTGCAGGTTTGTCGGCGTTGTTCCCCTACTTCTTCCCGAAGAAAGAGGAACCTTCGACTTTCCTTGCCCTTGCCAAGCTTTTCAATTCGTCGGAAGACCTTGGACTGAAGATGCATCAGGAGAATACGAAGGTTGCTGTCGAGAATACTGTTGCCCTAGTTGCTGACAGCCAACAGATGCTTGATTGGATGAAGGTTGGCGACACCGATCAGATAGAACAGTCGAGATGGAGGTCGCTGATCAAGGCAGCCAAGCCCAACACGAAGAAGATCTTGGCGTATCTCGGGATCAAGCCAGCTTCGACTCCTAGCTCCTCGAGGCCGGAGGTCTAGTTGCATGCCTCCTTGTTTCTTTTTCTGTTTCTTTTGCTCTTGTCGCCATTTTAGCCTTGGCGACAATTACTCTCTTAGTCCCCCTGGAAAACTTTCTTTTGTAATGTCTGTGTAAATTGTCTAGCAAGTAATGAAATTTCTCTTCGTGCTTTTCATTGATCCTGGGCCTTTCTTTTCCAGTTAATATTTGATAATTACTCGACCCCTCCTTGTTCTGCCGCTGCTTCACCTGCATCTTCCTTCTCGAAGAAAGTACTATTCGACCATAATCTCCTCGAGAGTACATCAAGCGGACATTTGTCGGAAGATTTGCAAGAACTTCGACAACAACTTCAATCTATGAAGAAACAAACTTTGGCCATGATGGAACAATCTCGGAAAGCATCTGAACGAGAACAACTTGCTTTTCAACAAGCCCAAGAAGCTATGGCTGCTAAGGATGCTGCTGTCTTAGAAGCGAAAGGACCCACAACCCGAGAAAATAGTATGCTTGAGCTAATGCTGGAAGCTAGCACAGATAAGTTAGGTACGTTTTTGCAACCTCCAGGCGCCTTCTCTTTATTTTGCTGTGCCTTTCTTCCAATTTCTTGCCCTGTTGCTTTTTAACAGGCTCAGTTCTTGATTCTGCTGCCGAAGATCAGAGAGTGAATGAGAGGACAAATCTTCTTGTCAATCTTTCCCTTAATCATGGGTGTTTGTTCTGGGCCACTCCCGAACGAACCCAACAAATTGTTAGGTTCCAAGATCGTGCTTGCCAAGTGCGCGATTTTCTCGCTTTTGCACGGCGACATTAACCCTTGTCTATAGGAATCTATTTCCGCGAAACGAGGTTCCAAAAACTCTTCCCGAATTATTGGAGGTATTCGAGATGCTCCCCGCATCCATAACTTTGTGCGGGCTCAACTCACTCGCTGGAGCGAGATTTGCCATGATTATGATAAACATCTCGTTATCCAAAGTTGGACCCGACGAAGATTGTTGCTCGGTTGCCCGGCCAAGAAAACGCGTCGGAAAAATGATATTGACTCAATCGATGCGATGGTAGCTCCTGTGGCCGAATCGATGATAGATGAACTTCTTCGGATGGACTCGGAGTTTTTTACCAAGGGTTCTTATGCTGAACATAAAACAACCAGGGGCTTGTCCGTAGATACTATCTTGGGATTTAACTGACTTGTATTATATTGGAAACCTTGTATCTCACTCTTTTTTGTTTTCCCTCCTCTTTTTTTTATATTTCCGAAGGAATTTATTGTATATTGCTGAGGTCCTCTATGTTGTTGAAGCCCCCGAGCCTAATCCGGGCGAAGGTTGCACTATTTTTTCCTCCTTGAAATCTATCTTTTCTGTTGTAATAAGACATCCTTGTTTGTCCCTTGGATGGATTGCCAATCTTCGAGTACCTTTGATGTCGAAATTCTATATTTGTATTGCGAGGTTCTTAGACCAAAGCACTTAAGATTTTTGATGTGTACACTATATTTATGATTACTCGGCTTCCGTTTTTTATATTTGGCGAGGTATTAATGTACCAAGGCGAAATATTTCAGTGAATCTATATTGTATGTATTTTAAGACTTGGGCGTTGAGCCCCGAGCGTGTCGAAAAATGAGAAGTATATCTCCACTATCTTTATTATATTGCAGCACCACGAGCCCGCCTCATTAAAAACCTTTCCCGGCCCCACTCGGTGCCCCGAAAAGGAAAAGAGTGCGTCTGAAAACTCGTGGGCGTTTCAGTACATTGAAGTTTACAAGGACTATATTTTAGCTCTAGGCGTAGAACCGCCTGAGTTGCGCCACATTCCAGGGGTTTTGCTCCTCCACCCCTGTCTTCTTGTCCTTTATCCTGTATGCTCCTCCTCCGATTACTTCCGTGACGATATAGGGACCAAGCCATGGTGACTCGAGTTTTTCATGACTTTTTTGCGTGAGCCGAAGAACTAAGTCTCCCACTTGAAAGGATCTTGGCCGCAAACGTCGACTGTGGTAATTCTTCAAGTCCTGTTGATATTTGGTGACCCTTGATAATACTTCGTCTCGAGCTTCGTCGAGTGCGTCTACGTCGTCTTCCAATGCTGTCTTTGAAGCTTCTTCATCATACGCGGTGACTCTAGGGGAGTCGTGCTCTATTTCTATTGGTAGTACTTGCCTCCGCGCCATGGACCAGAAAAACGGTGTTTCTTGTGTCAGCTCGTATTTGGTGTTGTTCGGATGCTCCACAACACACTTGGTAGTTCTTCGGGCCAGGTATGTCGAGCCTTTTCTAGTGGTCCCAACGTGACGTTTCTTGATGCCATTGCGAGATAATGCCATTGGCCTTCTCGACCTGCCCGTTGGTTTGAGGATGTGCAACCGACGCAAAGTGCATCTTGATACCCACTTCTTTGCAGTAATCTTTGAATTCGTTGGATGTAAAGTTACTCGCCATTGTCCGTGACGATGCTATGAGGCACTCCAAATCTGAAGACGAGGCCTTTTATGAATTTTATCGCGGATGCTCCATCCGGCGAATTTATCGGCTTCGCTTCTATCCACTTTGTAAATTTGTCGACGCCTACTAGCATGTATTCCTTTCCTCCCGACCATGATTTGTGTAACTTGCCCACCATATCGAGTCCCCATTGTGCAAAGGGCCACGACAAAGGTATTGGTGCTAGTTCTCGTCGCTGGAGAGTGAGGTTTTGCGGCGAACCTTTGACACGCATCGCAAGTCCTTACTATTTCTTTGGCGTCCTCGATTGCTGTCAACCAATAGAATCCTGCCCGAAAAACCTTGGCCGCGATGGCTCGACTACTCGCGTGGTGGCCGCATATTCCTTCGTGCACATCCTTCAAAATTACTCTTCCTTCTTCGGGTGTTACACACCTTTGCAGAACACCTGAAATACTTCGCTTGTATAGTTCTCCTTTGATCACCGTGAAGGCTTTAGACCATCGAATTACTCTCCTTGCTTCAACTGGATCGTCAGGTATTTCTTTCCTGAGGATGTATGATACATATGCTTGCATCCAAGGAACCTGTACCATCATCACAAGCTCTTGTTCATCTTCATCCTCCGTGGTTTCTGTGAGGGGTGTCGAAGTTTTTTCTTTTTTCTGCACCTTTCTTGGCTTTGTAGATCTCTCCGATATTTCTTCCCAAAACACTCCTGGCGGGACTGGGAGGCACTGCGACCCGATGTTTGCGAGGACGTCGGCTTCATCGTTGCTCAACCTACTGATGTGATTTACTTCGCATCCATCGAATAGCTTCTCGAGTTCATTGTACACCTCCTTGTATGCTACCATGCTATCATTGATCGCATCACATTGGTTCATAACTTGCTGGGCCACCAATTGTGAGTCGCCAAAGATTTTTAGTCGAGTTGCACCGCATGCTTTCGCCATCCTCATCCCGTGTATGAGGGCTTCATATTCTGCTTCATTGTTAGATGCGTTAGGGAACGTCATCCGAAGGATATACTTCAATTTGTCGCCTTCGGGTGATATAAGTATGACTCCTGCGCCTGCTCCTTCTACTCTCTTGGACCCATCAAAATTCATGGTCCGGGTTCTCGACAGTCCGGAGGTCCTGTGTTTTGCAGCTCCATCCACTCGCGATGAAGTCCGGCAGAACTTGCGACTTGATTGCTTTTCTTTTTCATACGTGATGTCCCGAGGGGAAAGTTCTATTCCCCAAAGGGAGACACGACCCGTAGCTTCTGGATTGTTCAGTATATTTGACAAAGGAGCCTCATTGACCACCATGATTGGGTGTGCCGAAAAATAGTGGCGCAATTTTCGTGTTGTTGTGAACACTCCGTATGCTAGCTTCTGGTACTGAGGATACCTTTGTTTTGACGGTGATAAAACTTCGCTGACGAAGTAACCGGCCTCCGTACTCCGTGGAGTTTTCCTTCTTCTTCTCTTTCGACAACTCGGCGCCGTGCTCACCACTTGGGGCGTGGCTGCGATATATAACAGGAGAGGTTCCTTTTCCTTCGGTGCCACCAAGATTGGTGGTGTCGAGATTTTGCGCTTCAAATCTTCGAAAGCTCTGTCGGCTTCTTCGTTCCACTGGAATTTGTCTCCTTGTTTTATCAAAGCGTAAAATGGTAACGCTTTTTCTCCTAGCCTGGCGACGAATCTGCTCAAAGCTGCGACTCGCCCAGTTAACCGTTGTATCTCTTTCAACTTTGTTGGCTTTCTCATTGTTACAATAGCTTGTATTTTATCGGGATTTGCTTCAATCCCTCTTGCTGAGACTAGAAACCCCAAGAGTTCTCCTGCTGGGACACCAAAGGAACACTTCGTCGGGTTCAACTTCAGGCAGAACTTGTTGAGGTTGTCGAACGTTTCCTTGAGGTCCTCTATCAGCGTTGATCCTTCTTTTGATGTGATGACGACGTCGTCGATGTATACTTGCACGTTTTTCCCAATCTGTGTCGCCAAGCACTTTTGCATCATCCTCTGATATGTTGCTCCCGCGTTTTTTAGACCAAAAGGCATTGTTTTGTAACAAAACACGCCATAAGGTGTAATGAACGCGGTTTTTACTTCATCTTCTTCTTTTAACCTGATCTGGTTGTAACCAGAATACGCGTCCAGGAAGGAAAGACGTTCGCATCCGGCCGTGGAGTCGATAATTTGATCGATCCTCGGGAGGGGGAAGTGATCCTTTGGACAATGTTTGTTGAGACACGTAAAGTCGACGCACATGCGAAGGACCTTAGTGTTTTTCTTTGGCACCATCACGGGATTTGCTACCCATGTGGCTTCGTGAATATCTCTTTGATGAAACCAGCTTCTTGTAGTCGATTGATTTCGACGGCGATAGCTTTGCGGTTTGGTTCCGAAAAACGCCGCAAAGGTTGTTTGATTGGTCTCGCTGATGGATCCAAATTTAGGTGGTGCTCGGCAAGTTCCCTGGGTACTCCTGGCATGTCAGCTGGACACCATGCGAAGATTTTCCAGTTCTCACGGAGGAACTCGACGAGCGCGCTTTCCTATGCGATATCCATGTTGTTTGCAATGGATGTCGTCTTTTTGGGTCCGTCGGGTGAATCTCGCACCTCCTTAGAATTTTTCTCTCGTGTTGAAAGTTGATTCTTTATTTGGCCTTCCAACGTCCGGCGTACGTCGTAATCAGTCATGCTTTTCGACGCCAAGTACTCAGCTTGCATCCCGAAAGTTTCTGATAACCGATGGAAATCCTTGTCGCACTTATCAGCTAAGGCGAAACTCCCTTTGACCGTGATTGGTCCCTTGGGTGCAGGCAATCTCCACAACGGTATGTATAGTGTGGTACTCGCCATAAATCTAGCATATGCTCGGTCGTCCCAACAAAGCGTGGTACTTGCGATGGAAAATCCACGACTTCAAACTCCAGTTTCTCGATTCTATAATTTTCTCGGGTTCCAAGCCGAACGTCGAGGTTGATCTTCCCCAATGGGTAACTTGGTTTCTCTGGTGTGATGCCATGGAACCTTGTGTCCGTTGGCTTCAGGTTTGCTAAGGATATATTCATCTTCCTCAATGTATCCGCATACATAAGGTTTAAGCTGCTACCACCATCTATGAATACTCGAGAAACATCAAAGCCCGCAATAACTGCTGGCAGAATAAGTGCTGACTGCCCTGGTCGAGGAACTTGCTGCGGGTGGTCCGCTATGGTGAAGCCGATGTCTTGCCCTGACCAATTGAGGTACTCAACTGTTGGTGGAGGCATTTTCTCTGCCATGAACACCTGTCTCGAGATTACTTTTTGAGTTCTGTTGGACGGCCTTCCCTTCTGAATCATCGACACCGCTCCGTTTGAGTTAGGATCAACATAAGGTGGTGGTGGAGGTGCTGCCGCTATTCCGAGCTGATGCCGATTGTCGTCCGTAATCGCGGGAGGTGGCGGTAGATGAACTTCGCTCCTAGGCTCCCGAGGGTTTCTTCCGTGCTGCTCGAGCGTGAGCATTTTCACGCGTATCCGAACATTGCCTGAAAATTTCGACGGTCTTTCCGCAGTGCCCCGACTCGTCTTTTCCCGTTGTCTGTCGAGGAAGAAGTGCATCCGGCACGGTCCGTTCAGCATTTCTTCGGGGGACACGAAAGGTCTTGGAAACCTCGGCCCACTATTTTGTCCGTTGCGGGAGTCGTCCCTATTATCGCTTCGCTGCTCATTGCTTCTCCGATAATCATCTCTCGTTGTTTCCTCCCGTGTTTGCCCGAAATCCTGCCGAAATTTGCCCCGGGGCATCATAGTTTGGATACTGCCGAGGAAATCGTCGCCTCGATTGATAATTTCGACCACGGTCCTCCTCTGGCGACCTGTGTCGTTTATTGTGGACAGCGTCTTCTCCGTCTGCCCATCTATTTGCTATCTCCATCAGCGCGGATACTTGTTTTTGGATTGGTCCTTCCCAAGTCCTCGACAAAATCTCCACGCCTAATTCCTGCGACAAACGCATCTATTGCTCTCTCGTCAGATATATTTTCTGCCGAGTTTTTTATGATGTTCCACCTTTGGATGTATTTTCTCATTGACTCATCCGGCTTTTGTCGACACGCTCTCAGCTCTTCTAACGACGCAGGTTTTTTGCACGTGGACCTGAAGTTTTTGACGAATACGTCCTCGAAACTTTCCCAGCTGTCGATAGACCCTGGCGGAAGTTTTTTGATCCAAGATCGTGCGGCCCCACTTAAGTGCACCTGAATACTTTGCATGGCTGTTGCTCTAGTCCCTCCAGTTAACTTCACTGTCTCGAGGTAATCAATTAGCCAGTCCTCTGGATCTTGCGGGCCGTCGAACTTTTTGAAGTGATCGGGCAACTTAAATCCCGACGGGACTCGAGTTTTTCGTACTCTCCTTGTGAAGCACGGCAGGCCGCACATATCCTCGTCGTTAAGCTCCGGGATTGCCGATGATCCCTTCGCTTTGTCTCGCTCTATCGACCCTTGCTTGTGCTCCTGTGTCTCTTGCTCCGCTTGGTCCTTCGGGAACCGCCGCTGTTGCCGCCGCGGGTCGTGGACTATTTTGCCTTGCCGCTCCTTCGGGAGGCGTTGCTACGAACGCTGTCCCCATAGCTCCAACCCTCGCTAACGCCATGTTGTATAATGTTTCCCTTGGATCTCCCGGGGGTGGCCTCGGATGCGAGGATGTAAGCTTGTGTCGCCATATACCCGGCTTACGGTGTCTTAGGGATAATATTTCCTCTTGTATCTATCGACATAAAGGACATGTCGAGGTTTTGAACCAAGTGCTCTCTTTCGCTTCGGGTATGTGTTGTAACCTTGATCTTCCTCTCGTTCCGAGCCTCCCCGTGGCTATCACCCGAAACTCTAGATTGTCCACTTAGATCTGCCCTTCTCCTCGCCGGATGCGTGCTGCCTCCTTTCTCCGTTCAACTCAGCTCGTCTGTTTTTCTATTTCTCGGGCAGTTCGTGCGAGCCTATATTGATAAGCTTGCAGCTTCTTGAGCTGTAGCCGTTGTCGTCATTGGCTCCGAACCATCTAGGGCTTTTGCCGCTCTATCCCAGGCTGCTCGTGGAAGTTGAACTCGACACGTGGTGTGGGCCCGACATATTTAGTGCCCATACCTCTCCTTAGATCCGAGGATCGACAAAAGGATTACCCAAATCGTCGAAAGTCTCTGATGTTTCCTCTTGATTGTCGATAGCATAAATCTGATGATACTTTGTACTCCGATCTATGTTGGGTTTGGTGACATCATTGTTGAGATTGATGAAGACCTTGCCCACTGTGATAGATTTGTCGATGAAGTCGTAACTGTCGACATCGCTTGAGCCATCGCTTATATATGAGTCCGCAGATGACTCAAACGATGTGTTGCTCGAAGATTTTGGCGAGTTTCTCTCTTGCTCTGATGCTGACGTAACGTGTTGCCGAAGTTTCTTCTTCTGACTCAGTTGACGATGCGTAGCTTGAAAAATCAGAATCGACCGCCGACGATCCCGACGAAATCGGAATTTCGACACGATACGATCCTTCCTTCTCGACGCGAAAGTGAAACCTTCCGAACGTCATCTCCAAGGGCTCCGCCAGATACGCATATGCATCCAAACGGGAGGGTGGGTGAGGAACAAAATCAACAAGACCAGCAGCGATCCGTTTACCTCGATCCATAGTGTTGCTTCCGGTTGACGATGTCGAAGATCTTGAACGTGCCATCGAGATCAGATCCTTACGCCTCTAATTTCCACAGACGGCGCCAATTGACAAGGGATTAACTTGTCAATGCCTATGGATTGTAGGCTAGGGTTTAGTTAGAAGTAGAGGGCAAGTAGATCTCGAAGGTTTCAGCCGAAAAGTACTCGACGATTATGAAAACTAGGGTTTGCAGACAATGATTCGATGATCTCCTCGTCCCTCGACTCCCCTTTATATAAGAGGCGGAGCCGAGGGTTTTGTTTTGTACAAGTTACGAGTCCGGGACGGTTTCTAACTCATCCCGCCGGATTTACAAACAACACTTCCTATTACAATTCTACTTTCCTTAATATATCTTGGGCTCTCGAACCTTCTTATTCTTCGGGTAGTGGGCCTTCATTAAACCCCGGGTACCATCTTTGGCAGGCCCATTTGGGATGCCTATGTCAGTGAGAGTGGACCGGAAGAATTGTGCTTTATAGGCCCATGACGAGAAGTATTCTCCATTCATCGCTAGGTTCCATACTATCTTGTACTCCTCATCCTCATGGAGGTGCACATTGCTAATCTCAATCCACAAGGAGATGTAGTGATGGATGTGAGGGATAACTAAGTTGGGGTCCATCTTCAACTTTTTGGTCCAAGCATTTTCCTTCATAGCTTGTGAGACGCTCTATTTTTCTTCCAGTAGACGCCTCAAAGATGAGTGACACAATGTCCTCTGGAAACTTCTCATTATGCCAAGAGGATGTCCAAAAAGACGCAATACTGCTATTTCTAGTAGTAATGGTAGTGGATGCATAAAAAAATGACATGTCAACCTCATCGCATGGGTTACCCATCCCCACCCACAACTTCTTAGGATTCCCTCCATTCAAACCATGGCCATCTTAGTCTTGGTGCACGCGCAAACTACTAGAGATGAAGAATTCCAAGTCCCTCAAGCTTGGTCGGACGACAAACTGATTTCCAATTTATCTCGCAATTGCCTCCGGTAACCTTACTAGCGCCGGCCCATAAAAAATGCACGCTCGATCTTGTTCGTGCGATGGAGGCACCTCGGGGGAATGGTAGGCGGTGTGAAATGGAAGATGGCTTGCGAGGTGAGAACGTATTTCACAAGGACTCCTCAACCTGCAGTGTTGATATTTTCCCCATCATAAGTAACGAGCTTAAAGGCCATTTTATTTTCAAGAGGTTAGAAATCCAATCGCAAAGCCATGGCTGCGATCACCATGCTTGTTTGTTGGACATTTCAGAACAAACGTAATGCGAGAGCCTACGCAACAAATCCGCGCCGCCGTCTATCCTCCTTGTATCATTGAAGAAGGAATCACACCTTTGGATCACCACGGGTGCCAAAAAATGGAGTGTTGTAATTTTGAGAGAGTAGTCCCTTTTGTCGAACCTTCTTAACTTCTTCTTTGTACACAAATTCTCTTCTCCTTAATTAATGAATGATGCAAATATTTTACGTCCGTTTTAAAGAAAAAGATGCTTTCATATGGCCAACCGGAAGAGGCTATAACCAACTTGTAAGAAGACTTTTCCTCCTTCTTTCAGTCCATACTTTTGGGATAGAGTGGGTTCTTGGGTATGGCCTCATGCAAAAGATCGGACTGTGGTTTAGGGGTAGGGGTTGGGGGGGGGGGGGGGGGCTGAAGTTTCAAATCTGGATCAAATTGACCCATTTTCGACAAGCACGGGCATTTTTCCCTGGCTTAAGATTTCGACAAAAGATCACAACAGAACTCAAATACGCGCGCGATCTAGGATTCAAGAACAGTGCTAGCTCAGCTGATTTTTCGGTTTTTTTTTTCCTACATCTCATTCTCAACACAAACACGAATGTACAGGACAAACTACAGAGTTCGAAGCTATCACCAGGACACACACACACATACATGGCACATGCGCCCAGCTCTGCATCTAAACATGGAGTGTTCACTTCTTTCTAAGCTAAACTAAATTCTACTTCCGACCATCTCATCCCCATCTTCTTTACAAGTCTCTCTGAACCCAAGAACCCAAAACACAAAGAGACAGGAACCAAGGACCCAAACGTAACGTTTATCTGAAGAACTGTTCTAGGCCTTCTCTGCCATTTCAGCTGCTCCGTGCCCGTGGTTGCTCTTCCTGGTGACCCGGATGTAGAGGAAGATGACGGCCACCACGGCCGCGGCGAACCCGGCCAGGATGACCTCCGCGCCGGCGATGGACCGGTCCTGCCTCCCGCCGCCGGACGGCGCCACGACGTCCGGCCCCTCCGCCGCCACCGCCGGCGACGGCGCCTCGGCGATGCCACCCAGCAGCACCCTGGCCGTGGCCATGGCAACCACATCACCAAGAACCACCAGAAGCAGCACGAGCCTCGGCAGAGACAGGAAGCCGCGAGCCGCCATTGCAGCAACCAACTCTGTTGGATCTCTCTGAGTCTCTGTAGCTGTATGTAGGCTCCGGAGCTGTATGAGCTGGAGGTGTGAGGGGCAGAGGAGGGTCAGTGGAGGAGTGGGTGTGGGTGTGTGGTTGTGTGTATATATAGGCCGTCGGCGGGTGGCGAGCTGAGCTGAGGGGCCGAGTGAGCTGGAAGCAGACCACGGTCGCACGCACGAGATCGGGGAGGAGAGGAGGTTGGGATCGGGGGAGATTGTCTCGGGGAAGGCTGGCTGGGGTTGGAGGCGTGCGTGCTGTCCTGGGCAGCGGCATGGCTGGAACTGGAAGGATACTGCACTCTGTCTGTCCTTGGCCTTTAGAGCAATTCCAATAGTATAGCCAACTGTTGGCTATAACAAGATGTCATATCATTTGTAGTCATTATATAGCTAACATGTACAATAGTTGGCTATAAGAATGTAGTACTTTACTAATATATGACCCACATTTCACTCTCACAAGGTGCCTAGGAGCACGTGCAAGAGCTGGCTATTGCATAGTAGCCCACCTCCCTTCTCTCTCCTCTTCTCTCTCCTCCAACTCACATAAAATATATTATTTAATGTCTTATAGTCAGCTGACTGAACTCTATTGTACTTGCTCTTACTTGGAGTGGTTGGCTGTGTACTGGACTACTAGTCCGAGCTAGCGGGTGCGACAACTGTGACATGAAATTCTAGGGAGAGTGCTGATTTTTTTTATTGGAACTACTACGACATTCTTGCTACGAGAGTGGATGCACTTTACTTTGACAGCAGTAGTAATGCGAAACCATATGAGTTAGTGAAGAAGTTTTTGGAATATATTGTCCATTCCCCGCTACATTAGATCGATCTTCAGGTTGAACTTGCTAGTGCATAAAGTTTTACATGGTATCAGATTTAAAAATAAATATTTGCGGTCTTTCTAAAAAAAGATGCACTGATCCACATTTAGATAATTAAGCCCACCGTCCTTAAAGTAAAGGGAGGTGTTGAATATATTTGTATGATCTCTTATATCAGATCTTCTTTTAGTAAAACTAGCTAGCGCATCAATTCAATACGGTATCAGAGACAAGAGGCCTCCAGAGACCCTGCCAACGCAATATTACAAAAGGATTTTGGCCTACATTAGTTGGCTAGCGCATCAATTTAGTATGGTACCAGATATTAGAGGTCTTCAGTTTAAGACCCTACTAACGCAGTATAAAAAAGATTATGCGACCTACATGAGTTGGCTAGTGCACCAATTAAATAGTTGCACACATGATAGTATTCTTGAAAACCGCAAGCTCTTTCCCTTCTCTTTTCCGGAAATTTACTTTTGATCTTGGGTGCATAGCTCCAGCCACCGAACAAACCATTTTAAAATGTTAAAAAAATCTAAACCAAAAATTTCACGCCGTACATCAAATCAATGTTTGTTATACTCCTTTCGACCCGCATTGGTTGACTCTACTTTGTCTAGATACACATGCATGTAGTCTCGAAATGTAACGAGATACATACGAATCTAGACAAAGTTGAATTAACTAATATGGATGGGAGGGAGTATCATATGTGAATAAAGATAAAAAAAAATATCTCGCAAAGAACTTCTCTTTTAGCACCGGTTTTGGTCGGATTTTTTAAACATTTTAGGGCTCCTTTGATTTATTAGATTTTTATAGAAATTGTGTAGGAATTGGATCTTACGGGAAAAACAGTAGGGCATAGCTCATGAAAATTCCTTTGCTAAAATCAAACACTTTATGTTTCTATATGATTCAAGTAGGCATGACATCTCAGTCCTTTGATTTTCCCATTTCTATACTTTTCATATCCTATAAACCAAATGAGCCCTTAGATGTTTAAAAATCATTTTAAAAACCAGTCCTTTCTTCCTTTCTAAACGTCCTCTCTTCTCCCCTCACAAATCTCATAGGAATGTCGACATCTAATCTACGCTTCTTTATTTTCTTTCCTTCCTCCATGAGAGGGTTTTTCCTCTTGTCCTGTCTGAAACTCATGTGTTTGAGCTGTGGGAGCCGTGCAGGCTGCAGTGCAGGGTGCTGTTTCCAGTTGGCCCGGCAGTCAGCAGCAGGTCTAACATTTGACCCTTGTCGAAAGCGCGCGGCGGCCATGTCCTTGTTTGGTGGAGCGAGGCGAGGAGAGGACGGGCGGCTCGCTGTCTCACGGTCACGGCCAGCTAGATCACAACTGGTTGGGCTGCCCAAACGCAAGATCCAGCCAGAGTACTATTCCCAGCCAGAATGCGCGTTTGCCGTTTGGTACCGGGTGCCTTGCCTACCTACTGTGTCTACTTACGTGCAAACATTCAGTGTGTATGAATGCTACGTTTGCGTCGTATCATTTGATCATTTCTCTCCGTTTTTTCAATCGACGGAGCAGTAGACAAAGCAGGTGTGAGATTTCCTGTTGGGGGCGACAACCTCCGTCCATATTGGATTTATCAAGGATATCCTGCACCGAGTTTCGGACCAATTTCTCCGCATCGTTTGGTAGCATGTGAAGTGTTTTTTGGGCAATGTGAAGATTTTGGCTTATGATATTTAGTTGCATTGTGGCAGCCCGTGGATTAACCCAAAATTAGGTTGAGTGTGGTAACCTCTTCTCGCATGTGGTGAGGTTACCAAGCACTAACTATTCACGACTTGGACGCACTCCCTCTCGTCTGAGGGTGATTCTTTGGGAGAACTTAGTTGGCCCACCTCGCTCGTCTCCGATCTGCGGGTTCCTCCGCCTCCGGCGGCCGCTCCGGCGGTGGGAGGGTGGGGAACCCGTGGATCGAGGCATGTACATAGCGTAGGGCTCGGTTGGACTGCGGATGGCGTCGCCATGGAGGTGGTGGTGGCGGCGGAGCGGACCTTTTGGGCGGCCTTCTCCCCCTCTCGTGGCGGCCTTCTCTGGAGCTTCACCACGCGGTGGCCGTCTTCCCTGAGCCGGTGGATCGGTGGATCTGCTGCGCTCGTTGTGCCCCGGCCGGGTCCAGAGGAGCGGTGGATCCGGAGCCAAGATAAGAAGGTGCAGGTGGTGTTGAAGACCAGCGCGACGGTGGCGGCGTTCCAGCGGGTAAGATCCTCGGATCCAACGATCGGCGACTTCCCGTCTACCACGGGGCTAGCTCCTATCCAAGGCGTGAAGCGGAGCAGCGGCAGCGGCACGCCACCGACGGCCCCAGTTCATCGTCCTCGTCGGGATCTAGAAGAAGGGCTCATGTGTATTTTATGTGTTTTTCTGGGTCTTTCTGTAAGAACGCTGGTTTATACTACTCCTCCTTTTCGCAAAAAGAAAAAGCATATACTACCACCTGCCTAAAATAGGTTGCATATAAGTTTTGGTTAAATTCAAACTTCGTAAAGTTTAATCATCTATAATGATAAAAATATAAACATATACAACAAAATAATAATATTTTTAGAATTGTTATGAAATATATTTTCATATCGTATGCATTTGGCATGGTAGATCTTTGTATTATTATCTATATTTTTAGTTAAAATTTGCACAATTTAACTTGCACGAAAAATTATGCACAACATAAAATGGGCAGGAGGGAGTAGTAAGGATGTGAATCCTAAAAAAGTAGTTAACATAACAAAGTGTCAAATATTATCGGCCAAATATCACTACAATTATGAACAAGCAAACGTGGCCTGATAGTATGATAGCGAACATGAGTCAATAATCTACCATGTAGCAAATACCAAGGATAACATCAATGTTTGCACGCATCACATACTAAATGGGGATTACCCCAATCATACTTACATGCTGCCTAATTGTAATCATCAGCCAAAAGAACATAACACATATGTGTAAAGTAATGTACGGCTCATAAAGACTTAGCAAACACGACTCACTGAGATAATCCAACATTTAGCTTGTACACAGCACTACCACTATGGTAGTAGACTAGTAGTACTCAACATTTGCTAAATGATGATCATTCCAGAGCTATTAATATAACGCTATCTTATAATTGCGGGCCTAAAAATATAGACAACAAGCATATGAGCAAGCAATGGATGGACAAGCTTCCAATAGTCATCAAAAACGATCATGCCAAACACCCTTCCTCCTATGCACTTACCATCTACAGTAAATCCAGTTCATCAATAATCCGCAACCGATCTGCAGTGAATATGTCGTGCATGCGAGGAACAACTACTAGATCGAAGTACCGCATTACCAGATTTTCCAAAACCATAACCACATAGTCCAAAATCTCGACGTCGCGAAGAAATCTGCAAAACTAGACCTAGATCGACTTGGAGTGATTCGATCTACACGGTCCTAAGTTAAATAAAGTTTGAGCCATCACAGAGATTCACAGGAGCATGATTTGCCTACCACAAAGCATCGGACCGCCAAAGGATGTACTCCTGCTCGAAACAGGTGACCGTGAAAGACAGAAAGAGAGAGCTGCGTAATGC